>NC_136779.1:4854333-5454333 GCF_947034865.1 Barbatula barbatula
TTTGTGTCCATACAATAGAAGTGAATGAGGGCCAGTGCTGTTCGGTTATCAACTTTCTTCAAAATATCTTATTTGTGTCTCGCAGAAGAGAGACACATAAGTATGACACGAGTATGCGTAAATAATGACGTCATTTAAAGTTATTTGGTGAACTATCCCTGTAACTAGCAAGTATACTTTCTCTTATTTTTGTACTTATTTTTTTATTCCTTTACCTCGCTGTCCATTCCTCTTCCTAATAAATAATATATAGTTCCTTCGGCTGTGTATCCTAATTTACTATGAGTATAGAATTAAATGGCCTTTCTGGCTCTGCACTGATCCATAGTCAGGGTTTTGACTCCACCTTGGTCATGTTGGCAGACAGTGAAAGGACAGTGAAGGCTCATGCAACTCTTGCCGGCACCACGCTAAGGGTTAATTTTTCACCGGGTCACAGGGCAAGATGAAAGCGTATGTAATCCAGTTAGCTTGAAGCATGCATTCTACGTGTATGTGCGAATGCGTGAGCGTGTGGGGGCTAACACCTTATCCAGAGAGAACGAGAGACCACCTGAAAAAAACTATAGAAAACAGACTGAATGAGGAGGTTTGACAATATACAGAAAATGATAATGGATACGTGCGTGTCTGCACGAACACGCACAAACAAACAACATATTCAATCAAAACAACAGCCGAATTTGTGATTTCGTTTTATGTGCGTGGTGACTACAAAGCAAAATGGCGAGATAATTTAATCACAACAAAGTTCATTTAAAGCTTGATATTTAACTGATATTTAGCAGGTTGTAATAGTCGTACAGAATGGCCATCATAGCTATGTTTAAAGCAGTTATAAGATGGACGTGTGTTGTTATTTATTTTTTGACAACATGAAATCACATGGGCACGGAAACAGAAGTTGGGAAAGACCACAAGCTGAGACAAGGGGTCACTTAGAGCTATATTGCGCAATGTTGACGTGCACCACACATGGCTATTGGCATGACAATGTATGTTATAAATAAATAACGAACAAAAGCACGTGCAAATGTAAATTATCTGACCGTGAGCTGCTAAACTGTTGGATGAGGCAAAATAATTATTTTATTTGCGTTAGATGCAGTGTCATTTTCTGGCTTCCAGCAGTGCATGCTGGGTAATTTATTTTTACATTGAGACAAATGTATGCACTATTAAAACTCCCCATGCTTTTCGTGTGTGTGTTGTGTATGGGAGGAAATGAGCCCGTCGGTCTTGTTTGTTTAAATTTACATGACATTCGTCCTTTGAGTTCACACTAGCATATTACATGTACAGTAATAAGCCTTAGATTAGCTTGAACCTAACCCCCACTCCAAAAATAAAGACACTTCTAAAGTATTTTATCATTACAATACCAGACAGTTGTTTCTCAAGCCTGGGCTATATTTGTGCAGTTTATATTTTATAGATAAACTAGATGAAATAGGGTTCTAAATGATTTTAATGTGTTTGCTAGGATCATGATTACATGTACTGTGGTGCTTGTTCTAGTACATGAACCTCCCAAGCACACCTTTAAAGAAACTTCACTTAACTGACGTGTCTATGTGTTTACATCAGCGAGAACAAGATATCAACCACCTCTAACGTACGATCTCTCTCTCTCTTCCGCAGATCACCAGAAACTGGAACGCGAAGCTCGAATCTGCCGTCTACTCAAGCACCCCAATATCGGTGAGTGTTTTTATGTACGTCTACTTGTGATTATGTATGTGTGTGTGTATATTAATCCCATGAATGAGTATAAATGAATAACGCTGAAGTACTTTCACAGCAAAACAGTTTTATGTTCTGCGGAACAGCCTCGCCCTAAAGTCATTGTTTTAAAGAACACATGAACAGTCGAAAAAAAATTTGAGGGAGAAAAATGAGCAGAATGGAAAATAAGGGAAATCAGCATAGAGAGATTTACTGTAGTGGAGATGTGGAGACAAAGTTGTAGAAGTGGATCAATGGGGAGCAAAAAAAAGACTTTAGAGGAGGGAACGCAACAGAATGGCCATCGAGATGAGGGCGATGTTGAAAAAAGAAAGAGGTGAGGCTAAAGAGTAAGCGAGAGCAGCGAAGATAGATGGATAATAAATAACGGTGCTGAGGTGGGCAGCAGCAACAGCCCAAACCATCGCACAACAAATGGAGGAACGTGATTGAGAAACCACAAAAAAGGTTAAGGAAGGCATACCTTAAATTGTTTAAAGAGTAACTGTTACGATGTCCTCAAAATTAGGTTTCATGCGGTGTGTAATGTTGCTGTGTGTGAATGTATGCCAAGTTTTAAAACCAAAATTGAACGAATAACTAAGTTATTGGCTTGGGAAAAAGAAGCCGACTCTGAATCAGCCACCGATTCGTCTGTCGTTCTAATTTCATTTCCGGGTCAGATTTGCGTCGTTCGGTGTAATGCCCGCCAAACGTTCCATTGGCGATGAAGTGCGCGATAGACCAATCACAGCAGAATACACCAGCTGACCAATCAGTACAGAGTAGACTGAAGGAAAGGAGGGGATTAGACAGATGAATCGCCGAGCGAATCATTTAAGGTATTAATAAGCGCCTATTATTATAAAATTACATGTTTTTACACCTTGAATGTACGTAAACTCCATAACCGAAGTAGGACCTTAAAAATAACAAAATAGGATGTTGATGCTGTGAAGAATTATGTTTACTGTTTCTGTATGAACAGACTTGTGTTTTTTACACTTTGTAATTTGTTATGTGAAACACTGAGCGTCACATAAACAAATCAAGACGAGACAACCTGTCGCATATTATAGAATGATATAATATTCAGATCTTTAAACTACCTATATGGCTTTTGTATTTGTGTGTCGAACATTACTAAGATCACTTTAAAATCGGCTCCTGTTTAACCTTTAGACATTGATTTAACAAGCTACAACATTCCACCTTTGCTGACAACTTGTTCCAATAACTAGTATCTTCAACACCTTTTCACTCCTATCCCACGCTGACCTCACCTTCACACCTCTCTCCTCCTTTCCGTCTCTTACCTTCACTCTCCCGGCATCTTTCCATTAGTCGTTTTCTTATTGTTTTTATTCCCATCTTGGTTTCCTCCTGAGGCGATGGCGCTTCATTGTCACCTGTATCCGTCTCTCTCTCTTTTGGTTTACTTGCTGCCGTGTCTCCTGAAGTGGACTGCCTGTCATGTTTTCTGCTTGGGCTGCACATAAGTGCTCAACAATAGAGCCAATGAGACGGAGAGAGAGAGAGTTTGAGAGGTTACAGAGGGCTGAGTGCTCATTGCCGTTGGCATAGTCGGCACACACAAAGTTAGTGCGGAGCAATGTTTTGATAGCGCTGCAGATTCAACATGTTTGCACTTTTGGGTAAATGAACCCCAGCATTGTTGGGTTAAAATGGACAACCCATCTGCTGCATTAGGCAAATATATATATTGATGTTGTTCTTAAGTCATAGGCCGTCACAGACATTATTAGTGCACATCACGCATTCAGTTGACTTGTTGTAAATGCAAGGGTAGTTTGGTCTGTACACATGCGTCAGATCTGAAGTAACGTTTGGCTGCTGTAGAGATCCACCTGCTGCTCTTTTACTGCATAGCCCTGCTACCACGACCTCGCTTTTTAAAATCGTTTTACTTTAGTTTAGTTTTTTTGCTCTTGTGCAATAGATGAAGAACAGTTTATATGTATTTAGATACTATATATTTAGAGGCTATTTTACCGCCATTCTCTAGTGTCTTACTGCCCACACCCATCAAATCTTGTTGCAAATCTTGTTTCCTAGCTCTTATTTTATTTATTAATGATTTGTCGACGCAACTTTTATCACATAATAGTCGACCTCAAAAAATCAATGTTAAAAGTCGTTCAATCCCAACTTCATACACCGTGGGTCCCCTGACATGCAATTCGGCATGTTGTTTCTACAGTAGTCCTGAACGGATAAACTGCTCTACAGAGCGTGTTTTGCAAATACGTTATCTGCTTTGGCAAAGAAGTGAAAACGTTACAACATCTTAGTTCTCTGTCAGCCACCGTTGTGCTATAGGGAGCGGTAGAGGAAGCAGTTGGTTGGAACCTCGCCACTATTTTACAGTGTTCACCATACACTGGAACTTTAGAGCCATTAATCAGATCCCACTGGATAAAATTATCCTGTATGTTAAAAATGTGTTTTTTCATTAATATATTTAACTTCATAAAATGAATGTAATCTCTCAATGTCTTAATCTTAGTTGTATTAGTGGCCATTTTTGCATTGTCAACATTGCGGGCCTTGCTTGTGAAACTGTCACTCTAATATAGATGTAATTTGCAATCATATTTTCATCAATTCATTTGGCAGACACATTTATCCAAAATGACCTCAAGAGTGTACATTTTAGTAATATTTATGTACCCTGGGATAAAAACCATGACATTTGCATTGCTTCTTCAATGATCCGTCATATTATTAAAGGAACAGTCCCAAAAAATTAAAATTCTTCATTTACTTACCCTCACGTGTTCCAAATCTGTATAAATGTCTTTGTTCTGATGAAAACAGAGAAAGATATTTGGAAGAATGCCTGTAACCAAACAGTTCTTGACCACCGTTGACTACCATAGTAGGAACAATTGCTTTCTTAATTTTTTGTTTATGTGGAACACGAAAGAAGATACTTTGAAGTATGTAAGAAAGCAAACCGTTTCGGGTGCACTTTTGAGGACCATTGTCATTTTCCTACAGTGGAAGTGAATGGTGGCCAAGAACTGTTCGGTTACAAGCATTCGTCTTAATTTATTTAGCTTTTTTCATCAGAACAAAGACATTTTTACAGATTTGGAACAACTCGAAGGTAAGTAAATGATGACAGAATTTTAATTTTTGGCAAACTGTTCCTTTAAATCGGACAGTTTCTGTATATCTCATGTTAATCTTAAGAATTTACAGAATAGTATTGCACCATACTATCCGCAGAGTCTTTAGTTTGATCACATTTATAAAAGAGAGATGTACGATTATAACCTGAAAACATGCGATGTGTGTGTGGGGAGGGGCGTTGAACTAAAGCACGTGCGCACACATTGCCAAGATCAGTTTCACTTACCGCGTGCGGTTCGTGTTCAGCCTCTTTTAGTGCTGGGACCGCCGCTCCATCTGAGTTTCAAATGATCTCCAAATCCAGCATTATATACAAATATTTATATAACATTCATCACCCAAATGCAGCACACAAACAACACAGCTGAACTTCGCGAACATAGTTCTCTTTCTTTCTCCTGTACACGAGTGAAAGTGACTTGTGTGCATGACTCCTTCTCTCGCTCTCCATGGTTGATGAGTGGGCGTGCCGCATGCTTTTCCGGCAGAATTGTCCAATAAGGGACTTAGAAATCTTGTTACGTAACGATTGTTCATGTTTAAAAAAACTTTCAGAAACCTATACGCACACACATAATTCTATGTAATACATCCATCTCGTTTTTTGACAAGTTGACCATGTTAAGCATGAGAAGAAAACACGTTTAACATTGTATAGATTTCAGAATGTATGACACCGTTGCATCACCCCTTTAACACATTATTAACTTATATACATATTCAATAAAGGATTTATCTGGAATGGATGTATCCTGAATGTCTTTGTTGTTTGTTTCTGACTTTCATCCATCTCTAATTCAGCTTCTAGTCACTTTGTTGCTCTCTTAGGGCTCTCAAAAGGCTATTCTGGGCAGTGTTTACCCAACTCTATCCCTCTCTCTCTCTCTCGCTCTCTCTCTCTCAATTTTCAATTTCAAGGTACTTTATTGGCATGATTGCATGTTCTTACAATATTGCCAAAGCAATGAACACATAAGAAAAAACATACAAAGTAAAATTAAATGAGGTGCTAGGTAAGAGATAAAATATAGAATGAAATATAAAATAAAGTAAATGTAAATAAACAAATGAAATATAAAAAACTACATATATATATATATATATATATATATATCAAATGTAGACATGAGAATTTAATAAAAGTAAACCGTGTATATGTGCATTGATTGTAACAGATAAAGCAGTAGTTTGTTTAGTAGGGTGTGCAGCATATAACTGAATGTAGCATCAGCCGATGTGTGTCTCTTCTCGCCCTTTAACATTTATCTGCCTTTGCTCTGTTTCTGAACACCTATCAAACTCTGGCATGAGCTTTAACATTTTGTGAAAATGTTTCTCACTCCCCTCTTTAAATGTATTACAATGAAGGAGGAAGTGTGTCTGTCTCGACATCACCAGTGTCACAGTGGGCACAGACTCGTTCTCCTTTGGAAGCCATGTTTGTTTGTCTGTGTGTGCCTTTCTCTATGGCCAGACTGAGATAATCTGCCAGATTGTATTTTCTGTTTAGGGGCCGGTAACATTCTAGTTTACTTTGGTTTTTACTTTCCTTTTCCCAATGGTCTTATAACTTTATTCTGATTTGGGTTTGTTTGGTAGTGCTGGTCTGAAGTTTCAGAGCCAGCTGGCAGATGGGACTTTAGGTCTCAGCTCTCTCTCTCTCTCTCTCTCTCTCTCTCTCTCTCTCCCTTTCTCTCTCTCTCTATCAACCCCATCCACGGTGTGTCACTGTCTACGTGACACACTGCTTGTGTACATACGTGAACTTGTCATCTGTTCTATCCCTCTTCTTCTCCCACTCTCTCTTTCTCTGATATAGATGCACGTTTTATTTCATTACAGACATATGTTCTTAATGGTTATTTTAATTCTGCAAATCTGCTCTGTAATCGTAAGCGCTACCCCAACATGACAATAATAGCGCTTAATTGAACGTATGCTGTGTGTTTTCGTCAGATGATGTTATGAATGCTGTGTGATGGGGCGAGCAATGCTCAGAAGATTTCCCTCGTTCTACATCATTAAAAACACACGCTTTCATAACACATTATCTCGGTGTTGATGTTGTTTAATGCTGATTTGCCTGTTGTTGTGTCTTTCCAACCTTCAGTTCGGCTCCATGACAGTATCTCAGAAGAGGGTTTCCATTACCTGGTGTTTGACCTGTGAGTATGCCTGACACACACATGCATGTATGGTTTATTATCTCCTTGGGGACAGTCCATAGGCGTAATGGTTTTTATACTGTACAAACTGTATATTTTATCCCCTAACCCGACCCTCGAACATAAAGATCATAGAAAACATTTTAGCATTTTATATTTTAAAACAATATTGTTCTGTACGATTTATATGCTTTTTTGCCCATGGGTTCCTCAAGTTTGGTCCCCATGGTGAAACGAGTCCTCATGTGTTGGTGTGAACTCACAAATGACCAGTACCGTTGTGACTTTAGATGTATAGACATTGTAATACTAGACGTTGCAATGGCGTAGGCTGTGTTTCAAATCCTAGTGAGCATTGCTGTCTGCTGCCCAGATGAGCAGCATCCTATCCGAAATAATTTTTACAGGGTTAAAAATTTTAACCCTGTGAATTTTTTCACTGAGTTTGCTGCAGTGCACTGTGGGATTGTTTTGCAATCCCTTTATTCTTAGTATTTTAAAAGTATTTGAGAATGACACATTAGGGAGATCAGCATGCTGTCTACATAGGCAGAACACTGGGTCTTGACACAGAGCCATTGTCTTGCAGTGGGTTTGAACCGCACAGTTGCTCTCTGGGCTGGTCTGTACATTTTATTTCAATGAATCATTTCAGATGCCTGTTCCTGCAGGCAGATAAACGCAGCTCAAATGCATTCGACAAGAACACCTCGTTCGCTGTCTCGGGTGTCAAAAATATATCCTTCAGTTTGATGGGATCTGCCGGGGAAAAATTGATGGGTAGACTTTTCCGGGTGGCTGTAAATGCCATTTGGTGCTGTCAAGATTGTTGTTTTTGTAATTGTTTCGAGAGGAACTGCGCTCTGATTTTTCCAGGCGTCAATTCAATTTATTAGGAATAAAGATGAGTTATAATGCTATGTATCGTTTAGGCACCTCGTACACATCTCATACTACCTCCACACCACCCTTATATATGAAGAGTTTATTTGCAAAAACAGAACTTTGTTTTAAATTGTTTGAAAATGATATTTTTATTGTGTTTCTTGGTTTTGTGTTAGTAAGGCGTATTTTTGAGTTATTATTACTATGATTATCATTAGTTTGTTTAATATTACTTGGAATGTACAGTAAAAATGTTTCATCAACATTTCAATCACAATATAACTTTAATATATTAAGTAAGGGGGTGGGACTTAGCAGCGAGATATATCTGTTTGTATGAGAGGCCCAAAAGACTACAAGACCAATGTTGTGAGTTTGGGGCGTGGCTCATAATTTTTGTCTCAGAAAATGTCAGAAAGAACTGTTCAAATTCAGAATAGTACAATCATGACCTTTAGTAATTGTATGATTTTATGAACGATGCAAAATTTGTGATATAGTCATAAGTTTTAAAGGCATATTATTTATTCAAATGCTTCCGATGTAACCGTGCATGTTTGACTGCAGCATGTCGTACATTTGCGATCGTGTTTACGCGAGTGTAAAGTGTCGGCTTTGCCTCCCACTGTTGACCAAATTAGCCCAGAACCCAGCACAGTCTCTGCTCTCTCATCCCTCCTTTAGCTGTTTTTTTCTCTCTCTCTCTTTCCGCAGTGTGACTGGGGGGGAGTTGTTCGAGGATATCGTCGCCAGAGAGTATTACAGTGAAGCTGACGCAAGGTGGGCTCTCCAATTTACTGTTGCTGTGGTTACTGTGCTGCAGCCTGCAGTGAGCAGGTCACACACACACACACACACACACACACACACACACACACACACACACACACACACACACACACACACACACACACACACACACACACACACACACACACACTGGTTCGAAAGCACATAGATGGATGGTGGATCTCTTGCGTTCGCAGAGCTGGCAATCAACAGGTGCCTAACAAAACATTTGTTCCCTCTCTTTCTATGTTTCTCTATCTCTCTCTATTTCTGTTTATCTCTATTATCTGTATCTTTCTTTTTCTTTCATGCTCTTTTTTTCTGTCTCTCTCTGCCTCTCATTATGTCCCTCCTCCTCCACTAACCCTATTCCTTCCTTTGTTTGAATTCTGTGCTTTCTCGAAGTGTCCAAATCCTAAAATTCTGAATTGTCACATATTGTTCAGATATTAAGTCTTAGGGAAGATGTGGGAAGTGTATGGAAACTTGTTTGAAAACAGTCATTAAAGGTCCAGTGTGTCATTTCTTTGAGGATCTGTTGGCAGAAATGCATTATAATACACATAACTATGAGGTGTATAAAGACCTTACATAATGAAGCGTTATGTTTTTATTACCTTAGAATGAGCTATTTCTATCTACATACACCTCGGATCCCCTTGCATGGAATTCTCCATGTTGTTTCTACAGTAGCCCTAAATGGACAAACTGCCCTACAGAGCGCGTTTTGTAAATACGTTATCTCCTTCGGCAAAGAAGTGAAAATGTGACGACATCTTAGTTCTGTATCAGCCACCGTAGTGCTCCAAAATGGAGGTGTAGGGATGAGCCATTGGTTGCGCTAGATGCTGCTCAATTTCATACATTGGAACTTTTAACTAGCCATTATTGTATTTATTAATGAAAATGGCACAAACATGCTAAACTTATTAGAGGTAAAGAGAGACTGGGGTATATAATGTAGGAAGAATGTTAGTGGGAACATGTGGTACAAGGGGATATTTTAGATAGAGATCAACTGTCTGTGTTTGTGTAAGAGAGAGAGACAGGTCTTTTGAGTCTAGTGGGATTTATTTTGCCCAGAAAATGGAATGCTGTGCTTAAAATGTAACCAAATTTGGGCAAAGAGCTTCTGTGGTCTATTCGTAACAGTAATATATCAACATTCTTTCTTTTTATTCTGGTTTCTTTTCTACTTTTTCTTTCCCTCTCTCTCTGGTTCCTGGGTCTCCACATAGTTCAACATTAAAAGGATAGTTCACCCTTGTCATTTCAAACCTGTATTACTTTTTCTTTCGCAGAACACAGAATATATTTTGAAGAATGTTTTTAACCAAACAACGGCAGTACCTCTTCCCCTCTATTGTACGGACACAAAAACAATGCAAGTCAATGGGTACCGCCGTTGTTGATTTTTTGCAAGTCCGTCACAGATCAAAATCAAGTTTGCAGGAAACATTGGGTCACACTGTTGATTGTTGATTCTCATCATGTGTTGACAGATGAACATTAATCTGATAATAAAGATTTAGGAGACTAAGTAAGTCACGTGCAATTCACCAAACAGTCTTTAACCATTAAAGTCTTTGACTTTGAGTATCTAAAGCAGGGGCTCCCAGCCCCGGGGGGTAGCAAGGCTGCGAGGGTGGGGTCGATTTTTCCGAAATAATTGTTTTTATTAATAGAAATAACATAGGCCTATGTAATCAATAAGTGTAACAAAATATAATATTAGTTAAGTTAAATTTGGTGAGTTGCAGCAAGTCCATTTACAGCACCACGTTAAACAATCACATGTGCACGCACATTCTTTTTTAGTCTTTAAGTTTAGGATATTCTTATTTGTCGAATTGAAACGTTGATTAATATCAACCAAAGACAACACAGGGAGGCCAGCGGAGGAGGGCGGAGAACCGCCGCAGTCAGAGAGGCCATCGTCCTCAGGCACGAAAAGAGCCACATCCATCAGCAATCGAATCAGTTTGATGAAATTCGTTCATAGTTTATGTATAACAACAAGTAAAGTAATGAGGAAATAACTATCAAATATTATTATGTTAGACCGTGCTCTTTTGTGTTGTCATTATGTGCGTTTGTATACGTTTGAATACTTCAACCACCTCCGAGGATCGTGGGTGTCTCGAGTCACTGGCACTGGGTCGCAGGGTGAAAAGTTTGGGAAACCCTGATCTAAAGGACAGTGCGACACCAAGGCCAAACACTGTCTCTTCCTCTCTCTCTCTCTGCTTCAGCTGTCCTGGTTAGGCCTCTCAACATTCTGTTATAGGATTAAAGCATTAGGAGGGATGAGATAACGTACGTGTGTGTGTACCTGACTGTGAGTGAGGTCTTTTAAAATCAGTGATGCTGTCCCCAGCTATCCCAGAATCCCTAGCTCGGCTCACGTCATACCACCTTACACACATGCTGTGACCCCAGCTGTGTCTGCCTAAACAAAACTAGTGTGATTCTAATGAAATCACTCGTACAGTGTTTAAATGAATTGTCCACTGGTGGCTGTTCGATGAACTGGACTGTAATCAATTTTAAGGGTTTATTTTCGGTAAGGGGTTGAATCGAAAGGCATGCTGTTTATTTTAGGTTAAAAAACCAATGATGGGAAAAGGTTTAGGGAAACATTAAGTTTTCTTTTTGCATAAAGAAACATTAGAGATATTATTAAGGTATTGTATCTGGTGACCTTAGGTTAAACACTTCACAGGTTTAGTTTAGCGTACAGTATAATTAAATATATAGTTTGGCAAAATATTTACTTACATCATTCTCATGTCATTTTAAACCTGTATGACTTGTGTGTTTCTTGTTTGGCATGCAAAGTAAGATGTTTTAAAACCAATATGCACAGAGGAACGTCACACCAGTTAAAAATGACACGAGAATGAACAAATATTGACAGAATTGTCATTTTTGGATGAAAAAAAATGTAGGAGAACTGACTCCTGTCGTAGGGTAGATGAAGTGACGTAGTTGAATGATTCATGTAATCTTTAATTTATTTCATGTTCTTTGTCTTTTTTCAGCCAGTGCATCAATCAGATCCTGGAGAGCGTCAATCATATTCACCAGCATGACATCGTGCACAGAGACCTTAAGGTGAGAGAGAGCCTGTCGCCACGACAACCCCTCACACGGCAACCAGACTGCCTCCGAGGGTTTCCATGTAGATGCCCTGCACTGTCCATAACAAACTCGCAGGCATACGTGCATATTTTGAATATTTCTATAACCTTTAATTGCACAAACTATCAGAATCAAGCTTGCAATTTAATTATAATCAGTTAAAATCATATATTATAAAAAATATAGATAATTTGCTCTGTCAAGCCGTAATGCACACACACACTGGTTGGTTTATGCAGCGTAAGTGTGTGTATATGTGTTATCACGGCAATGTCCGGGATAACACAAACACACACGCACACAGATTTATCATGTCCTCGGATTGTGTATAAGCCACATACACTGCCCACCCCCGTGTGTATGTGAGGCCAATGCTAAACAGCTGAAATGTGCCCCGGCTGGTTGCCATAGTGAAGAACGTGATATGACAACTGTTGCTGGTATTGCCAGAGACTGAGGGGATTTGGGAGGGGCAAACGCATTTAATTTGCAGTCTGTGAGTTTAATGAGAAAGAATGAGAGATTCACACCTATGGGCATACATTTCCCTGCATTCATAACAGAATACAGTTTAATGTTATGCTTGAATTTGAAATGCACCCTGAGCTTTGGTAAGATATGTGCAATAAATCAAGCATATTGAATTTAGTTTTCTGACGATTTTTGTTTGTATGTTCCTGGGCTATAGCAAAAAAAAAGAAAATTAGTCGTCCGTGGTTACCCATCCATTACTATTAATTTCATACTATATCTGCATAACATAAACATGGTATTGCCGTGGTTTGACGTGTAAACTCAATTACTCGCAGAAAGATCTTTGACCCACAAAACCGTGTTCCACTGAGCAGGTTTATCTACGGTAATGAAACTGCTTGTTCATTTTCATAGTGCTTTTCCATAGCGGTCGCTCACACTGACAGGGATTTTATTGCTGGAGACCGTCATGTGGCTGTATTGTTGGTTGCAGTCGTTCTTCATGTTGCCATAATGTTATTGGTAGGCTGCACAACTGGACATTGGGTTGGGCCAGTGGCTTGTGTTGGTGGGTGCAAATGCAATGTCATTTTTAGTTTGAGCAAAACAATTCTGCTATAATGTTCTGTAGGGGAATTTGTATTATCACATTATGTATTAACACATGAACCAGATGAATAATTGGTGTGAAAGCCCTTGCACGAAGAAAATATATTTTCCTATATATTAACTGTCAATATATTAAATCGTTTAATATATATTTGAAAATATATAGAATAATACACTGATATTATATTACAATATGTTGAATAATACATAGGGAATTACTGCTTTCATGTATTGAAAAATGTAAGCACTTGGTTTCAATAAATGGAAGTGTATTGTTTAATATATTGAACTATAATTGACACTAAATTCCCATATATAATTGTTTCATAAGGGAGGAATGCAGCAGCTTTTCTCTATGCATTGATCATAGTGACCATTATTTAATCTAGATTTTGCTTATTGTTCCTCTTATAATGTGCTGTAATGCTCAGAAATAAAACAAAGATGTAATATTAGAATCATATTTTGCATATGTAAAATTGGGCCTATTTTTAAGAGCATTAAATTCTGCGTTTGTTCCTTCCCGGTTCTCATAAATACATGCTCTAATTTTCATGTTCTCATTACATTTGCATTTATGCATTTGGCAGACGCTTTTATCCAAACCGACTTACATTGCATTATACTATACATTTGTATCAGAGTACATGCAAACCCTGGAATCAAACCCATGACCTTGCTGTCGCTCGTGCCATGCTCTTACCACTGCGCTACACTGTAATACATTTTATCCTCGAATGAGAATGAATAGTTCTAATACTGAATGTTTAAGAGAACCGTAATGATCATCAACGCGTGCTTTATTTTCTTTAAGAAATGATAATGCGTTTGGGTGAAATATGACTGTGTGCTTTAATGTCTTTATACTTCTTAGTAGTTACCACGTTGCGTCTCTGCTCATTCGCATAAAGCGAAACTTCTCAAGTCCATATTGTATTGAAAACAAGCAAACTGGTCTTGAAAGTAAATGAAGTCCAGATGTTTGTCACTGCACCTCTTACTGTAAATGTCACATTAGATTTGACTTTGAACGTCACATCTTTTATTGCATCACAGAAAAACAGGGCAGAGGTCACGGTCCATCTTGAGGGATGATCCTTTCTGTTATATGTATTTTTTTTAAATGTGATGTTAAAGTTTTCTCTGGTTTCCTCCACAGCCTGAGAACCTGCTGTTGGCCAGCAAGATGAAGGGTGCAGCAGTGAAATTGGCAGATTTTGGGCTGGCCATCGAGGTGCAGGGTGACCAACAGGCCTGGTTCGGTAAATGACTCCATTCATCTAATACATTCACATGCAAATAATATTTGTTGCGAGGGTGTTCTGGACATTTGCTGAAGAATTGGCAGTAATTGCTGTGGGATTGCTTACCGGTCTAAGTCATAAAACCTACTTTTCGTTTTTAATTTAAAAAAAAGGGAGACAAAAAACTGAAAAGTATAATTTTGTACTTTATTCGAAAGGACATCTCTGAAATTTGCCTCCACGATTTCAGAAACACACTTGCACACACGCACATAGAGAAAACTGTGCTGTTTCCTTCCAGTTTATCTTAAAATGATGTTCCCACATTTTCTGCTTCATTACCTCTGCTCTGAAATGGATTGGAATAACTGCGAAGGCTTATTTGCTGAACGTGCTAAATGCCAATTTCAACCCATTTCATGTTTAGCCTTCACACATTTATCCTGTCAGTATGTGAAAGACCCTTTAACCCGGATGAAACTCACTTGGGAGAGCTGCACGCTGGATTCTCAAGAGCCCTGTGGCCCCCTGCTGGCAGACGGTTATTTTTGATGACATTCAAGTGAATCTTGGCTACTGCTTTAGTATCAGAATTGTATCCATATACCGAAATATCCTGAGCTTTGCGTAAGGAGATTAGTATAGAAGGGAAATCATTATGGTTAATGTGTATGTGGTACTTGAATGGACGGTGCAGATTTATGTTACCACAGCGGTCTCTCAAATCCCCGCAGCTGTTTACAACCTGCCTATTTCCGGCATGGAGACCTCTCGAGTGTTGCCAGTGTTGTATCGGAAAGAGGCAGCCATGTCGCCCTGCTGTCATTTTGGCTTTAAATGGCTCTGGCGTATGGAAACTTATAAATACTCTTGGAATTTTTACCATTTTTCTAAATGAAAAAATATACTATGTGTTTCAATATTTTTGTAAGGTTGGTAAAAAGACCGAAACTACTATTGTATATTAGAGATGCTGCTTGGAAGGTTCTACTTTTTGCATCCAATTTGTTACACTGTTAATTTCCGTTTGCTATCGTCACAGGTTTTGCAGGCACACCTGGCTACCTGTCTCCAGAGGTCTTGAGAAAAGATCCCTACGGGAAACCTGTGGACATCTGGGCCTGTGGTGAGTCTGTCAGATATTAGTCCTGTTCACTACATCTCGCATCTGCAGCACATGAGTGGCACATTTTTATTTTGGCGTTCAACATTAACATGTTGCAGTATAAGTAGTTTAGTATAAGCAGCGCTATTTTCACTGTTTGTTGCACGCTGAACTGAAAGTGAGGTGAAAATGTACAGTAAACCTATTTATCTTTTGCCAAACATGCTTGTATAAAGCAGTATTTTTGACTGCTTTGTATGCCTATTGCTAGAATTGGGGACGTCTGACTAAATTTAAGACCTGACAATTATTTTACACAGTGTACACTACCGGTCAAGACACTTGGTCACTTACTGTGTGTTCATATTGTTTTCCACAGATTAATAATAATCTCATTAAAATTATGAAATAAAACGAAGGAAACTATGGTTATAATGTAACGAATTAAATAACATTCAAACATGTTACATTTGATCATTTTCAGTGTAGTCACCTTTTGACCAGAATTTGCAGCTTTTCACACCGAGATGCTTTTTAAACAATGTTAAAGTCCCCGGGAACCAGAAGTTGCGATCGTTTTTACTTCCGTATTTGACGCGTTTCTGAGTGAAATGGAATTTCGAATGAGAAAAATAGTGGCCAGGGCTTTCGTCTTTTTCTGTGATTTGATTGGATGTGTAAAAACATTTTTGAAATGGAACTGGCGGCAGACTGATAGTTGAGGGGGAGGAGTTTATCACTATAATTTTTTATAAATTGTATTTCCCGTTTTTTCCCCTTAATTATTTAATTTATCTCTCCTTTAGTTGATGTGTATTTTCATGGTTTAGTTTAAACAGGAAAAAAAAAATTATCAATAATTTTGTATCTATTGTGTTGTAATATCATTTGGTTTAATAAAAAAGTTTGAAGGAGAGGGGGAGGGGTTAACAGATGCTCCGCCTAAGCCGTGTAACAATAGTCGTTTAAGAAGGATAACAGGACGAAAGTGCATTTTCAGTTTTTAACTGACGATTATGAGGGCACATTCATTTTTAATAGGGAATGACCCACACTGATAATATATTTATAATAAACACTGCAATATTTCATGAAAAATAGGAATTGTCATTTTTAATTTCACTGGGACTTTAAGTGTCCAAAACCTTTTGACTGGTAGTGTGTTGTCTGCACTTCTCAGTTTTGGTTTGTGTAGATGTATTGTTTGAATCTAGATGTGGCACAAATTCTCATATCATATTTTAAGACTATCTGGTTACCTAAAATGATTAATAGCCCACTCACAATAATAATCTGATAATTTAGTATAGCCACTAATGTTATAGCCATTTTTATTTTCAGCTCTGCAGTTTCTATCATATAATATTTTGCACAACCATGATGTGTGAAACAGGCCTTATGTGAGGCTTCTGAAGTTGTATGTGTTGTCACAACAAAATGTCTAGATTTATTACTTATTCTCTTCTTTTTTCCTTGGTTTCTTCTACAGGTGTAATCCTGTATATTCTACTAGTGGGTTACCCTCCATTTTGGGATGAAGATCAACATAAATTATACCAGCAGATCAAGGCAGGAGCTTATGATGTAAGTACAACTGTCTTTTGAATGAATGATGCATTTATATAGTGCTTTATTGTGTATTGCTGTACACCCAAAGCACTTTACAATCATGTGGGGGGTGGTCTCTCCTCACCCACCACCAGTGTGCAGCATCCACTTGGATGATGCAACGGCAGGGTCAATGCTCTCACCACCTACCAGTTTTAGGTGGAGAGGAGAGCCAGATAGAGCCAATTCAGAGGTTGAGGATTATTAGGAGGCCAAGATTGACATGGGCCAGTGGACACCGGGATTACACCCCTATTCTTTACAAGAAGTGCCATGAGATTTTTAATAACCACAGGGAGTCAGGACAGTGCTTTTTTACAGTAAAGTGTCCCAATCACTATACTGGGGCATTAGGGCCCACACAGACCACAGGGTGAGCTCCACCTGCTGCCCTCACCAAGACCTCTTTCATCAGCATTCTCCCAGTAGGTCTCCCATCCAGGTACTGACTAGGCTCAGCCCTGCTTCGCTTCAGTGGGCAACCAGTCTTGGGCAACAGGGTGATATGGCTATTACTGGCCATGTCTTGAGTTCGGTCCACCCCTCCATACATCCTTTAATCTGATTGCTCTTCTGTGCATCTTTGGGTGTCATCACTAGGAGTGTGAAACTCTGTAAGCCTTACAAAATTGCTTTATTTTTAAAAGCTATATTTTGCTTTAAAAATGTTGGATGTTTTAGTCCAGTTTCTGTAAGCACATCAAGCTGGTTCATAAATCAGTCTAGCGGGACTTGTTTAATTTTAGGCTGCACATTACAAGGTCTCTGTATCCTTTCAGAAAAGCTGTGGAATTTCCCAGCAGGATACTGTAATATGCTTCCCGTGAACATTTGTGAAATCACTTGAAATGCATTTCCAGTTAAAAGTCGCAAGATCTAAATGCTTCCAATTGTAAAAAGCATGTACATTAATTTCCTTTATTATTCGACACATCACCCTTGTGCAAACATGCATGCATTGAAACTGGAGCTTTGTACAAAAGAGTTTTAAAGTCCCAGTGAAATAAAAAATGACAATGCCTACATTGCAGCGTTTATTGTAAATAGTTTATTAATGTGGGTCATTCTCTTTTTTAAATTCGTGTACCCTCATAATCTTCACTTGAAATCTGAAAGTGCACTTCCTTCCTGTATTGACAATTCAATGATGTATATTAGATGACTTGGGCGGAGCATCTGTTAACTCCTTCCCTTTAACTGTCAGCCTGCTGCCTGTTCCACTTCAAAATACAACAGCTGTTTTTATACATCCAATCAAATCACAGAGAAAGACGAAAGCCACGACCATGATTTATCTCATTGTAAATTCCATTTCACTGGAGATGCGTCAAAATACGGAAATAAAAAACGATCGGAACATCTGGTTCACGGGGACTTTAAGGGTTAGTTTTTGTGACCTACACTGCCTGTCAATTGTCATAAAAAGGTTTTCATCTGAAGTTGTATGCTTAAATGTCAGAAATATAGACAAAAATATTACACTGCGCAAATATAAACTTTTTTTATTATTAACTAATAAAATATTATTTAAGTAAAAAGGACTTTGAAATGGATGACTTGGACTAAATGAAACCCCAAGAAGTTGCTAAAATAATGTCAAGAATGGCCATTTTAGGCAAAATGTGATTACATTGAAGATGCTTAAGTTTTAGTTTCTGTTTAGATTTTTAAGTCAGATACAATTTTTCTAAAATGTGGAAAAAACTGAAATAAGTGACTGAGTAAGTGATCAAATATCTTTGACCGTAAGTGTAGTTGTAGTGCAGAATTTCTTATTTGACTGCTTTTTATTTTGTTTGTTTTATATTTACTGATGTCAATTTGCTTTTGTTCAGTAATGTCAGTTTACTTTTGTTCAGATGATTTTAATATTTTTAAAAGAATGCTAGCCAGGAGGGAATTAAGATTATTTAGTTTTATCGAATTCAGTTACCGGCCAAGAGGAAAATAAGATGAGTAATCGAAGAAGGTTGAACAGAGTTGGATAAAGTCTGCAACAGATGGCATGGTGTTTCTGAAATGCTCGCTGTGGTCAGGCTGTCTGGTTCATTTCTGATAGGGAAGGTTTAGAGGTTCTGCCGGTATTATTGATTATGTGAGACTGTCCCTGACGCATTGCAGAGAGATGGGCTGTGCATAGAAACCACTGCCCTGTCCCACAATCTGTTTCCAATCCATTGATGTGGGAAGAGATTACAGTGCCCTCCACTATAGTTGGCATCCTTGGTACATATGAGTAAAGAAGGGTGTAAAAATAAATCTGCATTGTTTCTCCTTGTGATCTTTTATTCAAAACATCAATAAAATTCCAACATTTTATTAAAGTAAAACAATTTAAGCTGGGGGGAATATCGCATTATAATTTTTTTAACAATTATTGGTACCCTTGCATTCACAACTTTCTACAGCCTCCATTTGCATGAAAAGCAGCTCTGAGTCTTTTCTTTTATGTTTGACGAGGTTTGAGAATATATGGCAAGTCCTCCTAGTCCATTCCTTCATACAGAATCTGTTAAATTCCTTCAAATGTTGGTGCTCTCTTATCTTCAGTTCATCCCTCTTATTTTCTATAGTGTTCAGATCAGGGGACTTGGATGGGTATGGCAGGATCTTGATTTAGCATTTAGTGAATTTTTTGGTTGATTTGGATGTTTTTTAACCAGTGTGCTGATGCAAGATCTAACCACGACCCATTATAATATTGCTAGTAGAGGAAGTCAGGTTTAGATTTTTTATCTTGTATCTGAGCAAGATGTCCAGGACCTCTGGTATAAAAGTAGGTTCACAAGATCTGACGACATATTCAACTGTGGACATGGGGCATTTTTTATCTTGTGTTATTGCTGCCAAAAAAATTGCTGTTTAATGGAGTTTGTTTTGGTGGGCACACAGTGATGGATGGCCACTTAAATCATCTTAGCAATACGACCAAAATCTTACATAATAGTATGATTATATACCTTGGATATTGTGATTGGTCGCCTTTGCTGAAGCAATACAAACCAAGTCCCACCCTTAACATGCCCTAACAGTGCCCAAGGCCAAAAGCACAGCTAAATTATTCAATGTAAGGGCTTATGAACACCTGCAGTGTGATGATGCAATGCAGCTTGACACACAAACAAATTATAATTCCTGGAACCCACCCAGGATTTTCTTGGAACAGACAAACAATTATCCACTGCCACGTTTAAGATCTCCCGGTATGAAAGAGGTGGTGTGACACGGATCCAACATGGATACAGACACAACTTTTTATTGGCTAATTACAGCCGCAATCTTCCACCGGTTATGGGCTGCATTGAAGCTGTGAGGTGTGAAATGTGGAAGCGACACGCGTAGTACGAGTAGGCCGAGAGCGGGAGAGATCCTCTACCGTGACTCATTGAATGCTATACGCTGGCTTGTGATACGTTTAATTTCATTAGGCTGCATCCCAGACTGCTCGGTTTGTGCGCCAGTACATCTCGAATGGGGAAAGCACCTTAGGCTTTTTCGTGCATGTAGAATGGATATCTAACTCTGTTTTCTGTTGTTGCCCCATACAGTTTCCATCTCCGGAGTGGGATACCGTTACCCCTGAGGCAAAGAACCTCATTAACCAAATGTTGACCATCAACCCTGCCAAGAGGATCACCTCGGAGCAGGCCCTCAAGCACCCATGGGTCTGCGTAAGTTCTCTGTGCTGACAAATCCCAATCCGTTTGGAATCTTCTAATAGACCTATATTGGATTTCATTGGATGCACGTGTCTGGCCCGGTTAACTTCCGGTCTGTGTTTAGGCAATTTAGGCAGACGCTTTTTATCCGAAGCGACTTACATTGCATTGTAGTATACATTTGTCACTATATGCAACCCCCGGGACCTCGGCGTTGCTAGCGCCATGCTCTAACCACTGAACCAAATGAAAGCTAATTTATATTTTATTTTATATTGATTGAATGAAATAAAATGAAAACTACTAAACAGTTATTGATTGTTCGTGGAGGTCTGAGGGAAGTTAGGTTTGGGCCACAAACTGTCCCTTTAAAAGAATTATACTTTATAAACTGCCATTGTAGCCCATTGTTGTTCATGCTTAATGACATTGAATGCTTTAATATACTTGGATACTGCTAATGTGCAATATTTTTCTCTTTAGCAACGGTCCACAGTGGCATCCATGATGCACCGTCAGGAGACAGTGGAGTGCTTGCGCAAGTTCAACGCCCGGAGAAAACTCAAGGTATGGGATTGAAGTGTCCTAAATCTACCTCCAGTCTTCCTCTCTTGTGTAAATGGTGCTTAATGTTTTATTGTCATGGAGTTAGAATTTAGTTTTTCTCCGTGTTTTTGCAGGGAGCCATTCTGACCACTATGCTGGTTTCTAGGAACTTCTCAGGTGAGTTGGCTAGGAAAGTGCAAAGTCATGGACGAACCTGGCCCATCTTTTGGTGTTCTGCTCCAG
Organism: Barbatula barbatula; assembly: GCF_947034865.1. Taxonomy (NCBI): domain Eukaryota; kingdom Metazoa; phylum Chordata; class Actinopteri; order Cypriniformes; family Nemacheilidae; genus Barbatula; species Barbatula barbatula. The sequence goes on from NC_136779.1 coordinate 4,875,683, forward strand.
CTTTTAAACATGTATATAAAAAAATGTCTGTAAGGCTGAATCTGTAATTAAGTCGTGCAAAAATCCACTTGGGATGAAAAGTTTTGCATTACCGAATTGAGTATATATACGTTTATGGACTTCCTGCTAAGTATTTCAGTCTGTCTTGAGATTTTTTTGCTCCACCAAGGTTTGCCAAGTTTGAGGTAACAGCAAAGGAATATTAATAATGTTCTTGAGCAGTTGGGCCTTTTTGTCCTGCCTTAATAAGATATTACTATTTTTATACAGTTTTATGTATGTGTTTTGTTACCGGTTTTATATTTGATTAAACAGGTTAAAGTGCTAGCCTGTTAGGTTAGAGGTTCTAAACCAGAAGTAGCCATCTCTATTTCTGGACTGCTACGGTGTTAGAGAGTTTAGCTCTTGAAAATGTTGTTTAACAAATTCAAGATTGTTTTAAAAGTAAGTTTGGAGCTAAACTTTCCAGGACAGTCGCTTTCCAGAAGCAGAATTGGACATCGCTGTATTAAAGGGATAGTTTAGCCAAAAGGAAAATTCTGTCATGAATTACTCAACCTCAAGTTGTTCCAAACCTGAATACATTTCTTTCTTTGGTTGAAAGAAAGGTATTTGGAAAAATGGTACCAACTGAGATTTCTGGGGCACCCATGACTACCATTGTAGTCTATAATAGTTCTATAATACTATATCTTTTGTTTTAATGGTAGTCAATGGTGCCCTTAAAATCTAACTTGCTAACATTTTTTTAGATGCCGTGCTCTGTGTTTGGACATGAGGTCGAGTAATTCATGACAGAATTCAAACTTTTGTGTGAACTATCCCTTTAAAGAATAGAGCTAGGGTTTGAAAACAATTGCTCAACTTCTCCCAACTCAACGCCTCTCTGTCCAATAGTGGGTCGGCAGCATACCAGCCCTGCTGCTCCCACCACAAGCACTGCCGCTCTTGCACAGGAAGGTACGTGAGAGTGCATCTCCTCACCTCACCACCAAGGGGACCCAGCGAGCCCCATTCACCTTGCCTCCAAAACCCCACCCTCTTCCTCTGCTCTGTCCAATCAGCATGCAGCCAATGGGAAGCCTGCCTGTTTTGCCATCACTTGCATAAATGATTTAGTTTACTCTCTGTCTTCACTTTCATTAAGTATATCGTCTCGGAGAATACGTTCTTGCGTTGATAACAATCGTGGACTGATGAGTTACCATCTCTCACATATACGTCATGCATTCAAACGATGTGTCTGTAAGAGGTTATGGAACGGCATGCGTTTAGATTTTTATTGGTGCTTTGCTTTTACGCCGCCATGTAACTTTTAATGTTCATCTTTTAACCTACACGCAGGTTTAGCCGTCTTCGCTCCCCCAATCTGTACAAATGTTAATGCAGTAGTGTTGTAGGGAAATGTTGTATTCTTATGGGATAGATTCCTTTATTATGCGACAACAACCAATGTCTTCAGTTTACACACAGAGGCTCTATTTGAAACATTCAGATCAATACTGCCACATGGCGAGACCCGTCCATCAGCCGGCATGCTAGAGTAGACAAATGCAAATGTCACCCTACTGTGATTAGACTTACTTTCTCTCTCTCGCTCTTTTTAAATTGCTTCAGCCCTTTTTGGCTTCATCCTTCCCTGCTGATCATCTTACGGGAGTTATTTGCTATGGGGTTAAATAACAGATAAGTCTGCTTTAGTTGAAGAGATAGGACTCTGGTCACATGTCCGTCCTCAGCCCACTGTTCTCCATTTTACTAATGCAGTTTGTTGGGGACGGAGGCCGATGCTTCTTGGTTCTTTATCATTAACTAAAGCAGACCTGTGCTGCCCAGCCAAGCTACCATTACCCTACCACTCTCCTTCCAACTTTCCCTGTCGCTGGAAGCGCAGGGGTTTTGCCACATGGACGGGCAGGAGCAGGGTTGGCTTGCTGCCAGTCGTCAGACCCAACAAAACTGGTGCGCGGGTCCGGAGGTCGCCAGATGGTCTGCGGGGAATAAGGCCCCCTTGAGGGCAGATGGAGGACGCTGTTGACAGCGTCCATGAGTCAGGAGAAATGAAGAGATGTGATCGTGACCCCCACAAGGGTCCGGTTGTGGTGTAAATGTAGGAGTCACGTTGATCAAATGTTGACCAAACATGACAGCTGTCAGTCACAGCAGAATGGGCGAACATAAGCCAGCTGCTGTCGTGTCTCGACAGCTGTTAGAATCTGAGAATGCTTTATTATGTTCATAGCGGTCAAAGGAGAATAATTGAGTGAAGGTAAAACATCTGCTTGGATCCCTCAGGATTATGGCAACCATCAAGAAGTATCTCTTTCTCTTATAATAAATCAATTAAAATGTTGAAGGATGAGTTAGAAATAAGATACCATACTACTGATGCTAATTCTCTTGCATACAGTGTGTATACAGTATACAATTTTTATGATCATTGTTAGAAATGTTTGGAGGTTAAAGGGATACTTCACGCAAAAATGAAAATTCTGTCTTCATTTACTCACCTTCTAGTTGTTCCAAATCTGTGTACATTTCTTTGTTCTGATGAACACGAAGAAAGATATTTGGAAGAATGCTTGTAACCAACCAGATTGAATCACATAGAAGGAAACAATACTTTGTATTAATTTTGTTCATCAGAACAAAGAAATATACACAGATTTGGAACAACTTAAAGGTGAGTAAATGATAACAGAATGATCATTTTTGGCTGGAGTATCCCTTTAAGATCTTTTTCGCTAGAGCCTCCTGAAACCTACTTTGCTGTTCATGCATTTTCGTGATTTTTTCCAATGCTACTCAACAGCAGGACATGAATGCTGTAAACTGAATCATAGGTTGTATTTAACCCAGAATATTCTTTGCAGTGTTCTTTTATCCAATTAATATATCCAATTAATGCTCTCGATCAGTTCTTGGCTATACATAGTAAGTGCATATTTCTCTTTATATTCTTATTGTAAAAACCCTGCCGTTATTTAAGATGCAAATTGTAATATTTCATCTCTTTCTATGATAAGGCATGTTAATATATATGTAATATGTAATTTGTTGCTTGCACGGTTCTGTTTTATTATTATTATTTTAAAACCTTCTTTTTGTCCCCGTATTTAGGACTTAAAGCTTTGTTTAATGTAATATATTCTGCCTTTGATAAGATTATGATTATCTGATCCACTAAACAATTTGATGCATCATCAGATTTGCTCACAATAATTGTTTTTACAATATTCTGAATACACGTACAGTTACTGCAAAGTAGAGGTGCACCGATACAAAATGTCTTCACCGATACCGATAGCCGTATTCAGAGTGATATAAAACGATTTTAATATTTCTATTTATATATTAATTCATCAAATGACTGTTAAAGAAACAGTTCACACAAAAATTTAAATTATGTCATCATTAACTCGAAAATCTTTATACATTTCTTTGTTCTGTTGAACACAAAGGAAGATATTTGGAAGAATGTCACTAACTAAACAGATCTCATCCCACATTTACTATCATAGTAGGGAAATAAATACTATGGAAGTCAATGTGGGATGAGTTACGGATATTTTTCCAAATACCTTTATTTGTGTTTAGCAGAACAAAGAGATTTATACAGGTTTGGAACGACTTGAATGTGAGTCAATTATGTCCGAATTTTCATTTTTGGGTGGAGTATCCCTTTAAACTTTTTTGAAACCGCACATGACAACCCACCCTTTTGCTTTTGCATATAGTATGATTAAAAACCCATCGACTGATAGATCTTAATGATCTTTAAAAATAAACTTACAGTGTTCTTCACTTGGTTTCCATAATGAGTTTCTTCCATTTTCATTCAGAATGTATAGCAGTGTGATACAGCATGGCTGCCCTGGGGTCCAGTATCCGTCAGTTAGTTTTGCAGCATCGCAGGAGACTGCTGCCTCAGCGTTCCCCGACACTCTGTAAATCTCCCGAGACTGTTAGATATGCGAGACGCTCGAATGGTAATGAGTCGAGGTCTACCTTTAGGACTCCTGCTTCATCGGTGCATTGCATTATGGGATTTGTGGTTTAAACTTGTTGGCATTGCATGGCTAACTGTATGGTGAATTGCATCCACCATCCGCATCTCTCACCTCATGAATAGAGACGCACGATAGCAGGTCTGCCATGTTCTAACTCCTCTTTGCTGCCGGATAGATTTTTTTTTATCCTTTTTTGTTTGTTTTTTGGAAGGTAAGGTGGAGGACTGAATGTGAATCTTGATTTCTGTTTTTAAACAGGGTATATTTTATAGATCTGTTTTGGTCTCGCCCAAAGAGTTTCATTATTCTTCAGAGGTTTTCTGAAGTGTAGGCCTCTTCCCCTACACTAATTCAAGACCTCTGAAACACGGCCTCCGGGAAATAAGCCTTGCATTTAAAGGAAAATCAATTGCATACATTAGGCATGATTTTCCCTCATTACGCCTGCAGTGGCAAATGGAGAACAATTTTATTCTCTCTGTCTGCTCTTGGGTTGGTCAACAATGTGCGGTTTATTTTAAAGCAGTTCATTCATTTTTAAGGGGTCATATTGTAGGGTTTTGTGCTGAAGTGCCACTCAAATTTAGGTTGACTGTGAGTAAGATTATTATAGTTTTTTCTTCTTTACAGCATTTTACTTTAGCAAGATGTAAAGATATTTTAAACTAGTATAACAACAAATATTTATAGACGTTTTTCAAAGCAACAGCATAAACAAACGTTACTGTGCAGTTGTGGACTGCCCTTCCAGTACACATTCGCAAATAATAGAGCGCCTGTAGATTGGTTCTGATAACAGGCAAAAGAAACTAAACTTGGCTAAACTTGCCTCTCCAATACTTAGAATTTAGACTGTGATACCAAGCTCAGCCGCTAGATGTCAATGTTCCTTGCAGTTTCTTTAAATGCGACAAAAGTACAGGACCCATTCAACAAATTGTTTGTGTAACAAAACATACAACAAAATTCAACAAATCGTTTATTTAATACAAAACAATCTGAATCTAAATTAGTTTTAGGATAAATGTTGTTATATATAAATTGTTTTATAGCCAGACTGATCACAAACAATCAAATAGCAGAAGTTAACTGCAGTCCAGCCGCGCACGTATGATGAAACGTATCTATAAAATAGAAAACTTGTTTTCTTCCTGATATGACCTCTTTAAAATAAATCTCACTGAAATTCTTTTCTTCTTTTGCTAATTTTAGTGTCGCAAAATGTATCCCTGTGTTATTCTGGAGATATTTAACATTCATCTCTCAAAGCTTTATAGTGCATTTGGATTAAATGGATATTAAAATCTATAAAAAAATTCTTCCATGGTCAAAAAACGATGCTAGTCAGCATTTCCTCCCAAGCCCTATATTGTAATGAATGATGGAATGGCAAGTTGGCAATTAGCAAATGGTTTTATGTGGTAGTTTATTTATAGCCTTCTATTGGTTTTGTCATTCATCTCCAGATACTAATTCAATGTCTTTCTGTTCCCTACAGCATGCAAAAGTTTACTCAAAAAGGCAGATGGAGCTAAGGTAAGCCTTCAGACATCTTAACCAATGTTTAAATGTCTCCTGTGCAGAAGTGGTCTGCGATTTATTTCCCAGTTTTCAAATTAAATGGCTCAAATAAAGTGCCTTATATATTGCTACACGTTTTATAGAATGATGTTATTTCACTGTATCAAATAAGAAACACTGGATTTCCCTTTGTGATCGTCTGACTCTAGTTCAAAAGCGTATTAAAAGGATTTTGATAACTGCACTCCAGGTGGAACGTTTGAAGTACTATAAGATTTCCATTAGCGATCTGGGTCTCCTGGCGTTTGGGGCTCTAGGACCGAACGCTTTCCAGGAAATATTAAATTTGCCTCTGTGCTGTTTAGATGATGGATGACTATAACGTCATCTTTCTGGCATTTGTGTGATTTCAAATCTGCCCTGTGAATGTGTTTTTTGTCTTTAAATTAATCTTGACCGACTTTCAACCATTCGAAGGATGACTGGCTGTGCCAAATGCCAGTCACATCCCCATTGATGTCATCTCTCTAAAAAGGACATTTTATCTGCCCTCTCTATTTCAGCCCCAGACAAACAACACTAAAAACAGTGTAGTGAGTGCTGTAGTGAACGCCATGAAAGAAAGCAACACAGCCGCCTCTACACCAATGGTACCTCATTTACATTCAACACTTCTTGTAGCCCGTTTGTTCATTTGACCAAATCCCATATTACATGTTAAAGCGTTTTCATCTGATCTGTGCATGTTTCGCCAAGGTTTCCGTGCTGAAAAATCATTTTAACCTGGTCTCCCAACCTTTGTTTACACCCTAAAAGATTTTTCAGCACGGTTTGCATGTGTTCTGTAATGAATACATCTGACTTGTAGTTTGCTGTGAATTGGTTGTCATTAGTTAGTCCATCCTTGTGTGTTTTATTCGGGTCTTGTGTCCTTTGAAGCATGTCTGGTTTATGTAATTGTTGTGTTTTGTAAGAAGTTTATGACCCCGTGCGCTCCTCAGTTGGCCTCTGCAAGCACACACAAACCACTCTTACAAACTTAGTATATAGTTTTCATGTCGGTGACATTTAACAAATTTGTATTTTGTTTCTTCACGTTGTTGTGTAATAACACAGTCAATCCAAATAAAGCAGATGCAAGTTTTTGAGCCATTAAACCTTACATGACAAAACAGCAGAAAACATTCTGTTTGTTTGCATAAATGCATTTTGAAGAGGCTTTAAGTCTGAATATATCGACCAATCACAGCACTCAGAAACCTGGCAGCTGTTTGGCTACATTGCAAACTAAAGTTGAAGTGTTCCCTGTGGGAAGTAGGAGACAAAGTGGATTGACACTTCAGATGGGTCTTGCTTGTTGGCTGCCCAAATAGCAGAACAAAGAGCACCCTGGGATCTCAAAAACAATCCATTAAGAGCACCAGTCAACCCCTGACCTCTCCTGAGGCCTCTGAATGTCTCCACAGTGCTGATAGACAGATGACTTCAGCTCTACTCTATCAAAAGAATACTGTACAAGGAACAGAACAATGTGTAGTTGCTTCAAACGTGTTTGAGGATTCGATTAAAAATGGCATTTATGTCACATTTAGAGACGATTATTAAAGACAATTATTAAATCTAGCAATTACTGGAGTAATACCGATGGATTGGACGTGACTATTTCAGCTGTTTAATGATTCAGTATTCCGGTAGGCTTGCAGAATGAAACATTCACATTTAATGAATTTAAGAAACTGCATCTTTAAATCCTCATGAGGCATTGTATTATTTGAATGTCCAGAACATTGTAATTTTACAGAATTTTACTGTTATTTTCTTTACAGATTTTTCACATAGCATTTCCAAAAACTCTAATGTTACAGTATTTTACATGTTTTTCCTATTCATTTTATGTATTTTCATATACCAAAACATTAAAATCACAGAACAAGTCTGCAAATTTACAAAAAAACATGTAATTTTACAGGGCGCTCCAGCGTTTTGTCATTTTCTGTTTTATAACGTGATTTTTTACGGTGGGTTAATTTCCAGATAAGGCAGATTATTGTTCTTTATTTGTTCTTGAAGTCGTAGCTTGTGCATGTGTGTAAATAGTTTTGTGTGCATTCCCCGTGTAAAGTTGTTTGGTCATATTTTGTTTGTGGTGGAGTTACTGTATTTAATCTCGACGTGTAATCTTATTACATTTACAGGAGCCACAAACTACAGTTGTGCACAACCCTGCTGATGGACCCAAGGTGAGCATCTTGAGAGACATTAATAGAAACTCCATCCTAATTCAATAGGCATGTGGAAAAAACATGTTTACGCATATGTTCTTGTTTATAAATGTAAAACAAATTCTGTGTAATGCATTTCATTTACCCAGAACAAAACATAAAAGCTCTGATTTGACTGCTTTGTGTATTTATATATTAGTTTAGCTTTCTTTTAAATCTTTCTTTTAAATAAAAAAAAAATGTTATCATGCAAATGTGTTATTGTTAACAAAATCGAGTTTGAGAAATGTTGTGAATCAGATTAAGGAAATGAAAACCTCCCACACTTAAATCTGAACCTAATTTCAGATGTCATGATCTCTGCATTTACTTTCTCCCCACTTTTCATTGGTTGGTCTCTGTATTTTTCTTTGTGTCCAGGGCTCCACAGAGAGCTGCAACACCACTGAGGAAGAGGATATGAAAGGTAGGAGAGGTACACAATTCTTCTTTTCTCTATTCTGCATGCTTGCAGCACTGTGTCATTCCAACTCTCACATCTGTGGTCCGTCTCCTCGCTTCAACGCTCAAACATATAACTGTCAAAATACACAGAAAGCTTTTTATAACCTCTGATAACAGCCGGCATCCTTTTGAGAAATCAAGCATGGGTTTGCGGGGAAACCCAGGGGTTCGTGGGTAGAGGGTACATGCATAACCAAATCTATTCAGTTGGGAGCGAATATTTATATAATCGTAACATTATTTATATAAAGCAGTACAGCTATAGCGTAGTTCACGAAAACATACAAACGATTTCATCCATCACTCACCCTAGTGTTGCTCAAAACCAGTAAGGCGTTCTTTTTTCAAATGAATATATTTTGAACGTTGGTAACCATTGTACCAACTTCCATTGTATGGACACAGAGCCACCAAGACATTTCTTAAAATATAGATTGTTTGTTCCAGAGAAGATTTTGAATGACACGAGGGTGAATAAATGATGACATGATTTTCATTTTTGTCCCTTTAAGGAAATATAACACATTCCAGCTACAGTCAAATAAATAAAACGGAAGTTCACTTAAACTTTCTAGATGTCAGTGTCAGCGTGTTTCTAGGATTCCTTGTAGATTTTGTGCGTACTTGTGTGTGTGTCCTGTGTTTTCACCCCACTTACTTGGATGTTTGTCGCTGTGTCGTGTCTTGTAAAGTCATTAGCATGTTGTGAACGGGACTGTTTTCCCGAGGGACCCTTGCTGATCCCGTTTTCGGTCAGGACTCAAATTAATTTCCTTTCCTTATTCACTCCAGCCTGGACAGACAATGGAGCTTAAAGAGTCTGGTCATTACCTCCGTGGTCAAATGTGAGGTTAGGAGACGAGGACAGGAAATTGGCTTGGCACCTCGAGAAACAATCTCGCAGCTCGCTGTTGTCCAAACACAACAAACGCGGCATAAATCTTAGATACGGACCTGCGTCACGTCACGTCATTACCCATAACCCAACTGGAGAGTGTGTAGTTCTGTTCCTCTAAACTCCTTTCACGTGTGTTAGTGAGAAGTGAATCCACCAGTTCATCCACACATCTCATCTAGCGTCTTCGTCCTAAAGTGATCTAGTAAGATAAAATGCTGCCGAAGTTGGTGTGGTGTTTGTCTTAGTGAAGGACATGAGAGATGTGTGTGTTTTTCTTCTGGTGGCGTGTGGTTTTGGGGCTGTGCCAGCTGAGAGCGCGCAGGGGGCGAGCTGTGACAGTGCCGTGATGAGTCAGTGCAGTGCCGGAGACGAGCCAACCGTTCTGGTGGCTTCACCGCAGGGTTCTCCAGCCAGTAAGTCAAGATTCTCTCGTACCCCCCGGGCACCTTTAACCCCCGAGTCGAGACCTTATCGTCCCCTCCCGACACTGCCCTCCAGTGTACTGTCATTTGGACTCACCTGTGTTTCGTGTAGAACCGTACATTACAGTTATTGATCTGTCTACAGCTCATACACTATTATTAACTATTACAGTTAAAAATAAAGAAAATTCAGAAAGTAGATTAAAAGTGTTGCCTTACCCCGACTCACATTGGTAACTTAAATAAAGGATTTATAATTTGAGTTGTACGAGTTCGTACACTAAGATTAGGATGAAACACGCAATTATATGTTTCAGACAAAGATGGCGATAGAGAGGCAAAAGATAACATTGCAGTTTTAAACAGGTTATTTTATGGAAACAAACACAACACAACAAAGCTGCAGTTTGCAACATGTGGCCATGTCATCCAACATCAGTCAACATCCTCAGTACAGTTTCCATCCTCCTCCCATCTTTCCCTGCTGCCTTGTCATTGACTGAGTTATTGTTTTCATTGTTTCAGTCTTTTCTTTTCCATTCATCTCTTCTTGCGCACAGTAACACTGTTTATGAAGTACAACATAACGATAAAAATACATCTACAGAGAGCTACAGGAATAGATAAAAATGACTTGATATCTTTTTTTACTAAAGTTTAATATTGCTTTAAACATCACTAACCAATACAAGTGGGAAGCCGTAAATAACACAAGTGTCACGTTCCTAACACAAATCTGACTGAACAGACAGTTAGTTTTGCTCCTTATTTTTTATATAAATTGTATCCCTAGGAACCAAACCCACAACCTCATCTACAGTAAACCAATTGAGCTATAGGAACACTTTTATTTCTATAGTTTGGAAATAATACCGGAAACAACACAAGCGTCTTTAAAGCCGTTGCGCTTCATATCAGTGTGTTCATGGCTCCTCTTTTTCTGCATGTTTCATCATCTCTGCTGGTTACTCTGCCGCGTGTGTTACAGCCGTCCCCGTGCATGACGGTAAACGCTTGGCATGGAACAGTTCAGGACATGCCTCATGTTCAGAGTTAGAGCGCACACAGTCCAGCCCCTGTGCTGGAGGTCATGGGGTCAGCGGTATCCCTACAGCCAATGGGGCCGCAGGTTAGTGGAAGTGTGTGGGATTGACCAGGATACACACACACACACACACAATTATAAAAAAGCTAGTGAGTAGAAATAGGTCACATCACAGGTCATATTAGGCAGCTTACAGGGAGTAAATGTGTTAGTTAAGGGTTAAGTTGAGCTTTAGCAGCTTTGTAGGATATTCCTTTAAATGCATATTTACACCTACCTGTTGTTGCATCGAGCACAATGTCATGTGAATGATCACTTCACATTAAAACCTGCAAAATGTCTAAAGTCAATTTTTGTTTAGCAAAGCAGCTGTACAGACAACCATATAGCCACAGGAATAATGAAGAGACCATTCCAAAGCTTCATTTCGTCAGCATAGATGTACAGTATTGTGGTCGTACCAGTCCAGTGTCTGTGGAATTGTGACAAAATCAAACCTCAGGAGTGAAAGAAACATTGACGGCATTACAAGAGACACGAAAACTGTGATAACTGTGACATCACATTAAAAACATCTTTGAATATTTCCTAAATACATGTAGAAATATTCCTGCTGTATTGTGTAAAAGTGAACATGAACTTGTTTTCGTTGCAGTATCTGAGGTCAGAAAAAAAATACAGAGCATCTTTTCTGTTATCTGGACCCGTTTCTCCAGTTTTCATTTTCTGCAAATAAACGCAGATAGAAGCGATATTTTCTTTTTAAGTCTGGTATAAACGTAGGTAGTTCACAGAATGAAACAAAAGTGATCACTTTACCTCGTCATAATAAACGTATAATAATTGTGAAAGGCATCGTATTATAGAATATACTCACATCATGCTCGATGTAAAGGGGTTTTGGTGCAAATGCATTACAATTGGTGTGAATATATAGCCATAGCACAGTTCTCAGATATTTATTGTAGCTGTAGAAATGGAGGATAACTCGCTTTTTATTGTTCCCTTTTCCTCTTCTTATTCTCCGTCATTCTTCCCTTCCGTCCTGGTTTCAATAGCTCGTAAGCAGGAGATCATAAAGATCACGGAGCAGTTGATCGAAGCTGTCAACAATGGAGACTTTGAAGCATATACGTGAGTACAGGCAAAACTATGACACTTATACTTTTAACACAAAATGTATGACATTGTAATTCTGATTATTTATTTTTGGACGAGTAAATAATGACGACATTTTCATTTTGGTCGAGTTAACTTTATGGCTGTAGATGCTTTGTTTAGTGGAGCTTCACTGTATTCCTCTTGTCGCGTTTAGAAGAATCTGTGATCCTGGCCTGACCTCCTTTGAGCCCGAAGCTCTTGGCAACCTGGTGGAGGGGATGGATTTCCACAAGTTTTATTTTGAGCACTGTGAGTTACGTTTATTTTAACCTCTTTGTATGTATCTTTATAATCTGTATTGAGATCTAACGTGCTTGTGATGGTTCCAGTGTTAAGTAAGAACAACAAACCCGTGCACACCACTATCCTGAACCCTCACGTTCACCTCATCGGAGAAGACGCCGCCTGCATCGCATACATCCGGCTGACACAGTACATCGACAGCCAGGGCCGTCCGAGCAGCTGCCAGTCGGAGGAGACCCGCGTCTGGCACCGCCGCGAAAGCAAGTGGCTGAACGTCCACTTCCATTGCTCGGGGGCACCAGCCGCCCCATTACAGTGAACCGCATAGGACGCAGGTAAAATCAGACCCGTCACACGAGTTTTCATTTCGTAACTTGATTTTAGTTTCATTTGTTTTGCATCTCTTCAGCTTGCCTGGATTCTCAAGACAATGGGAACGTTCTTCTTTGTGGCCGGACGGGCACATGAAGGCCAGCTGGATGACAGCTCTTAAAGCTACAGACACACCAGTGAGGAACTCTTAACAACATCCAGTTCAACTGTCAACACCACCTATCCTGTCCAATCTTTGACCAACGGGAGCTGGCCGCGGCCGTGGCTATGCCCGAGGGACGGTGCATGTATCTGACGCCCACATGGGGGTGCTGTTTTGTCCTTTTCCCATGGAACCATCTTTTTTTGCCCGTTAAAGATGTTCAGAAGGTGTTGTACGTACTGATCTATGAATTCATGAATATACTGTATATTGTAAAAAATCACTAGCTGAAACAGAAGCTACAATCAAGTTCGAAAAGCATTTATGTAAGTAAACATGACGGGAGGGTTGGGAGGGGGCGTGTCGCGGGGGGTTCGAAAGTCACAAGATGGAAACACTGCTCAAGTTTACAGGGTCTCGTACACCTTATCTTGTACACTTTGCAGGTTTTTGCATACGAAATCCTAAGACGAGAATGAGTCCGCAGATAAATCGTTGGGAAGTTCTTCATATCAAAAAGGAAAAGAACCAAAGTGTAGTTTTTAGTCTTTTTATGGAACGTTTCTGTTAGGTGTTGGTTTTCTTTATGTAGCCGGGGTCTGAGAAGGTTTGTACGGCTTCGGGTTTTAGCATATTCCTGTGTTCATGTTCATTTATTTTCCTTGATTTTTCTTCCGTGTTACAAAGTATTTTTGCGTTCAGTTTGAATTTTAAAGCTTGTATTTTTTAAGTTAACCTAAATAATCGATCTCTAAAGATATTCTGAGATATTTAAAGGAGATAAAACACTCAGCCATCCAGGTTAAGGGTATGATGTAGTTTCCGATTGCGCTATGTATGTGTGCGCGGGATGGAAGGTAATAGAAATGTAATCTTATATAGGTTTAATAAGTTTATAATGACCTGCTTCAAATGCAACTATGAAAGGCCTCAGAAACAGACCAACTGGTTAACAGCACAATTCCAAATACAGACCAAACAATTCGGCCCTCCGATTTTGATTGGTCGCAGTAGAGTCATCCACTGTCTCTAAACAGACCAGATCTGATCTTCAGTGCCCCCCATCTGATCTCGAAGAGAACGAGTCCTTTTGACAAACTACGTTATGAATAAAAATAGCTGATGTTAGTAGTTGAGGATGGGGCTTTGAGCAGTGTTGTGAGTCTTCTTAACACGTACAGTACCATCACACACAATTGTTATTGTTAAAGTGTGCTGTTGTTTTAGTAACGTTTGATGTGTCTCAATCACCCTGTCCTCAATGTCGTCGTGCTTCATGTTGGTGACGGGTGTCAAAGCTGTAAATACACGAGGAGCGGGTGGGAAGCTCTGTAAACACTTTGCCATAGTTACGTTGTTTAAAAATCACCATTTTAATGTTTGTACGATTCAGATTCACAGAAATCTGTCTGATGGTTTTTACCACAAACTATGTTACGTTTTATGGCACCGACTATTTAAACAGCGTTTTAATATTACTGTTACTTAGTAACTGTTAGAAGTGAGGGTTTGAGTTTTGTGAGTGATGCATTTGAAGCGTTTGTAGTTGCAGGAATGTTCCTAGATGCGTTGTTTTTGTCTATAGATGCTAGATTATAGTTTCAGAGGTAGTTTATTGTGAAAACAAAAGACGACTTCATCCCCTCGGAGCACACATCAGTCTTTTGTATCGACAACGTTTTCGGTCTGTAAATACATGTAGTGTTCACACACCCCTCATCGTGTGCTGGGCTTCGTGACATATCAGATCTGTATCTCTGCACGTGTGTAAGTGTGTGCACGCGCGTTTGTTACCTTTATGACAGCGTCCTTTAACGTAGTGATGTCGTCAGATTGTGACGCTTTGATTACGTCTCTTGCTCTAGTTCTTGTATTTTTTATCTGATTTCCTTGTTTTTGTGCTATGGGGGACTGCTGCCTTGCCTGGCTAAACTACAACTACACACTCTTTTTCACAATTTTTTGTTAATCCATCCTTTTCTGTACATGGTCGACATCTTCAACTCCATGAAAGCGAAAATGAATGATGGCAACGAGAAGACACTAGAATTAGAGAAACAAACGTCCACCCCTTGAAATCTTGGTATACATGTTGGGCAAATGGACAAAGATTCTTCTGGCCCACCCGTCCAAACACAGGAGAAATCAAACACAGCGGCGGATGTGCATGTCTACTTTCTTGGTAAATCTTTTTTCCACTGTTGTGCATTTACTTAATAAAAAAAAATATGTCATAGTATTTGCATCTCGAAAAACCAATCCATTGGGAATTATGCGACATACCATATTTAAAACTGAAAAAAATAGAAAATAGAAAAAAAAGATATATCTATATATAAAAGAAAAGCCTCTGCTTGGTATGCTCCCCTCATTCTAAGTAACTCTATTGCATTGTAATGGTATACTATTGGGCTTCGTATATACTCAGAGTTTAAACATGGATGCTGGATTTTGCATGATCATACATTTAATAAAACCATGAAATGACGACTATCAAGTGTTTGTCTGAATGTTAGTAGGTCTTCATCATAGCTTTGTTATTATTAAAACTTGATCTGAAAAGTATTTAATAAAAAGAGCATTTCTGCGGCTGGTTCTTTGTTTTCTTTGGGTCAGCTTTATGCATTATAGAGACGGTTTGCTTGTGCTTGAATCAGTAGTGTGAATGTTTAAAAAATATTTTTTGACATAGTACTCTGTGTGGAAAAGAAACAACGCAATGTGTTTAACAGGAAAACACATAATGTGTTAAAAGATCAGCACATGTTAAAAAATCTACACAAAATGTTCCTTCATTCAAATGTATAAATAAAATGTGAAGTGTATATAATAAACCGCATTTTCTGTAATGTGTAGCGTATGCGTGTGACTGCGGATATCATTTCAATTCTTCGCCTCTACCCTTAAGCACAGAATGTACTGTCTGTAGTGGCTCCCAGTGGACCTCAGCAAGTCTTAAGAGCTTTGTTTCGGGAAGCTTACCAGCAGGTCCCTCAGAGCTCTGGAATAGAGGCAGAGTCTCTTGTTTCTGTGTGATGATTAATCAAACTCTCTCTCTATCGCTCTCTCTCTCCTTCCCATTGCTCTACTCGTCCTTCCATCTGATAAAACAGTCCGCAGGAAGACAAGATTCCAGTTCACCTTCATTATACTTAGAAACAAGGAACCGCGGGTTCAGTTCGTCATTTTGTGCCTTTATTTCCCAAGATGAACTCCAGACTTCAGATCACATTATTGTGAAATCAAGTCGAGACCTTTTTTTAAACAAATTGTTACAGACACAAAGCACATTCACTCGTTGGCAATGAAAGTCTGTGGCATATGGCGATTCTGAGCGAAACATGGGATTCTCTTAATGTGCAATTTGGTTTGGCACGGATAAACACAGTTTTGAAACTGCACAAATATTAGTTCTGTTTCAAAATATAGCGAGTTACCTTCTAGACAGGATGCTATCTGAAACGAGCTCATCAAAATGAATTCTGGGATAGCTTTTGTGAACTTTACTATATGACCACATGTCTGTGTAAAGATAAAGCAATGATACCTATCTAGCAGTCTCTGCATGGTTAGCTCACTAAATTTGGTAAGTGATATGCAATTCATAAATCATCTTAAATAAATAAGACATTTCTTTGAAAAAAAGAATAAAAAAACATTGGCTTAGTTCATTAAAAATGTGATTCTTGGCCTTTACAATGTTGACGTCTCAAACGGAAATAATTTAAATAGCACAGTTCTTAAAGATAAAGGCAGCAAAAATGATAAGACACATTTAAATACTTCTGCTTGGCAGAATTAAACACTTTTAAGAATAAAATTTAAATAAATCTCTACCAGACCCTCATGTCCACAGAATGTTCATAATGTCCTGGAGGTTTGTGACATGTCTCGGCGGACTATTTGTGTTTTAAAACAGCCAGTTAACATCTCTGGAAGCGTCCATTTATTTCCATGATTCCTCGAACGTCCACTACAAGTGTCCATAAAGAGGTCGACCTCATCACCGAGGGCTTGGTTTGATCTTCTGTGGACTGAGCGTGATTGGCCCGTATTTCCGAGCCGGTGCGGCGCATGTAGGGCGAGAGGTTCGGTTACCCTGTTCTCGCTCTTCCCACACTCACAGGCCTCAAGTTCTCCAGCGTGGAGCCGGGTTCCAGCGTGCTTCTCCTCGTGAAGGGTTCTCATCAGCTCCAGCTGGCATTGTGCAGCTCGTCTCTGAGCCAGACAGGCAGCGGATGCCCGAGACGTTTTAACAGCCTGAGCAACTCCACGTTCTGCTCGCGGTAATACTCTGACAGAAACGCCCTCGACTAGAGTATAGAAAAAACATGCAAGGTCAAATCACACATGTGCAAAATATACAGATCGAGAAACTTCTGTCGGGCCAGAAGAAACCTCTAGTGTGTGTGATTTAAACAAGATGTGCATTTTTCTGGCATGAAAAGCTCTGAGAAATGAGTTTTACCTCCGGGTTCATGGCTGGATATTTCCTTCCCTTACTTTTTCCCAGACAGCGAGAGCGGCCCGCCTCCACTTTCTGACACCAGAAACCTTTACTCTCGTCAAACCTACAAGCACATAAATAAATAAAAATGAAGAGATCAAAACCAGTTTAACATATACTATTTATATGTGATAACCTTGATTTTTATCACAGTTTTCATGTGTCTTGTCATGCTGTCTGGATTGAACACTACATCTAGAAATGCGGGTTAAATGAAAATTTGGAATGGTCTCTTTTTTCAGTGGCTCTGTATATAAACAAATACTGCATATCGCTGCTGTCCTTCTGAAACCTCGTATCGCTGTATTATGTTTTGTAAATCATAATTATTCACCATTTTGTTTGTTACTGGGTTTTTATCTAACCAATAAAAAGTATTAAAAAGTTCTTGTCAACTTGACAACACAGTTTAGAAGTCAAAATCAGAGAGTAGTAACTTGAGTTGAAGTACTGTAAATCACTTTTGGCTGAACTCTTTTGAACAATACGGTTATTCTGTAAATAGACTGTTCACAGTTATAAAAGAGCTCTTGGACGCCAACCAGGAATGTGGAATATTTTGAAGTCGTACATCAGAGCTTGAGTGTAGTTGTAATACGGTGTGACTCCCAGGAACTTCTGGATCCCATCCATCACGTGAGCAGGACTGGCGCGCAACTGCACACCATCCACCATCAGCAGCTGCTCACAGGAGAAAACATCAATCACACATACCAATACAGGACTCATCCTACAGAAAATTTAAATTTAGCGACATCTATTGGTCAGGTTGAATGAAGGTGAATTGCAACAAATGGCACACCACCGCTGACCCCTCCATGTCAAAGCACTACGGTCCTTAACACAGGACTAAGATGTTGTCATGTTTTCACTCCTTTGCCGAAGGAGATAACATATTTACGAAACGCACTCTGTAGAGCAGTTTGTCCGTTTAGGGCTACTGCAGAAACAACATGGTGTCTTATACACCTCTGAAGACATAGTTCTGTACAGTATATCATATTGCATTTCTGTCAATAGATCCTTCAAAAAATGTCACACAGCGCCTTTAATGACTATGAATGGCATCTGTGTAGTTCTGACAATTTCAGCTTATCCTACTATGGGAGTCAAACGGAGGGCAATCACTCTTTGGTTACAAGCATTCTTCCAAATATCTTTCTCTGTGTTCATCAGAACAAAGAAATGTGTACAGATTTGAACTCGAAAGTGAGCAAACAAAGACAGAATTTTCATTTTTGGGAGAAGTGTCCCTTTAATATCCGTGCTGTGATGAGTGTGATAGTTGCACATTTAAAATGAGCTTATTATACATTTGCGTGTTTTTATAAACGCCTCTGCCATTTGTTTAAACAGAATGATTCCCCTTGGTAATCGACAGCACGCCACTACATATCCATAAAATAACAAATAATTACTATTTCATTTGTGTACGTGCATTATTGCAGAGGTTAACATTTGTGTAACTAAGTCTGCCGTGGACTTAAAGCTGCATGGTGTTTGTGTTTGTATTAGTTTATGCACCTGACTGGGTTGGTAATGGTGCAGCCAGCCTTCCAGATGGCTGCTGTAAGCCCCGGGCTGCAGACAGCGGCGGTGCAGCGACAGCAGAGCGGCGGGTGATGAGGGACCTGCAGTGATCACCTCATGAAATGTATAGTTTAGAGCCACGGGGTCCTGATGAGCCCTCTGATGCTACAGAGAGAGAGAGAGAGAGAGAGAGAGAGTAGTGAAATCAAAAATGTAAAATGTTCCCTTTCATGTGTCTCTGTGGTCTTGTTTCCACCTCGTATTAACATCCGTCTCTGGTGGTCTGATCACAGTTGTTCACATAGATCTCTGCCTGTCCCCGCTATTTAAATCGAACGTCTACACTTTTTAAATGTTTTGGTTATTTCCTTTTTATTTTGAGTTCTAATCCCTCGTTTCCCATGCGTTTCTATTTCCCACCGTGCTTTTAATGATCACATCACATATCATTTTGTGATGTCCACCCGAAGACGTTAATACCAGGTGAGAGGCCCATATCTGTACACACCTGGTACCATGAGTGTGCCCGGTCAGTGGGGTTTATGAGTATAGTGATGATTTTGGCTCTTGGTAACAGGGCGGCTGCTCTCTTTGGGACAGTCTCAGTGTCGAAGTAATTTGCGCTTTTCTCAAACAGGAAGTCTGTACTGGCATTCGAGGGGACGGGGAAAAAATCCATATACCTGTAAGACAGATAAGAGACAGAATCACAGTGAGAACAAAAGATAAAGAGAGAATTCACACGTTCCGCGTGTATCTGGACATTTTGGGACAAGAATTCTTGGATGATGGGGCTGAACGGGGGTGGTTTATTTAAACACGAAGTTCGGTCAATAATAATTGTGATTATTTTTTAAACATTAAGCATCGTCTTAACATTTTTTGTATGTGGAATGTGACAATGGCTAGCAGATTTGGAAACAAAGAAAATGAGGCATGGACGGCGTTTCCATGGTTACCAGTCAATGCCACGCTGGTAGTTTGGTCCGCTGAAGAACTGCACCTCTTCAAAGGTAACCGTGCTGGGGAAACTGCTGGTAATGGCAGGGTGGAGGGTGAGGAAAGAGTGGAGTGCAGTACTTCCTGTGTGACATCACAATAAAGAATCATCAAACTGTTTAAATCAAATATCACTCGTATTTCTTGTAATTCTTTTATTCTGTTCTCCCTGATCTGCATATCAGATTCACTACATCATAAAGCCATTCCAGTCATCACATTATTCCATAGTCTTTGTTATTTTTAAAGAGTTAAAGACCGACAAACATGATTTATTGTCTAAATTAGAGACACTTCACTACAAAGTGTCTCTAATTTAGGCAAGAAATCATGTTTATCTCTAGCTACACGGCGTCCTAATTTTTAAACAGTGATAGTGTTTCCATTTTAATTATTTCTTATTGTGTATTGTGTAAGTGGCTTCATATATTGCCTTTTATTGTATTGCATATTTTTGTTACGATGTATTGTTACACTTTTATATTATTTCATGGTTTAATTACCGTTTATTAAAACGATTACAACGTTTTTGTTAATTGAAATCGAATTAAATGTAGCTCTTAATATTACAAATAAACAAAACGCAGATATGTTGTCTATAGCAATAAACTCAGATAAGTTTATGTGGAAATAAATAAAAACTACACTAAATCTAGAACTAATAATAATAAATTAAACCTGTACAGCAATAATAAACAACAATAATCATAATAAACTGATATAAACATAAAAATAGCTAAAGATTTACATGAAAATAAAATATTAAAATATAAGGTAATTGAAAATATTAATAAAACTACAAGAACACTAAAAACAATTCTCTTTTATGATATACTCCTTTATATTTATTTATATACTAGTAGTCTAGATTTAAGGTTATTTTGGGATTACCTGTCTTCTGAGGGCCAATCACTAAAAACTTCGGCAGTCTGTCACAGGTCTTCTCCTTGGACCAAATGTCTTTGTGTCTCTTGTCATGACATGGATTCTGTGTATCAGAAGTGAATATTTCCAAGCATGAACTGTGAATATTACAAATAACATCCAGGGTCTCCTGCTCATTGTTAAACTATTT
Source organism: Barbatula barbatula (assembly GCF_947034865.1). Lineage (NCBI taxonomy): Eukaryota > Metazoa > Chordata > Actinopteri > Cypriniformes > Nemacheilidae > Barbatula > Barbatula barbatula. The sequence continues at coordinate 4,896,295 of NC_136779.1, forward strand.
ATGTAATAAATGAAATTATGTGAAATCAATTCACACAGAAGCTCCGAAACCCGAATAAAAAAATGCTGGATGTAAAAGCACAGACCTGCCACAAGGGGTCTCTCTCGTCGGGGAAAATCTGGAAGTATTTCTGAGCGAGTCGGACGGGAGGCAGCGTCTGCAGGCGCAGGCGAGTCCAGCACTGCACAAACCTCACCAATGACTCAAAGGTGTACAGGCCCAGGCGGTCATTGCCGTAGTTTGACAGGTGAGTCATGAATATGCTGACCTGCCCAAGAGAGATTGAGAGGATGAGTCAGGAAAACAAGAATCTTGCATTTAAATGACCAATCTCTGGCACCATCAACTTCGTTATTCGATGAAGATGACAGTAAACGTTTAGGCAACGTAATCAAAATAATTTAAAACGTGTTTCCCAAGTATCGCATGTTCTTAAGTGTTTTTTATGAATGAGGTCATTTCCACGCTCGTCCTTCTCCTGACCCATGACATCACAGTTTAACGTTTCATTACGACACACGCCATCTGTTCTTGCTTTTTCTAGCATCAACCAACTCGCTAAAGAAAAATGAGTTTGACCTCTTAACCCAAGTACGCCACTTCCCAATTAGGACAGCGAGTGTCTGTGTGCGTTTCTAACCGGATTAAGAAGCACAGTAAGAAACAGCTCTCCTCCCCGGATGCTTTTGTCCAGCTCCTGAGGGCCTCCTGGGTAATCTTTATAGAAGATGGTGTGCGTAAACAGCCCACACGTCTGCCGAGGAAGAACCTTATATGCAAATGCGCACACCATTACACATGCAATAAAAGAATCTATGTTTGCAATGGGTCAAGGTTTTACCTGTATGCCATTGTGTATGAAGCCTCTGCGGTAGCGAGCGGGTCTGAGATGTGGATATTCTTCGGTGCTGGTCACCTTGATGCCCCACATGTTCTTCCAAGCCTCATATAGCTGACTATGCACAGGATAAACACCCGAGTGATGGGGGGCTACAGCGTAACCCATGTCGGTGGGGATCCCATGTTCCTGCAACACAGGGAGAAAATCGAGATCAGTGTGGTACAACATCATTTTGAAGTTAGTAACTGAAAGGCTGCAGGTTTGAATCTAGAAGCTTTCATAATTATTTCCAAGTGGCAACGTGCATTAATGTGCACGAACCAATCAGAATCAAGTATTCAACAAAGGATTAAAGGACAGATTCTGACCTGTGCAAACTGCTTGTTGAGTCTCATCTGTTCTGCCAGCACGCTGACGTTGTGGAAGAGGTGAGGCTGCATGTGACTCCACATGTGAGGAAACCACCAGAACTCCTGCCTGTGTCTGAGCAGAGTGTCGTCTCCTTCATCTTCCTCATCAGTACCTGTGCAGGAACGAAAGAATCAACGTCCGTGGCCTTCATTTTGTGACTCGCATCAAGCATCAAATAGTACCTGTATGGAAAAACTTTCCGGAGAATCCCAGGTTGAAGGTGAAATTAGGGACCAGAGAACGGAGTTTGTTCTGTGTGTGAAGTAGCGCCTAGCGGGAAGAAGAGAGAAAATCAATAAACATGAGCACATGGGGATATTAAGATATTCAAGGATTTAAAGGGACAGTTCACACAAAAATACAAATTCTGTCTTCATTTACTCACCCTCAAGTTCCAAATCTCTATAAATGTCTTTGTTCTGATGAACACAGAGAAAGATATTTGGACGAATGCTTGTGACCAAACCAAATTCATGGCCACCATTGACTACCAGTAGGAAAAATGACAACGGTAGTCAAAAGTGCCCCAGAACATAGTAGAACCTACTATAGTAGTCAATGGTGGTCAACAACTTTTTGGTAACAAGGATTCTTGCAAATATCATTCTCTGAGTTTCTCTAAATTAAATTCAACTCCGTACTGATACACCAAGGGATGCAGGTTAAAGTGATAGTTCACCCAAAAATGAAATTTCTGTCAACATGTACTACTCTTGTCATTTCAAACCTGTTTGACTTTCTTTCTTCAGCAGAACACAAAAGAAGATATTTTGAAGAATGTTGGTAAGCAAACAGCAATTTGCATTATTTTTGTGTCCATGCAATAAAAGTGAATGGGTGCCGGTGATGTTTGATATTGGCATCTTCAATTGTGTTCTGCGGAAGAAAGCCATACAGGTTTGAAATGACAAGAGGGTGTGTGTATATGATGGCAGAATGTTCATTTTTGGGTGAACTATGCCTTTAAACAGGTGGAAATATATAAGTACAGTTCTTGTAAAACAACAACGTAAGGATACGGTTTAACATCACGGTAAAGCTTAAGAAAAATTAGGACAGCTCTCACCAGGAAAAAAAGCAAGAGAAAGAGAGAAAACGAGAAAGAAAAGTGTAAACCTTGGGCGTGTCATTGCTTTTGGTGTGGTGGGCCCCACAGAACCCCCCATGAGAACTTATCAGCTGGAATTAAAAAGTGATCCAGGCTAATTAGCCCCATGCTAGCTTACAGCCAGAGCCTTCTTTCACTCCAAAGACAAGAGAGAGAGAGAGACTCATGCTCAGCAGCATTACAAATAAGCTCTCTCTCTTTCACACACAATAATCACAGCTCTCTACAAACAACAGCGGAGAGAAAACATCTCTTATCCGTATTGAGCCTATTAATTCATTAGCTTCACTTGAGTCATGGAGAAGCGCTGGGACTGTGACGCCGGTCGGAGAGCTGCTCTGAGCCCCGGATTATTAAAACACAAAAGACATGAACAACAGCAGAGTATTTGATGAAGGAAGGAATTGGTCAGGTCCGATTGAGGTCTGATTCCTAACCACTAAAAAGAACAGTAAATTACTGGTTTGCATATACAATCAGTTGAAGCAAAGGCAGTCATCGCTCATGAAAATGAACCCTGGTTATACAACAGTAACCATAGTTTAGATATGGTATTTGCAGTAAAACCACAGTAACCACAAACTGACCATGATTTTCCTACAAGAATCATAGCTTGACCATGGTATTTGTAGTTAACTTTAAAGTGATAGCGAAAATTCTGTCATCATCTTTCTTTCTTCTGCAGAACATATTTTGAAGAATGTTGGTAACCAAACAACGGCGGTACCCCTTGACTTGCATTGGTTTTCCGTCCATACGTAGAAGTGAATGGGTCCCGCCATTGTTCGGTTACCAACACTCTTCAAAATATCTTCTTTTGTTTTCTGCAGAAGAAAGCAAGCCATACAAGTTTGAAATGAGAAGAGGGTGAGTAAACGATAAGAGAATTTTGGGGTGAACTATCACTTTAAGGGATGCTAGGATGTTGTTGATTGCAAACGTTTTTAGAGTGTTGCTATGTGGTCGCTAGGTGTCCTTCCAACTTTTTTTTGTTTCTTGGATTCCTTTGACTTCACCCAACTATGGGATTCATTTCATAAGAACAAACAGTGTGGAATGTGATGCCTGCTCATTTTTAATATGTAGCTTTATTAAAATTTGACGCATTAATGAAAGTCCCTGCTTGAGCAATGGTAATTATCCAGAAATGCTAATTGTTTTTTTCTAGGTTTCGGTGATGTTTCCACGTGGAAATATAATTAGCCTCACACTTGGGATGTTCTCACATAGCTCTTTCAGGACTTAATATAATTACCTCCACATCTGCCACTTTCATGCGCGTCCCCTCCTTCCCAACAAAGATATCATCCACATCCACCAGTAAAAATCTGTCCAATGACAAACTCAGCCGCCTGTTGGTTAAATAGCCAACAGCATCCACAAACAGCAGCTTGTGCAGCCAGAAAGACAAGCTTCCACCGAAGAACACCCGTTGGATCCCATCATGAAGGCCCAGGTCCTGTATAACCGTAGCCAGCAGCGCCCTCTGTTGGTGAGAATGTGTTGGAAGTTGATTCAGTTCTGTTGGTCTGGGGCTTGCTACCAGAACCGGCTCGTATGTGCTGTGGTTGGATAAGAAAATAGTCCAGTTATCTGCAGGCAAAGGACCTGGTTCTAGCTCATTGGGCTTGGTTATATAAAGCAGCGGTGCAACGGGGTTGACTCTGTAGTCCCAAAGTGGCAGGTTTGAACGCAGGAAGAGAGGAAAGCCTCTTAGTTGAGCGCTGGATGGCGAGTTTTCATTTGCGCGGTAAAACCCAATGATTCCAACGCCATAGTCCTGGCAGTACTTATCCAGCAACTGACGGTTCCAAGAATCCAAGTTGACGTACTTGAGAAGATTCTCATAGACGATGAGAGTGTATCGCCCCCGGCCTCGCCACGTCAGGGGAGGCATGTCACCCTTTCCGGGTGCGATTTCGGTGCGGTAGTGAAAGCGGCTCGACTCTAAAATGGCGACGAGCTCCTGTCCGAGTTGGGAGTAGATGCTCTCGACAAACAGCAGGACCACAGGCTCGGTCCGTGAGCTATCGGCAGTCTTACCCGTGTGTCTGATCTGGGATGGTGAAAACAGCGGCGCTCTTTGTCCGACTACTGATGTGGCAACACAGTCCCCCAATGGGAGAGGCAGGGGAGCTTCCTTGATTTTGGGTCCAGTGCTGACGTGGTAAGCTAGGTAGGCCATGGAGAGCAGGCAGAAAAGTATGAGCGCTACGATCAGGCGGTGAAGACCCTGATGCCTGAGGGCTCGTGTCAACTTTCTCACTCCAGCCATGGCTGCGTTGGCCAAGTGGGAGGTAGGGAATGAGAAGACTGTGCCCGCTCCGGAAAAGAAGAGGATGTATTAGACAGGAATAACGTTGCCCTGTTAGAAAACGACAGATAATTTTAGGTCACCATGGTCCCCATAGCCAGCGGCGGTTTCGCCCCTCGTCCTGTTGCGTATCTTGTTCCGCACGTCCATAAAATAACCCTACGCATAAGACATCACAGGAAAAGATGGTTCGTGTGTTTGAACGTTGCTCTTTGGTGTTGAACCTTTCGGTGCTTCATAAATTTGGTTGAGCAGAGGAGGTGTGGGGAAAGTTTTCTAGCAGCTGTTCATTCTGAAAGAGAAAAACAAACAAAAGAGGAAAGATTAGAAAGATCAGATTTAAGCCCTGTATATCCTTACATTAAGAGACGACATTTAACAACGTCTAGACTCTGGATGAAGCTCAAGCTATGTCTGTGCACTCGGCATAAACAGAAAATTTGCCTAATTCACAAATGAGGATTTTGCATGAGTAAACGTCAAATTACTTGTTCTGCACCAAGTAGACCATAACACATGTTAACTATTGTTAACATACATAACATTTGTATTGATAATGTGCCTTTACCACTGATTCCTGGATAAAAACAAAAAATAAGTAGTTCTAGAAACTGCATTTATGTGCAATACCATAATAGTGCCTTTCTTTTCTGAATATAAAATATACATTTCACTGGAATTTATTTAGACGGTAAAAATTTAGCAAAATCTTTAATAATCACAACGAATTTAAAGTTAAACAAAGTCATACAACAGCTATGTGAAAGACTGACAGCATGACACATGAAAACTGTGACAAAAATCCAGGTTATCACGTACATTTTATTTTTGAACTTTTCGTAAATACATGCACAAATCATATTGTTGTATCGCGTAAAGGGGAACATGAACTTGTTTTCTTGGCAGTATTTGAGTTCTGAAAAATACTGAGCATGTTTTCAGTTATCTTTACCCGTTTCTCCAGTTTTCATTTTCTGCAAATAAATGCAAATAGAAGCAATATTTTATTCGTAAGTTGGGTTGGTTCACAGTATGAAAGAAATGTATCAAAACCTATAAATAGTACATTCAGAAAATAAAATGTAATGGTCTCTTTATTTTTCAACGGCTGTGAATGTGCCGCCATTGAATGAACCATAACTGAATGAAAGATTTGTTCATATGACGGTGAACTATTTCTTTTTCACTACAATGTTAATCTTCACCAGCAGTCATTCAGTTCATTCACACCAGCCAAGAACACAAACATAATTTCAGGCCGTCTGTATTCAGGAGGCACTGGGGGAAATCATTAAGTTTGACACACTGCATTTAGCTTTTGTTAAGTAATGGCTTAAAATTCCCTCCCTGCCTTTATTAGTCAAAAAGTGCAGAACAAGCCCTGGATGTGAAACCTTTCTGCTCCACAGATCCACAGTTCCATTAATGTGGCACATTTCAATGACTAATCTCTGAAAGGAAATAAACTGAACGGATGAGCGTGAGGAATTTTACTGATAAAATATAAGCTGACTTTGCCATTTCATATTACATTACACATTATAAATGGATATTTCCAGATGCCAAGAATAACAGGGCTAACTGTGAAAGCGTATGAAAGCAGCAAAATGTTCACATCTGATATCATCTCTTCTCTCTCCTACAAATCTTTGCTCGAGCACATGTGAGATGATCACTCGATTTGAACGTAAACGGTGCAGCCTGTGACCTCACAGCTTTATAGCGCAGATCCACAGAGAATAACGCAGAACGACAGAACCAGTTCTGCCCGAAGGTGCCTCAAGGGTGACGCCATCATGACACACAAGGACCGTTTCTTCCAACGGCACTCAGAAAACCTCAAATGATTTCGCACAGGTATTTCGTTTGATTTTCGTGTACTGTTCTATGAAGTTATTATCCCACCCAATAGGGTTCAGTTCTGCCCGGATTGTATGTCTAGCTAAGAGGAGGCACTGGCTCTGTGAAATCTCTCCTCTGCATATATACAGTATACAGTATAAAGACTGATCGTGTCTGGTGCCTTCTGGTTAAAACGTACTTGAAGAACAGGTCAAATAAGGACAAGCTGAATATTTAGTGGCTGAGTATTAATAAGATGAGTCAGTTGTCAGAGAAAGTAATTCATATAAGTTTGAGGCAAGTTAAGCATTAAAAATTAAAAACAGGAGGATGTGGTGAATTGAGTTTGGGAATACAACCTAAGTCCGTTTACGAAAGTCGTGCCACTCTGCGGCCATGTTTGCAACGCCTCTGGGCAGCTATTTACGTCATAGCAAAACCACAGTCCTTTCTACTTGAATGGGCAGATATTTCTAAAATCAATTAAACAGTATATTTCTGATCAATAATGAACAATGACATGGATTGGATCCTAACTTTGGGTTGCTAAGCTAATAACCACCTTTTCGTTTTTGCTTCATCTACCGCGCAAGCGCCTGGACGATTGGTTTGTTTTACTGGAAGGCGGGACTTCCTTCACTGGAGCGTCCATAGTGAGCGTTGCATTCTCGCCATTCATTGTTACGGCAGTGGCGCTCTTTTTAATATGAATATGTTTGATATACCTCAATGTCCATCTTGGTATTGTTCTTGAAAAGCTAATATGTTTCTATCAATTTAACAGGCGCACAAGTACAGAACAGCTTAAATACTTTACACACTTTCCATAAAAAAAGAAGAGAGAGAGAAAGAGAGAAAGAGCAAAAAAGATGGCAAACCTCATGTAACTCCATCTCTCCAACTTCGAAAAAGCAAAGCCACAGAGAGATAATCGTTCTCATTACCCAATGTTAAATATTTAACAGAAAAAGATTCGAGTTAAATAGTTTTCCATTAGCCAGGATATTCATCAAACGACTTAAAAAGTGAGAGAGAAGATTTAGCAGCAAAGAATATATTACAGTGAAAGTGAGGAAGTTAAAATTTAATTTGGCTTACATTAACCTGGAGATGAGCAAGGCAGGGAGTTGGACAGCTTTGAAGTGTTTATGGGATAGAACAGCACCCTTCAGGTCAACATGTGCTTAGAAAAGATTACTGAAGAGCAGTGAGTGTGCAAGAGTATATGAAACGTATATGTCTGCTTTCAATCCGCAGTTAATGCTGGCGAAGTCCAGGGATGTTCAGCCATAACATCCAGCGGGAACATATGGTTTAAAAATGCTAATTCTCATCTGGGTTCGTGCAACTCTTTGCCAACCAGTCATCTCCCCATGGATTAAATTAAGTCCCATTCCCACATTTCTTTCTCGCCGAATATCTTGTTTCACTATATAACCTATTTTATGCAGAAGTAATCCAGATTATCTTCACACACACAGTAATCTCACTGTCTCACGGCACCTAAAGAGCAGATACTCAACAATCTCCTGTCAAAAGCATCTTTTCATATGGGTCTGCCATACTCAGCCCATACACACACTCTTAACATGATGAAGGGCTTCTTTTCAAATGATGGGCTGAAGAAGGCCAAGAAGATGGATGTAAGTGATGCAGTGGATGCGGGGGGAGAAGTCGGTGAGTGTTTAGGTTTTTAGGAAAGAACGTGTGTCAGCATGTTAGCGCAGGGGAATATCAAGGCTGGTTTGTACATGCTGTGTTCTTGGTTCTAAGACTTCTAACACAAGAGAGGAATGTTGTTGGATTACCCCGCGGTCATTTGACAGGCTTTTGAGGACACCTCATAAAAAGAAACACAGACACAACCACAACAACCTTAAAGGAACAGTTCACCTTCAAAATGAAAATTCTGTCATCATTTACTCACCCTGTGGTCATTTAAACCTGTGTAATTCTTTGTGATTTTTCTGCAAAACACAGAAGGTATTTTGAAAAATATCGGTAACAGAAAACCGTTGGTCACCATTAACTTCTATTGTATGGACACACAACCAATGCAAGTCAATGGGCACCAACGGTTTTCTTTTACCAACATTTTTCAAAATATCTTCTTTTGTGTTCTGCAGAAGAAAGAAGGTAATACAGGTTAAAAATGACAAGAGAGCATGTGAATAATGACATAACTTTCATTTTGTAGCTGAACTATTCCTTTAATAATATAACGTAATCTCAATATAGTATTTTGACTGAGGTGGGCTGAGGTGGCACGGCTTTTGGCATTTTTATGTATTTTTGATGCGTGAAAGAAAGATGGATGCATACACTATTATAAAACATTACACTGCACAAAACATGCACGACCAATTCTTTCCACATGACCAGCCTCGTCTTGTTCAATGTGAGGCCAACGAAACGCTGAAGGGACCTGCTTGATATCTGTGTGAAATGTTGCATCAAAATCGATACTAGCTCAGGCATGATGTAGGGCGGCTTCCCAGGGGTCTTTCAGCAGTTATCTATGCTAGAACAAGTCTTTAGTGGACACCAAGCCAAGGTCACAGGATTTCAATGAAGCGTTTTATGGTTCCACACAGCCCCCAAAGCATCTTCTCGCCCAACTCTACCCACCCTTATCCAGCTGTCAGTCAAAGAAAAGATGACCATAGTGGCGAACAAACACCCCGAACAGCTGTCAAATCCATTTTGGAGAACACTCCTTCAGACAGACACAAAAATATAAACAGCTATTAGGGCTGTCAGCTTTTATTCGCAAAGACAGAAACTGATAGCATCTCTCCTTTCTTCCCAACAGTCCCTCATAAACACATTTATTCAGACAAACAAAAGACAAGCATAGCAGGTAATAATTCCATCACCAAAATATAAATCAACAGCCATACAGCATTAGGAACCAAAATCAATTTCAATCTCCTTGCTTTTAGCTTCCCTTCCGCCTTAACAAAATCTCCATGGTGATGAATCAATCCATCCGCCCTACATCTCTGGGATATTGTATTAAGACTTAGCCTAGGCTGGATGCTAACAGGCAGCCAGCAGAGTCTCGGGAGTGGACGTGGAGATACGCTGAAGAATGGCAATCTCAGCCTGGTTTTGAATTGGGACATTCTATTAGCCAGAATGGCTCGATGTTTTTTATTTATAGCGTGATGTGCCCTCTTCACAGCCAGGGGGAACTGTTAGAAATCGACAGCCAATTGATTCTACACAAGCCATCAGCTCAATGTAATCAGACTTAATGATTTAGAGAGGGAGAGAGAGGATAGAAATGATGGAAGCAGAGGAAAAGAAGAGACATCGAGAAGAACATTGGTTCGGTTTTAAAAACTAGCGAGTTGCCTAAATAGACATATTCTTGTGAGGTTTATTGACTTGTAAGTAAACAGGAAGCAATTCACTTAACTTAAAACAACAAGACCAGAAAAACAATGAATGATTTTACAAAAAAAGGGCCGTTCAATGATTAATTGCAATTGATCGTATCCAGAATAAATGTTTGTGTTTACACAATATACTGTGTGTCTGTGAACTGTTCATATTATATTTAATTGCGATTAATCGTATCCAGAATAAAAGTTTGTGTTTATACAATATATGTCTGTGAACTGTTCATATTTATTTTGTATTTATAAAAACAAACACAGACACATATGTATATATTTAGGAGATATATGCATGTATATATTTATAGATCATTTTGATGTAAATTTTTATATTTTATATATTTTTTTGTGTAAACACAAAATTAATATGCACAGAACACAGACATATATTATATAAACACAAACATTGGTTCTGGATGTGATTAATCGCGATAATTCATATATAAATATTTTGGCATTTTTATATGTTATATATTTATATTTAAACATTTTTATTTCATTTTTTTTAGATATAAATACGAAATTAATATGCACAGTACAGAGATTTACACAGACATATATTATGTGAACACAAACTTTTATTCTGGTTGCGATTGATTGTGTTAATTCGTTAAACAGCCCTACACTAAAATAACAAAATATTAGACTTAGTCATATAAACATTTCAAATAATATCCGACAGTAAACATTAAATAGAAAACCAATGGGAGAGTCTGTTTACAGTAACAAGGTCTCTTCCTTTTTGTCGCGGAGAGTGACACGATCCTCAGCTTTTTGTCTGGAAGGATGTCAGAGCAAGCGTCTTTGTGCTTGTCAATGACACACACTGAACACTCAGATTTTGTCTCAATGAGAAAAACCGCTGACACAAAAGTCATCTCTGTGGTCAAATGCCATGAATACTGTGCCAAGGGACAAAAACGAATTGGTTGTGATGAAAAGACGCCACGGTTCATACATATTTGTGCTTATTAGGAAAGATAAAACACAGACCGTTGGTGCCTTGCATCATAAATCAAAGACTTGCAGCAATGTCTTTAATCCAAATCCTGCAAAATGCTAATTATTGGGGGGGGGGGCTGTACTGATTAAAGTTTGAACACGTCCAAAACAAAAGGTCTTCTTGTACATTAGCTTTAAAGCCATCAATTTGCTGATGTACTTGACAAATGAACAGAAAGAATAATCATATATATATATATATATATATAGTGTATGACTCATCTTGCACCTCACATAATGCTATCCCTAAAAGAAAACAATCCCCCCGGAACCACCACAACAACAGAAAATATTTAATCAACCCATTTTCTAAAAATAAGTTGCTACCAGACCACAGTGACAGTTTATGGCAACATCTGCGCCTGTGACTCTGCGTGAAGCTCCACACAAGCATTTGGAGAGGCCGGTAATTTTTTTGGTCGCATCTGAAGTGTCGCAGTTAACATTAAAAATGTCAAGCGTTAGTGGCAACGTGAGACGTCTTGAGCACGAAGGCATTGGCGCGATCAAACTTCAATTCTTCAGAGCCTCGATTACTTCAGAGCCTCGAAAACCCCTGAAGCACCAGTTAAAGGATGCACCTCTGAGAGGGAAAAATAATATCTTTCTACCAGCCATTGAAATTCAGATGTTATCTTTGAATAAACCTTTAGGGGTGGTAAGTACTTAATCTTTTTGTCCCATAAAATGCACACAAGATAAGAAAAGGCTATAAAAAACAAGCAAAAAGTAGCGAAGAACCACCATAGGCATTAGGAGAAAAATTGATTCTGGAGTTTCAAAAACTCCCTTACGTTGACTGGATTTAATGTGAAGATTGTGCAGCCATGTTTTTTTACTTTTCTTGCAAATATCGAGGTCCTTGTCTGGAGTAATTGATTTCTTTCAAAGAAAACGTGACATCTACTGTTGGAGCACTGAACCGACTACTTGGACCACATAGATGCTGAAGCAAATCTAAAGCTTAGAGAACTGGCTATAAGAGTTTGAGTATAACAGTATTTGAGTTAGACAACTTGGAAGTGTATATCCTTCAGCAAACGGATTAAAAGGTTCATGAGCATGATTTATAAAATAAGCATGATTTATAAAAGGGTCACAGCGGTAGACTAGTCCATTAGTCTTAATAAAAGTATATCCTGAAAAATAGAAAATAAATGGCACGTTATGTTATGCTCAGTGCTGTAACTGTTCTGAACAAAACAACACTTCTCGTACATAAAGAAACATGTTTCATCCTAAACCAGTTCAAGATTCCACCGATTAGTCATTCAGGCAACCCACCAACTAGATTTACACATCTCTCCTGCAGACATGAGGTGAACGGAAAGAGTTTCAAGTGCCGTGCTGTTACCCAAACAGGCTGCTCCATTATACAATGTTGATTTCCCTACAGCGAAACTCATGTGGAATTTGACAGCCTGATCTATATGCAATTGACGAACGCTCAAAGGAACATCGGGGGACTTCAGTGCCCGTTTTCGTTTCTTTTCAATAGCCAACCCTCCCAGAGTGATCTGCTCGATAGCATCTACTTGCAAACTTTGATCATTTTTGAGCACATTTATGACAGCTTACCTAGATGACTTGATAACAAGCATAAAATGCTGTGACATTATCTAGAGGGGGATTTTCAAAAACGTAATGTTTTTAAATTTTATTTAAAATTGTATATTTTACAAAAATGTTTTATCATACATAATACTTGGTCTTAACTGATCTATAACCCAATTGGAATATAGACGTTTCAATTGAGGCATACATCTGGCCTGAAGTTAATTTCCGGTCTGTGTTTGTTATTAAGTCTGGCTAGTTTAATAATTAAATTGAATATTTTATTTTATTTATATTAATATTTTATCGTATAATAATTTTATTAAATAAACAATTTGTTGTGTCTTCATTTTATTACATAAATAAACAATTTGTTGAATGGGTTGTGTAGCTTTGTCGCATTTAAGTTTAGCCAAGTAATGGTTCTTCCTCTGGTAATCCAAAATAACACTGGCTAAACATACTTTTAACTTAATTTGACTTACTATATCTTTCGGTTGTTTTCAGAAATAATCTACAGGGACTCAATTCTTTGTGCTTTCTTTTTTAAAACCGTCTATAGTCGTATGGCTAAACGGTTTAGGCTGAATGTACAAAAAAACAAGAAAAATCACAGAAAACACAGAACTTGCAGATAAATTTCAATCACACTGCCTTGCAAGCACTGTGAGAATCTGATTTCAGACCCGCTTCCACCGACACCTGCACTTCCCGTGTGACGCCATGTGACCACTTTCATTTTACAATAATTCCTTTGACAAATGTCAGCCTCAACACTTCTGTATACTCACATCAGAGCGCTGGATTACAAAAAGACACAGGCAAGTTCTTGAAGCAGCATGAGAGGTGACAGGACAAAGAGCCGATGCTTTCCACTGCTGTCATGTTGAATCGGAGGAGACTGCACAGCGGTCACTCACAACAGCTTCCTGTAAAGAAGGTGGGCAACAAAAGATTCAGAGGCTGCTTTCTTCTGCAAGATCTACAAAAAAAGTATCTGTTCTGACATCAACATGTGATTTACAGAAGGGGAGAGCGGGGACGAATGTGTAACATAGTGATTTACCCGAAGCCCTGACTACATAAGCATTCCATTCCATTTAAGCATTTGGCAGACGCTTTTATCCAAAGCGACTTACATTGCATTATCCTATACATTTTACTTGGGTATCTGCAATCCCCTGGGATGGAACCCACAACCTTGTGTGCTCTTACCACTGAGCTACAGGAAATTCCAAGCTTTGATGTCACATTCAGCACGCAACCTTTGACCTTTGCTGCCGAATATCATAAGATTACGTCATAAGATGCCGAATATCATAAGATAAATGTAATTTAATAGATTTTTGCAAAGATAAAAGACATTAGGTGTTCACAGTTACATAATAACAAGGTCATAGTTAGTTAAATTAATTAAAAAAAGGGTAACACAAAAAAATCTAGCTTATATTGGTGTGTTACTTTTGACCCAATCAGTAGGGTGCAACTTATCTTCAAAGTGAAATTATACAAACGTCATTTCAACATTTGAACAAAATACCACCTGGTATTGCTAGACCACACTTGTGAGTTACGGACCACAACAAAAATATATCTCTTTCTGGAAAATTATCTTTTAAAATGACATTTATCTGAAAAATGGCACTTTGGTCCCGCTCTCCCCTAGTAGTGTTGAAACAACAACAGACCCACAAGCATCACATAAAAGCATTTGTAAGTGAGTGGGCTACTGTAAATCTGGTGAGCGCAGCATGCTAGCGATGGGGATTTAAATATTAAACAACTCAGTTAACAGTTGACCGTGACAGAGTCCTGTGTAATTTCGCTTCTAACTGCGTCGCCCCCTATTTGCACGGGCCTGCCGAGCGTCTACATTTTTCAATAACGAATATGCTCGCGGAAAAGACGCGAAATGGGAATCGTTCCTAAAACGCCTCATAAATCACCTCCCTACTGTTCGGTTTCTATCCAAACACACTTTGAACGTGGACTATTAATAATGAAACGCATTCATAATCATTAAAATGATTAGTTAAATAATCATTATAATCATCATCACCTTGGCAACAACCCACAACTCCCGAACATTGTCTTCCCTAAAATTGTCCAAATGTAATGACTCATCCATTATGTTGACTCTATCATAAAACATTTGAGAATTTTTTTTTAACAAATTAAGGCCATAAAACAACATTCTTATTCCTTCAACTCAAATAACATCTTTTATCAGTATATGTGTACATTGGGAATTAAACCCACGACGGCCATCTTGCCGTGCATTAACAAGCTTCAGTAACAAACCTGCATGTTACAAACATGATGTCAAATACACAGGTAAATATAACGCCATACAATTACTGCACGCTTAAACGCTTCTTGAAAATGATAGATTTTGTATCTATATTTTAATCCATCTGTGTGGGGGGGGTGCTGGACCAACCCATTATGGGAACAAGTGTTAAGTCTGTCGCCATGACAACACAGAAAATAGCACTTGAGCACCACAGCTCAATGAATTCAATGTCTTTAAGGCAAAATCTGACATTTGGTCCATGGAAAGTGATGCTGCTTCAGCTTGACCCATCTGGAATGCAATCATAAAATGCTATTTCATACTAGATGCTTTTCATTGGAATTTAGTCATTTTTATTGGAACTCATGCTCATCAAATCCTTAAAAAAACAACCAAAAATAGTTAAAAGCCAGATTGTCTGAATAACACAGTTGGCGCTGAAACCAGTGACATATTAACATACGTTTTTAACGGCGAACTTTCACAGCAATTAAGGGTGAAAATATACCACGGTGTGAAATCCTGGTATGAAACAGAATAAGGGACTTGAAGAAACAGTAACCCCGAAATAATCCTTCTATTAAAAACTTTCTTTCACAATGACTTCTTTGACTTCTACTGACTTTGTTCCAAAAAACACCTTCTGTAACCAGACCTTTCGATATTCATTGACTTCATAATTCGGATGGCGGGCAGCGGAAAACTACTCCCCTGAACGCTATCAGGCCATGCTAGAAAGTTTGTCCAATTGGATGAAACTCTGAAATATTCATGACCGGCTGATAGACTTGATGCATTCAGTAGTTTGGCCTGGCTTTCACCCACTGACAGAACATTAGCATCTATTACAGAGAGAGCAAATGGACCTGAAAATGGCTGGTTTCTTGTTTAAAGGCATCAGTAAATATTTAAGAGGAAACTATTCATTTCACAGGTTTCAGGCAATAGTAGCTCTGAAAATCATCTGTGAAAAAGAGCTGAAAGGACCGGTGCCGTGGCTTCACCTTAATTCAAATATAAAAATACTCTTATGTGGTTTTTACAAATATGAATCAATTATAATGCAGCATTATTTTATTTTAAATTGATGATTTAAGCACGATTAACACAAAGTAGAGAATAATTCATTGCTAAAGCCTCTAATGAATGCTTTGGCTCTCTCTTCCTGCTAGGTCAGTGTTGCTGTGAAAAGGGACTTCTTATCATCAAGTACGAAAAACATCTTCTGTTAGCACACACTCTACCCCTGAGCAGTTTGTGAATGTGGGATTGTTGTGTTTCAGGAAAGTGAGAAAGAGTGGAGAATCATGAGACACGTGAAGTCACGTTTTAATTCCTATTATAGTACATGGCTGTCATCTTTGATAATATATAGGACTGTCCTGTCCCATGATTCCAGAAGTGTTTGAGAGCTTTGAGTTCTTGTTTATCTATTGTTAACCAATCATGTGAGCTTGATTTACCAGAGTAAGGGGTAACGTAGTTAGTAAAAATACTAAATACTACTGCATTTTGGATGTAAGGCAGGTCGGCCTCTGGAACTCCTTGAGAGTGCTGAAGCTGACTTCTGCTGGCAAAACTACAAACTATTTTTCGTCACAAAATGTTATTCTATTAACTATATTCCTGACTCTGAGTCTTCTTTCATCATAACAGGTCTACGGGTCTTTTACTGTAAATCCCCTACAATGGAAAAAAGTGTCATGAACAAAACGAAAAAAAGACATATTATATTTTCTTTAATTTTTTTATTTGCTTTTATGTTAAAGTGTCCGATAACAAATATTTGATTGATTTTTTATCGTTTTATTCATGCTTTTTGACACAACAATAACAAGTAATATGACAAAAATAAAATCATGCATTATGCATCAATATCGTGCACAAAATGTCAGCAAGTTACCATCCCCTTCGCTCTTTCTGTCATGTCAGTGTTGATGCAACCCCATTTCCATAATCCCCATCATGTGCAGGACCTGAAGCCTAGACATCTCAAACGTCCAAACATTTTATTAACTATACCACACGATTTTACCACGCTGATGTAAGTACATTGGCATCCTCTCACATTACATCTCTCTGTGGTTGATGTGCTGTATCTCCAGCACTTTTGAGTCTTAATCGAAAAACCAAAAAAAGGTGAATATTAAAGGATGAAAGGAGAATATGAGGGAGACGTTGGAAACGGAGGGATAGCGGAGCTGGTTGATTATACCCCCTGTCTGCAGTGCCTTGTTGGATCGGATCAAGAAGGCCCAGTTCTCCTGTGAGATTATTTTACGGGACGTGTGTGTAAATGAAGAGCGTCCGAGGCTGTGAAGCATCCCTATATGGGTGTGCCGCTGGCCGCTGGCACACCAGTTTACTCTGATCTAAGGTGAGAGCTTTCATTCCTACACTATATGCATTGGCAGGAGGGACTTAACCATCTGTTGTGACAGATATTAGGTGATCTGTCATGTCTGACTAGCATTCAAGCAGCTGTTGACCTGCTTTTTAAATTATGAATGATAATTTATGAATTTGCATTAAAGGGATAGACATTTTTTCATAGGTTTTTCCCCTCCAAACCTGTATGAATTTCTTTCTTCTGCAGAACAGAAAAGAAGATATTTTGAAGGATGTTGGTAACCAAATAACATTGGTCCACGCTGATCCATTATGGACACAAAACCACTGAGACATTTTTCAAAGTATCTTTTCTGTTTCACAGTAGAAAGATCATTTTTATTTTTGGTTCAACTATCCATTAGTTTAACTATTCTATTACAGTATATAACTGAGCAGCTTTAAAGGAATAGTTCACCCCCAAAATGGTCCACATTGACTTTCCCCAGTAGGAATAAAAAATAACTATGGTCAAGTTCATGGGGTACTTTTTGGGGTGAAATATTCCTTCAAAATAAAAGTGAACCCTAAACCTGATCCTGATGTTGTGTGGATTACTTTAAAGTCCCGTTTTGGTCCGTTTTGGAGGTAGAGGCCCTAGTCAACATGTGCTTTTACTGTATATAAAAACAGCTATGACATTCTACATAATGAATGATTTTGTGTTTTGTTTTTCTCTTTTATAAGCATCACTGATTGTTATGGCTTGAAGTGTTTTACCGGATATCAGTATGTTCCAGACGTTAAAGAACGAGGAACTAACGTAGCGCTAACCTTACCAAAATGTATTAATAATAAGGTCTTGTGATTTTCCATGTAACGAAGTGTCTGGATCAGAGCATTACCTCACTTCCTAATTTATTCTCATAAAATGGACCTATCCCTAATAAACCTTTGACTTTGAGTAAACTGCACTTCTGTGTCTGTCATTCTTGGTCAGCGGGCACAGACTCTTCAGCTTTCTACCTTGACACAAGTAATAATCTTACACTTATTGTCCGTCTATTGGAAGAACTGTGTCTATCGTCCACATTGCCGTGAAATAATAAAGCAGAAAGTTAATAAACAACCGACAGAAATGACACATTGCTGACGTGTCTTAGGTTTTACTCATGCGCATTACATGGATGGAAGCATTTTCAGACATTTCAGTGTGGATGGGGAGCGTTTGGGAAAAGCGTGCAAAGGCTAGTGTGGACGAAGAGCGTTTTGAAAATGAAAACTCAGTTTTCCTATTTAAAATGCACTAGTGTAGACAGAAGGATTTCAGCATGATACTACAACAACCAAGTCCATGAAGAATTCAGCTTCAGGGAAAATAGCAAAATCTGATAACGTATTTTGTCGTTTTTGATCCAACATCATGGACATCATCTTTGCAGTCTGCTTACATTTCTTCAAGAGACAGATCCAATTTATCTGGTGTTTTTGAAAATCTGTTCAAAATACACTCTCTCTCATTTCTTTCTCACGTGCACATGTTTTACCCCCCAAAAAACCCAAATCTGTGTGAATGTCACGCTAGATCCTACTGTTTTTCATGCCGGAGTCGACTGAAATGAAGCACCATAATTACTGTCAACTACTGCGAATACAAATTAAGTGGTCAGCGTGGTTGTAGGAAAAGTGTTTTATAGTCTAACACCAGCAATTGGCCTCTGTACACATCATGTTTTCAGATCAAGAGCCATTAGTGTTACTTCAGGAAGTGACTGTTACTGTAGTTACAAATGACCTTTTGTGTCTCGAACCAATCAAAAGTAAATAACCTTGTAATTCTAACTCAAAAGAACGTTTAACACAGACCTGTTTGTTGCAAGAATCCGCCAAACACCGCAAAACACATCAGTACCGCCAATGGTACATACCTGTGGCTAATAAAAGCCAACTTTGGGGAAACATGAAAACACTTTCAAGGCCACCAAGATGACCAAACTTTTACCGTCAGGTAAAATACTGCAGTCAGAAACATCTTTTACATAGCCGACACCACCCCTCTAGTGTTCATGCATCTCAGTTACTATAAAAACGGCAGTGATAGTCGCACTAATATTCGAGAAGCTTTTGCAGGTGAAGTCAATGGACTATGGAGGCTAGTTTTAGCTCATAGCCCACAGGGTGATGTAAACAGTGCTGCGGACTGGGCCGTAGGTTTACCTCAGACTTCGTAAGCAGGGTGGTGATGTTAGCTGAGGTAAATGGTTTTGCGTTATACTAACAACTCTAAACATCTAATGGCCCTCTGAAATCTGTAAACATGGAACAAATAACAAACTGGCACAAGGGCCTTATATTCAGCTCAACTTCAACATGAACTTGAGACGAAATTGTGTGAGTTTTAAAAACTATTAAAGAGCCTTACTGAAGTCATTTATGAAATTACTGAAGGAGGAGATGAAAAAAATATAGGGAATGAAACAATGTTTCAATTTAATAATATTTCATATATTTAATAATGATAATTCTAAGTTGACCTATGGAGTGTATTCTTTTACAAAAGTATACATCAGAAATAGAAGGCAACATCATATAATAAATATTTTTTATTTTATTAATATTTTTTTGACATATTAATTCATATATTATATGTAAAGGTAAATGTTAAGATAGACCTAACCCAGTGTTTCTCAAACTTTTCCTGCCATTCCCCACTTTGGAGGTAAGGAAGGGGTGCGAGCCCCACCTGTCCCCAATAGCCAAAAACAAAATGGTAAAGACTTTGGATAAAAAAGTGTCTGCTAAAAAAAATGACTAAATGTAATAAGGTCCACTGTCTGTCTCGGTTTTCTCTGCGGGTCCCGAATCTCCAGTTTTCTTTTCTTTGCGATCCGATGTTGTTTTAAGTAATTTTAAGTTTTGAGTGTATGGTCAATAATAAAGTAAATAATAGAGATGACAAAATGTTGAGAAACATTTTGAGAAAGACTGACCTAACCTGACAAACATTTTTAAAGAACATTCGATATATATATATGTTCAATACAGAACATTATAAAAACCACAGGGCACTGTGCCACTTAAAACACCTTAGAAACCGCATATCAATGCACTTAAAATTCTCAGAGTTTCAGTTTCAGACCAAATCTTTATTATATCCCATCAGCTAGACAGCATCTTAATTAGATGAGGAGAGTGGAGGACCACAAACTGAGCTGTCTGTGTCAAGTGAAGGAGAACATACGGCTTTCCAAAAGCCCCAAGAGGACGTTATCCTCAGTCTTTACATTCACTCGCCAACTGTAGCAAAAGCGATTTTTTATAAAGTAGGCGGCTGGGAAACAACTGTGCCAATTGATGCAAAAACGCTGCCTTCAAGTCCCACTATCATAAGTAAGGCATTCCCCGCTCGTCTTTTAAATCCAGAGTATCTGTTCCTATTTTAGACTAAAGAGCTACAGAGTTCAGAAAAAGAGTCTTCCTTCTAGTTCTAAACCCAAAACGCTGCAGGAGAACACCAAGCATGTATAATTCATTATGCAGAGAAAAAATATATATATCACACACTCTGCATTTTAGGAAAAATAATAAATTATAGAAGTATAACAAATTAGGGCAAATGCTCCAAGAGGAAAAGAGCACAGCTTCAGTCTGTCAGGAGAGACTGACAGAGCTCAAGACTGACAGATGTGACAGTCTTTCAAGATCCTTTCGGACAGCTGACTCACTTCCAATTCAGGTTATATAAAGCGTGGATAGAGAGCACGCTTCCTGGGGGACATACAGTCGGAAAGAATCTATTAGTAATGCTGAGAAATGTTAAGAATCCAGTTGTCCATTACTTATGGTAGACTTATGGTAACAGAATCTGGGGAAAAGCTCAGGCAGAATCTGATTATGAAGTCCATAATGGCATATTCAGACTGTTTGAATTTCTAGAGCAGAGCGAACCATAGATACGTTTGAATAACTAATGGACAACTGGATTCCTAACATTTCTCAGCATTATTAGATTGTAATTACCCACTCACATTTGGTATCGGTGCAATGCTTAGAATTTCCACTTTTGGTTCATCTACTCGCCACAACATCATTACAGCGGTACCTCAATAGAGAGTGTTAAAACAAACCTGTTTCTTCATAGCAACGGCCTGCTACAGCTCCTCTGTTGGACAACTTTAAAGGCGAAATTCGCCATTTTTTGCACCCTCAGATTTTCAAACAGTTGACTTGACTTAATATTGTCCTATCCTACAAACAATATATCAATGGAAAGTTTATTTATTCAGCTTTTAGGTGATGTATAAATCTGAATTTCGAAAAAATGTACCCATGGTTATGTGGTCCAGGGTCACATATATTCAAATCAATCACTTCAAGAAGACAAATATCTATCTGGCAGTGGATAGGAGGCAGTGCACAAGACATTGGAACAGCTTAGATGTGCAATATTTGAAAGCAAAGACAAACCAAAGTAATAAAGAAAAATCACAGTCAGCTTGTATGCTTTTTGTGTTCTTATACACAATAGACACTGTGACAGAGAGGATAAAAACATGCAGCCTGAACACGCCACTAAAACTAAACAACATCCTCCCTGCTGTACCTCTCTACTGTCTCTATAGACGTCTTTTCTGATACTAAACATTGTGACGCATGTTTGTGGGCGGAGCTTAGGTGGAGGCCGAAAGATCCCCTTGATCGCATTACTAATGCTAGGTTGCACGTTTTGTTTGCTTGCTTTTTGACAATGACTAGAAAGATTTCGGACGACCTGTCACTCACTCAATGGATCCAGAGACGAACTAACATGATTACCTCCGGATAAGTGGCCTGACATCTACACCTACCAGACAGAGAAACTAAGCGTGTATAGTAGGAGGGTGTAGCGGACTGGACCCTACTTACAAAGTCTGAGGTAAACCTGCGGCCCAGTCCGCAGCACTGTTTACATCACTCTGTGGTCTATGAGCTAAACTTAGCCTCCATAATCCATTGATTTCACCTGCAAAAGCTTTCCAAACATTAGCGCGACCATCACTGGAATTTTTATAGTAGCTGAGATGAGTGAAGACTGGAGAGGTGGTCTCGGCTTTGTAAAAGCTGTTTCTGACTGCTGTATTTTTTTTACAGTAAAAGTTTGGTCGTCTTGGTGGCCTTGACCTTTTTCATGTTTCCCCAAAGTTGGCTTTTATTAGCCACAGGTATGTACCATTGGCGGTACTGATGTGTTTTGCGGTGTTTGGCGGATTCTTGCAACAAACAGGTATGTGTTAAACATTCTTTTGAGTTAGAATTACAAGGTTATTTACTTTTGATTGGTTCGAGACACAAAAGGTCATTTGTAACTACAGTAACAGTCACTTCCTGAAGTAACACTAATGGCTCTTGATCTGAAAACATGATGTGTACAGAGGCCAATTGCTGGTGTTAGACTATAAAACACTTTTCCTACAACCACGCTGACCACTTAATTTGTATTCGCAGTAGATGACAGTAATTATGGTGCTTCATTTCAGTCGACCTCCACATGAAAAACCGTAGGATCTAGCGTGACTTAGAATTTTTGGGCTAAGACACGTGAGAGAGAAAGGAGAGAGAGTGTATTTTGAGCAGATTTTCAAAAGAGAATACATAAATATGTGTAAACGTGTTTAAATATTCTTCAAATGCTGCCTGTCTTTAAATCCAGATGACAGCAGATTTGGTTCTGCTTGTTTAAAAAGAGGCAGAGAAGTGTTGTTATTGATTGATCATAAGAGTGTTTAAACTCAGACCAAGTTACTCAGCATTCATTTGAACAGAAAATGTGCATGTCGACCTATATTGCATTTAGGGCCTACCGTATGAAAAAGTATAGCATACATTTTAAAGGAAGTTTAAAGGAAACCGAAAAGGACGTTATTATGGTGATTTTAGATTTGCGCATGTTCACAACACGACGTAAAGATAACTTGAAGGGGTCATATGGCGCGAATACATGTTTTTCCGTGTCTTTGGTGTGTTATTGATTGCCATGCATGTATTAGACACGTAAAATATGCATTCTATCAAAAAGCGAATGCTTGAAAAACTTGTGTAGCCACACCCCCAAAACGTTTGTGGTATGATTCGACTAAGACTGCCCAAATGTATACGTAAGTAAGGTGGGCGTACCAGTTAGTACAATTGCTTTGAAACCTGATGTTCCAAATATGATAAGCACTGGTTAACTGGCCAATCATAGCACATCTCGCTTTTCAGAGCGATGAGCTTTGTAAGAAATCTGCGCATTTCCGAGAGGCGAGGCAAAAGAGGAAATACAAACATGCACGGTATAAAAACAGCGTTTTTGAACCTTAAATCGTGTATACACATTGCATTACATCTAAAACAAACGATAATATTTGTTTTAGCTGAGTCATATGACCCCTTTAACTTAATTGAATGTACGATTCTTGCTGTGAACGGATTCGTTTGAAACTTTTCGTCCTCAATAGCTTTCCTGTAGCTCGTTGGTAAGAGCATGGCACTAGCAATGCCAAGGTCGTGGGTGCGATCCCAGGGGATTGCAACATACTTAAGAATCAAATGTATAGTCAATGCAATGTTAGTTGCTTTGCATAAAAGCGTCTGCCAAATGTAATGTTAAAATCTGTCACAGAAAACTCTATGTGGTATTTCGAGGGAGTTTTCTGCAGACTTCTGCTGGTGCTTATTCCACGCTGTCTCAGCGCTGAGTGTGGAATAATGGAGCTCTGCCGCTAGAGCACCTCTTGAGGTCGGGAGGTGAGGGTTACCTGCACAGCCCTCTCTCTCTGGTCTCCAATACACTGGCGTTCTTTCCGTCAAGCTTCTGTTGCAAACACTTTAATAACGAGTAAATCTGCATGCTCGCCAGGTCACTCGCAAATTTATATTTTTTGGAGTATGGAGCCCTGTACATACGTGCAATATTTGCATGAAACATGATGTGTTTATGTCATTTTAACTGTTTCTCTGAAGGCTATGAGGGATCAGTCAGTGGAGGAAGGAGGATTGAAAGTTTGAAATGATCGCCACCTCTGCTAATACCAGCACTATAAAAAAAGCATATAAAGAAAACAACCACAGCTCTTTACTAAACACTGCACCTCTTAAGAAAACAAAGGATAATTATTGTGCAATTACTGCCTGTCAGTTGATTCTTTTCATTTTGTGTTTTTAAGATAAATAGGAGACTATTTTCTCTATATATTTGAGCATCCTTAAAAAGTCAAAATATCTAATCTCGTTCTCGTCACACCCCTGGTGTATAGTAAAGATAAACTGAGAGTGTATACATCTGGAGCCTGCGTGTTCTTTGAGCGAGATCTTGCAAAAAACTTTTTAGATGTGTATTCTTTGGATAAAAGCGTCTGCTAAATCAGGTCCGTAGCCAGCCAGTTGAAAGGGGAGGTTATTTTTTTCAAAAAGTGGACCTTTCTGCAGTTTTTCTCCTCCTTTTGTATTTAATTATGAGGTTCAAATACTTCATTTTGGTGACCTTTTATGCACTAATTTCTGCTGGATTAGCTTGTCTGCTGGTATCTTAACCAGCACGCTTTTGGATGCACCTAAAATATTTATTGCATTGTTGTCAAATTGCTTCCTCGTGTAACACTTTTGTCGGTCCATACACAGTTCATAAGTTTAAAGACCAAACTAACAACAGAAGAGATTTAATTTACTTTACTGAAATATTAATAATAATTCTTCTAAATCTTGTTTCTTGACTCTCTGTCAATGGCTCTTTGCTATGTTTTATTATTATAATTACGCTACGTTATTATATTGTAGACCAGGGGTACCCAACCTTTTTTCTGCAAGGGCCACATAATTCTCCCTGTCTTTAATGGGGGGCCGGGTCGGTTTGTAACAGAAAATTACATGGGCCGGAGGTACTACTTGAATTATTGTGGAGATTTAATTATGATTTGAAATGTATTTATTATGCCTCGTAATGGTATAATAGTTTATTAATAGTTAATAGTTTAGTGCTACTCAAATTCAAAACATTTTCTTATTCATATTAATTAACCTTTCTCTTTCCCAACCGCTTGGCCATTTTGTCGTCTCTATGAAATTTTCAGATGGTTCGCGTGTAAGTGCTATCGCAATGGTACGTTATGAATTTAACAAATTATTAGGCTATGTGAGTAACTTAGAGATATTTGGGTCTGAAAGCCAATATTCTGACGCTCGCTCACGGCCCTACTAGAGCAAGCTCCTGATTGGTTAACGCTGCGCGAATTTTCGCCAAAGTTCAGATTTTTCAACTCAGCGTCATTCGCGCGAATCGCGCCGCAAGTAGGTCATCACATCTTTGCATTGACTTAACATGTAAATCACTCACGCTTAACGCTTCATTCGCGTTTGGTGTGAACACACTATAAGGCATTGTTCAGAGGGCCGGTCCAAATCTGTGGCCAGGCCACATTCATATATATATATATAACACCTCCCCCCGCATCATTCAGAGGCGATGCTTCTTCACGTTGCTTTGAAAAGTGTATTGCGAGAACTCTCTCTGTCTGCGCACGCACACACAAGCGTCCTGCAATAATAATCATATTAATTTGAAACAGCAACCCAGAAATTTGTCACAAGCATTGATTAAAACAATGATGACAATAATCACATAAAAAAAACGACTTAAATTCTGGACCTTTGGCAGTGAGGGGGGGTTCGTTCGAACCACCCGAACCCCCCCTGCCTACGGCCTTGTAAATGACTACATGTATTCGCAACAACCAACCAAGATTTAAAAAAAGTAGTGCCACAAGGAAGAATATTATGTGCAACATCAATATCGCATAAATACATAATCTCCAAATCTGAATAGCAAATGGTAGTGCACTATTATCTGCTGTGCAATGTGTAATGAAGATAATGACTCCATTCAGCAGCATACAATCAGAGGGAAAAAAACCCAGAGGACACACCTACACAGCACTCGCACAACAATGCCATCACATGGGCAAGAGCTTAAATCGTGAACATGTAAAGAAAAGCGGTGTGCCATTTATTCTACATATATTAGCTTTAAAGACACACCATACGCATAATCCCAAAAATTATTTTTGACAAATAAATGCATTACGGTCAACAATTCCGTGCTTCTTTGTCTTGAAAAACCAGAACAAAGGAGTCATCTTGTACTACACACTTGTCCAATCAAATGCTCTCTATAATGACAACATACTTCCAGCATACGTCAAGCCCTTTCATGGGGTTTTAAAGTCTTTTCACGACTGTATTAAAACCCCTTGAAAAGACGAAAACACACAATGTACAGGCAGAGTACACCATGTGCTCTTAATATTGTTATCGGACAAAGATGAAACTTGACCGACCAATCTGCACAGGTAATGATTTGTTGAAGGTGAAATCTCTGAACGTCATGAAAGAGTATGGAGCGATCAAAACAAAGAAAACAGAACACACGGAGTCCATTATCGCCAATATGCCAACATGATGGCTTTAGCATGTGTTCCATTAGCCACGTCTCCTGGTGGCGGAGAATATGTTCTTTCTAAAAGCACTTATACAGAGTTATTTTTACCCTGCTAGAGCTCAAACCTGTTCTATTGCTTAGGTGAAGGAAAAATCTGCATGAAATGATTATTTATACACAGAATTCACTCAGTAGAATCATGCAGTTCTTATTGTTCAATTTAACATGATGCTTATGAAACTTAAAAATAAAATCATATGGGTTTGAAGGCAAATATATTAATTTATTAAGTAGCTTTACATTAAACATCAAGATGTCATGAAGCAAAATATGTTTTCTATAAACTACAGGCCTAACTACAAAGCGAATTTGACCACAAGGGAAGTCTAAAAAACTAATCCAAGAGGAACATATGGGTGACAGGCTAAACCTCACACTCATTGGATTCCTCCAGTAATATCTATAGAGCGTTCATAAACCTACAATTAGCATAACTATTTGCAAACACTCAGGCCAAGTGGATCTTAATATGGAGTTTACTGATGCGCTAAATGGTGGGGAATTAATTACATTTCTATCAGATGACGGCTCTATCTTCTGTGATATCTCTACACTAGAGAAAGCTTCCTTTATCAGTAAAATGTGCAGTCATGAAGGACAAATGATCCTTAAAAAAATAACATGAAGGTGAAACAAAATGCACCAAGGAATATTTCAGATCTCTTAAGTGAAAACAATAGTCTGGCAACGCCTCCAACACCACATAATCGTGGCAGTGATTTTTTTCCGCAGGCAAGCACGACTCTTATTTTCTTAAAATGTAAATATCCAACTGTATATCGAGATGCAGCGCTCACAGTCATTACATCAACCGCCTGCTACATGCACATATTATAAATCACGTCAGTCAGATGCCTCTGCTCAATGAGCATCTCCGGCAGATTCACCTTGAGAACGACCTAGAGCATCTCTCAGCTTGATGAGAATGATGAGAAACACAAACTGATTCCAACACACTGACAAAACAAGGGTGTTAGCGAAAGAGACAACAAAAGCAAAGAAATCTGCTTATTTTCTAGGTCCCCATGTATATTGTTACATTCTCTCCTTGGAGAGGATCCTTGTTTGAGACACATTTTGCCACCAGCCTTTAAAGATTCCGTGTGTCATTTTATGGAGGATCTATTAACTAAAATGCAATCAAGTATACATAACTATGTCTTCCGAGTTGTGTACAGACCTTACATAATGCAGTGTTGTTGTTTTTTACCTTAAAATTTGATATTTCTATCGACATACTTAACACCGCGGGTCCCCTTACATGGAATTCGCCATGTTGTTTCTACAGTAGCCCTAAACGGACAAACTGCTCTACAGAACACGTTTCATAAATATGTTATCTCAGTCGGAAAAGTAGCGAAAAGGCAACGGCATCTAAAGCCTGTGTCAGCCACCGTAGTGATTTAAAAGGGGGGAGGGGTGGTCATATACTGGACCTTTAAGTATTTAGAAGGTTCAAATGAAAGTTCACATTTGTGACCCACTCAACGCATCTAATATAATTTTTTGTGATTACTGTTTTTTACCTTAAATCATGCTAGATAATGTAAAGAGAATATTGTGAAAATATAACCTTGATAGCTGCCATACTGACTGAGTATGGTAATGTAACAAAAATTGAAATCATAGCAAGATGAAATCAAACTTTAACGCTTGTTATCATGTCATTCTACTTAGAAGTGGGAAATTAGACTTTTTAAAAAGGCTGTATGTCTACTTTAAAAGGTTTTAATCGCTAAATATGTACTAGCGGTTGCTGATGCCCCAAAAACAAGAAAGCACTTTCGCTGCTAATGAATGAGTCTCATTCAAAACGCTCCATTTCTGGATTTATTGTTGACCACCATTTCTGGATTTATTGTTGACCACCATTTCTGGATTTGTTGTTGACCACCATTTCTGGATTTATTGTTGACTAACTGCCTAGAAATGAAATCCCTTTCAGCTATGCTGCGCTGTCCAAAGGCTTGGAAAGAGCAAAAATAATTAATCAGGTCATCCATCACGACCACTCAGCAATTTCACTCTTCTACACATCCATCATCGCAGTAAGGACGTAAATCAAAAGCACTCAAACACAATCGTCCCTCGAGCTCCGTCGAAATAGAGCGCAAACTCCCGTTCCGCCTGTCAGCAGACAAACATTTCTTCAATATGATCCATATTCATGATCTTATATTCACGTGACCTCAGGTAATGAGACTAGGGGACGTTCAATTGCCTGCCCGCACAGAAGCATGAGATTCATTGGAAAGGGCCACCCCCCTTTAAACATTATAATTAAAAGACGTATGTGATTCATTTATTCCGCTTTCCACTTCATGATGTTGAGTGTCGTTACGTCCCGGGAACGGAGGGTGAGAGCGGGATCCCGCGCCGGCCTGTGGAGTTCCAGCGGCGTGGTGACTGACAGGTCGTTTAATGAGAGCAGAGAGGCACATCCACATCGGGCATCCGATTGGAGTACTTATTACAGAGCGCTGGTGCAACGTGTGTGCAACCACACCAATCTTTTATTTTATTTTTACCAGCCTGTGGCTACACTATGAGCATGGTTGTAGCCTCTTAAATGGTATCAAAGGTCGGTTGTAAGAGTGAAAAGTACAGGCCTGTGTCACATCATGGGATTGAGAAGCACTTGTCCAAAGCCTAACTAGCTATTACGGTGTGTGACCAAATCACATTTCTAAAGTAACGTTAAAGTAAAAAGTGAAGAAAGTCTGTGAAGACAAAATTTGATCAAACTCGTTCTCAGATGGTTGTCATGCCAACCGATAAAATTGGCATAAACGTTATATTGCTAAGAGGAGGCTAAGACTAAAATGATTTCAAAACGCTGCTTCCATATGGAGACGGCACACAGATCTCATCTTTGACACCGAAAAACTGATTTTATTCTTAATTAGGAAAAGTGGCTTCACCCGCCTCGCTCTATGCATTTCAATCAAATTACTCTTAAGAAAAACACACAAATATCACCAGTCTTACTGTGTTAACCTGAGGCGGGCTTTGATGATGGCTGATGATACCTATTCTTTTAACGGAGATGAACAAAGAGAGGGCTCAGTTTTCCCACAGACACGAATAAACTTTCCAGAGACCTTTAAATAATTTAATGTGCAATTATTAACACAGAGAGATCGGCATTGCTTTTGAATACTGCATGAATAGGAGCTTTATATTCTCTACGTACATGAAGGTTTGTGAATGTAAAAATGGAGACCCTATAGAATGCAAAGTGCTCTATGTGCACAACAAGCCTGCACTACGTAAATTATAGAAACAAAGACATTAATTTGCCAAGATTAGCTGCAATCTATTTTTTTTTTTATTGAAAGTTTCTATTGACTACATAAAATATCAAAATTAAAACTGTAAGCTTTTGATAAATCATATTTTGAGCTGTCGGGTTGCATTAAACTGGAAACCTCAGTTGGATGCCATTTAAAGGTGTCATGAACTGGCCATTTTTATTATTTTATACTGGTGTCTGAGGTCTACTTGTGACATTCACGTGGTTTATACATTCAAAAACATCAATAAATACTCTACCCTGGTTTTGAGGCCTAAAAAAAGCCTAAAAACTTTTTTTAAACAAAAAGTATGCTTCAAAACCGTGCGAGAATGTGCTTAAAAGTTTTGAGCAATGTATTATTACTATAAATTAGACTGCTATCTTGTACCCTACGATAAACACTAATTCAATCTTTCTCAATCAAGTTCACCGATTTAAAGAGACATGTCTTCAATAAATGTTTATAATTTTAGCAATATTCTGTATCTCTTCTTATTACTTAATTAGATCTTATGAGCTGAAGGTGGAAAAAAGAAAACCGGGTCTACATATTGGGCAAAGAAAGAGCATATCCGGCATCGGCCAGAGTAAAACCCATATCGGTTGACCTTTTGAATAGGATAGTTTAGAAACCGTTTTAAGTTTTTCATACAAAGCCATCCACTTACTCATCAAAACAACAGTTGACAAAAGCCTTCAATATATTACCCATTATGTCTTTTTATTTCACAGATCAGGTGGATCTTCCCTTTTCATCTTTTGCAGGCAGTTATGGCAGATGCAGTGACAGGCCTCGGGGCTTAAAGTCACCATGAACGGAAGTTGCGATTGACCTCTTTTCCGTATCGTGACTTACTGTATATCGGAGTGAAACAGCTTCTGAAATTAGAAAAGATGTGGGGGGGGCTTGCTCTTTCCTTTTTGTTGTAAGTAGGGCCTGGAGGGGAGGGCTAAAAATGCCTGCCCATTGGACTGCCAGTATAGTCCTACCTCTTTTTTGTTCTTGCGTCATGTGGTGAAGAGTTGTTATTGAGAGGGGGGGAGGAGCTTCATGTTTTTGTTTAAAGATTACAATAAATTTACAATAAAAAAAAATTGCACAGATAAATCATTTATAATAATCACTGCAACAAACATGTAGAATTTCCCTGTTTGATTTCATGGTGACTTTAAGCGCTCTACAGCACGCTATGTTTAGATTCAAGGTTTACGGCTTTTGATGAATGTGCTGTCCAGCCGGTTTCACACTTTCTTGCATCCCCATTTTAGACCAGTGTCCTTCACAGGCCATTAGACCATTCGCTATACTGAAGGTCAAACTGGCATATCCCAGAGAGATCCATAAAGCCCCCCCTAAACCGAACAGGCTGCTATCTTCTCTTGAAACGGGACACTGGGAATCATTTCATTTTCTATAAAAAATAGCATGACCTTCCTGCACCATAAATTAGTTTAACAAAATTTTCTTTTCTTTGGAAACGGCAAAGTCTGGAATCCCATTTGAGTTTTATGTTGGCACACTCACCTCTACAAACTCTCTCACGCAATGGTGCGAAAATAAAGTTATGGCAGAGACGGTAGTACCCTCCCAGGCTTGGCATGATACTCAACACAAGAAGCTCCATGTCGCTCCTTTTCTCTCACATCATGAATGCGCTGGACACCAAACTCCTTTTATCTACCCCACTGAAAGTATTTTACTTGTCGGCCTGTCAAAAAGGTGCTAAAGTCTCTCACTTTTTAGTGCATTAAGCCAACAGGAAAAGAGAAAGGAGGGATGGTGGGGAAGTGAGAAAGAGAAGGAGGGGAGGGTGGTGAGATGCTGAGATGCATGTCATTTTCCAGCAGTGAGCAGACCAAAGGAAATGTGACGTTTCCTTGTCTGTGAACGTTTTGAAGATGGAATGTAATTTAAAACATTCAGGAACTGCATTGTGAAATCAGGCAGTGTCAGGCAGATACACCACAGACTTAAGAACGCATAGGAAAAGTTGTTTATGTACTTTTATGTAGGAGGAGTCGCGATTAGTCAGTTTTCCAATGAAAGTGCTGGTCTGCAGCTGTGGGATCTGCGAACCAGAACAGAGCCAAACAATGGTATTACAGACTTTCTTAATACATAACCTGCACACAAACAAAAAGAGTGCATGGTGAAATTAGTTTACTACTGTTTATTTAGCTTTAAGAAAATGTTTTTAACCGACCAGTATAGACACATTATTTAATTATCTTCTCGTATACAGCTATAGAAATGAAACTGTTAACAATTTACAATGTGTACTTTACAAGGTTGTATTTGTTAACAGTAGTAAATGCATTAGCTAACAATAACTTACAACAAACAATACAGATTATTTATCAATTTATACATTGATTTATCTTTGTTTATGTCGGTAATGCTAGTTAATACAGACAAATTCTTCATGTCCATTCATTGTCCATAAACTAATGTTTATTATGCCTTTAGCGGTGAGTTTGAGAATTGCACTCAATCTCGCAGTACAAACACGACGGTGGCCACCACAGTACAAAAAGATATCATCGCCTGAGACACCGTGTCTTATCATGTTGACGCAGGGAAGAAATCACTCACTATAAACAATGTAGAAAGAGCGATGTCTTATATTTATTTAATAAAATAAAAGGTCTGTGGATTTTAAGTATAAAAAGAAGGATAAAAGTCAGGCAAGAGCTAGGACCTGCTTTAATATTGTAAAGACTCGTTAGGACCCGCGATTAAAGGCTTTTAGCGGAGATGCTCATAGATATCTATGGGGATAGTTTACAGCAAAGAGACGTTGGAGAGAAAGATTGTCGAAAAATCATACCCGAGGAGATTGCTTTGATTCGGATCAGTATGTGAGTAACATTGGTTTTTATGTTTGTTGGAACCAAGAGATGTTGTAATAGTAGCTATGTAACGGAGCAGGACATCCGGACTACGTACTGCAGGGTAGAGAGAGAAAACCCACTTTGTAGAGTTGTTTGCCCATTTAGGGCTACTGTACAAACCATAGCGGCGAATTCAATGTACTGTATGTAGATAGAAATAGCTTATTCTAATAAGGTAATATAAACATAACGGTTCATTAAGTAAGGTCTTTTTACATCTCTGAAGAAATAGTATTGTATATTATATTGCATTTCTGTCAATAGATCCTCCTAAAAATCCCACAATGCTCATTTAATATCAAACACCTTACACAATACCTCAAATTTGACTGATGTCATGTTCAAGAATAGCAGGGTTAAAATGGCAGCTGCAAATGAGGCAACCAACACAGGCTCTCTGTTGGTTAAAAAGAAGTATCAGTGTAACAAATGAAGGCCACGGTCACACTGAGAGACCGAGTTAAGTTTTACTCAAAGAGCAAAGTAGATTTATTGCTATCACCTGATGCCCCAATTCTGGTGGGACCAACCAGCAGGGGTCAAAGTGGGGCTTCATCTACATTGGGTACAATTGTTAACCGTTCCCATCCTGTCCTAATCTGTCACATAACCTCAATCGTTAGCATTTCTTTACAGCACTATTTAAATGTCAGACTTTAAATACTTTATTTTAAAACCAGCACACTGTTTTTTGTTGTGTAATGGCAACTACGCAAAGTTCTCTGGTTGTTCTGGACACTAACAGTGTGCATCGTCATTCACACAATGTTTGTCCAACATACTGCTAAAG
This sequence comes from Barbatula barbatula, assembly GCF_947034865.1. Classification (NCBI taxonomy): domain Eukaryota; kingdom Metazoa; phylum Chordata; class Actinopteri; order Cypriniformes; family Nemacheilidae; genus Barbatula; species Barbatula barbatula. The sequence goes on from NC_136779.1 coordinate 4,929,877, forward strand.
TGGAACATTTTAAGGACATTATCCTGATTTACGACTCCCAAAACAGTTTATTAAAGCAAAGCCGACAATGTAAGAACTCAATTTGTCATCTTGTCAACAGCTGTTGTTCTAAATGAGACCGGAACAATTCACTCCAGCACGATTTGGTATGCTGGTCCTGTGAAAGGCTGATCTCACCTTGAACAAATCATACCCTCCAATGCCCATATTAAAATTCCCATTTATCTTCAACTATACGCACAACTGCAAAGTTGAATATTCCGCTAATTACGAACAAACCTTGTAGCTTTGACCTTATCTGGATGTAATTAGCGTCTCATTATGAAACGGTTTACCGCTGATGTGAGACCCGTCTACACCGGCGGGCATGTAAATCCTGTTCACTTCCTAGGAAGGGACGTTACCTTCGCCAACATGCCCCGACGTAGTCAACCAAAGCGAGGGTGGGGTAAATAACGGGCTGCAGAACAAGACCCCGAGGTGCTCTGCCGGGTTAAAAGCTGCTCGTCTACATTGGTTTCCTTTTAAGTTCACGCTTAAGAAAAAACCTCCAGAGGAGGGGTTGATAACATCTGTTGTAGGTGCTGGCGAGCTGTCATTATTACAGCTCTGTGAACACTTTCATGCGTGTTCGAGCAATCAGACACTGTGTACTTCTAATTAAAGCCCAGCGCTGATTGCTAACGGAAGCAACAAAGGAAAAAAGTCTTCGCGAAATGTGAAAATATGCGGGGGAGAGAGGGGAGAGTAATGAGGTTGGGAGGGGACGGGAAACAGTGCGAATTGGGTCCGTGATGGAATCGGTGAGCTGAGGGATGAGATAGAACAACGCTGAAAAATTACGTTTTTTCCCAGCAGATTGCTGCCGGAGGGTCCCGTCGTACCCACCGCAGTCTCATTATTTTCCTTCATAGGCTGAAGGAAAAACCAATTAACTCAACAGCTGGACAACGAAGACACACTGGAGGAAGACAGACAGAGAAGGACTGGATTTCATATTAGCATGACACAGTTGACTGTCATGGAGCAACTATAGACTTGAAATATAGTTGCAGACACCAGTAATGCCTTTCATGTGGCGGAATTCTCTATAAAGCTAGACTTTTCAATTCAATAAGCATGTGTGTTGGAGAAGCAAACTAAGAGAATGGGAATCGCAATCGTTTCATGCTAATCAAAGTGCTTCAAATATTTATTTAGTTTTCATGAAACTGCAGAAAAACACTAAAGTTGGCAGACGGGCTGTCACGTGCCACAAATATTGCTCACATTTCTGTTCCCTTCAGAAAGTTTCTGTCAGACTGAACTTTTACACACATCATAAATCTAAGAATGAGACACTTTGCAAGAAAGTAAAATATTGTGCTATTAATACAGCAATAAATTCACCCTACACACAGATCCAAGCATACTCCATCTGACCCAAGCCTTATATCCAGAGCTCTACTCTTGTGTAAATAAAAACGTCAACCACCGTGGAATGTTTTTTACGAAGTAGGATATTATTTATGTGGGTCGACATGCAAAACAAATCCACGGGCAGCGGTGGAACGGAGACTGTTGTATTGCGAGATGTCTGAATATTGCAATAAAGTGTCAACATGCTGACGGGTTCACAGCGGGGAAGAGATTCTATTGACAACTTCCTCATCTCCCTGATGGTCCAAAGCCCAGTTTACAACATCCATCATTCCAAATTTCACGAAAAAGAACCCCACAGCTATCTCGTCTGATCTTCTCACATGACACTTCATTTTGATGTACAGAAATGGGGGGGGGGGGCTGTGACCTTTCAGGTTTCATTGTGAACTCTGGAGAGAGATGATCGGTCAATGGAATAATAGCTGCTATGTGAGAGCATGCATTGTGCTTCTAAACCCCTGCTGAAAATGAGAGTAAAAAAGCCTAAACCAGATTTCAGCTGGCCTTCTAGTTTGATCTTCTTTGCTGGGTTTGAGGCCCTTGTTAAGTGGCTCACCAGCAAAGACAGCCAAGAACACAATATTAGGGCTTTGCAACACAACTTTTTGCCAGATATTTTTTCTACACGGTCTTCAGAATAAAGACCCTCAAAGTCTGGAATAATAGAATAATAGAAACGCAACATCTCCCAGAGTTTCATGGTATTTTTTAAATGGCATGACTGACTGCTGAGGTCAATGTTAAAACCCAACTAATATTTTCCAGGAAACATATTCCCCGATTCAAAAGTGCTCCAACTAAAGTGGATTGTCATCGGATGCAATCATTAAATTTAATAATACTCTACTCCAGTGTATTTCATATGGTATTACTGAAACAGTTTTTGAGCTTAAGAGGTACCGAGGCCATCAGTAGAGTCTGGGTTAAATTCAGCTGTCGGAACCTGGGGGGCATCTAAGAGTTTGCCAGCTGGCAAGATACGTTTAAATTACACATTTCCTGCCATTCGTAAAGAAGTGGAAATCATACAATGACAAAAGAAAGTCAGGTTGAAATGTGAGATACATCCCGAATACAGTGAGGTGCACCAGAATTTGGAAGGGAAACCCTCCCTTCCAATATCACATAAGGGTGACATAAGGGTGAATGAAGAAAAATATTTCTTGGGGAAAACTATCCATTTAAGAGAAAGACGTCTGGTGACCACAATGACCACGTTTACATGCACAACATTTTCTGAATATTCCCCATTAAAAAGAGAAATATTTCTATAGGAATATTCCTAATAAACAAAGACCATTCATTTCAAGTCATATTTACTCATTCATTCTCATTCATGTCCTTGACGGCAACACACAATGGATTGCAAAATGTGGGTCGTGAGAGTCTAGTGGTGCTTTCATCTGTCTGTATATTGATTTATGCTCATTTCGTTTTGTCCTTACTCAAAAATTTTCTTTCAAAAGCTTGACTTTCATTTGGACAGCACACAGATAGAATTTCAATTACCATAGGCATATATTCTTAATATGACTTCATTGTGTTAATGCGTTTACATTAAGTTACTGTGATCAATGTCTACGTTCCAAAAACGTATATGTTGCTTGTTCCACAAGCCAACTCAAGTTGATGCCTACACAAAGTCCAGTCAGTGTAGACGAATAGTATGCTATGTAAATGCAAATGTAAAGAGTGGTTTTAACATATGGTTTTGGGGGATGATTTTTAAGAAAGCGGCCGGGCTTAATAGCTTCTAGCAACACACCAGATAAATGACACATCTTGTACAATATTCAAGTTCAAACCCAGCAATGTGTTTTTTTAACCCATTATTAATGAGCTAGTGTCACAGACTGACTCCTCTGACCATACATGGCAGTATAGAGCAAGAATATGTCTACTGCTCATCACTCAAACACACATTTCTCTGATAATGATGAGTGCACATACACCATACAGCGCCAGAGCCATGTGCAGAAAAATAAAGGATGAAAAAATACATTTAACCACAGGCAAAGCATCACTAAAGAGAAGCTAACAATGGCTTCCAGATTTCTCACGGTTCAGATGAAACCTCAGTCATGGGCGTGTTGGACCAAGAGGTTAATCTCTGGAGTCTCCGAGACATTAAGTCAATGCAACTGCTTGCATCAATGTCGTTATTGTTCCCTTGTGAGCTAAGGCATTAGAAACAAACCCTAAGGGTCAATCGACCTAGAGGAAATCCTTTAGGACACACCTTGGCAAAACCTTGGCATTTAGCATTCTGATGCACAAAAGAAAAGGATGCATAATCCACACGAGAGACCCAAGTAAGAAAGTGTTTAGATTTAATACTGCTACATTTTTTAAAATGTGAAGAGATACAAAAGATTGTGGCACCTGATGGGCAATCTCAATAAGAGGTTACTTTGTCAAAGAACTGAATGGAGTTAACCAGGTCCATCATAAGGTCGGTGAACATTTAATAACTATTAAAACATCTCTTCCTAGAAATATGAAATAAATTATGCAATTGCTTTCCTACAGAAATACAGCTGGAGTGAGGACAAAGACCCAGTACCTACGATTATAGCTAGCATGCTTTTTATCTTTAATAATAGGCTCTAAATCTTTCGCAATAAAGAGCGAGCGCAAAACATAGACATCCTACACAGCAAAATGGTCAGTGTTAAATCAACACTGCTCAGAGTGTATATAGTCCCATTCTACAAAGTGCTAAAGTAACACTGGTGTAGTGTTAAAGATAATGAGATCATTTAGTGATTAATTTAGATAGGATTAAGCATTTAAGTCAAACACCTGCTGTTAACAAGCAGAATCACTGAAGGAATGAGAAACACAAGACCTACAACTGACATGCAGTCACAACATTAGATGAAATCAACTGAAGATAAAAGAAGACATTAAATCAGAGGCCTGAGTAAACAACTCTACAAACAGCATTACAGCTTCACTTGTTACTTACCCTATTATGTATGTCAGACATCCACAAAAGTCCTTGAGAATTGAGAATTTATGTTTCATTGATCAAAAAATCATGTCACCAATATGGTGGCCAGTGTTTGCTATAGTTTGGCTATTAGCACATAATTTGTGATCAAAGTTTTAACAAATGTAGTTGTGTTTTGTGATAAAAACGTATGCATTGCTAAAGAAATGCACTCGCAAAACATTTTTGCTTGTCAGATTAAAAAATGAACATCATAATGTAGATGCATCATTTTCTTTTGATAATTGACTAAGGCACAAGCATTACAAAACTGCAATAAGATAAAAATGTTTTAACAACTGACCGCACACAAAAAATTAAATAAAAACTACTACCACTGAAGAAAAGACATCAACACATCTCCTACAGTACGTTAATTTATACATGACGCAGTGCATGCTGGGATTTGGTGGTACCCAGCATGCATTGCAGCATGAAACTTTTTGTTTATCGTCACCATTTTTTATATTAATATACGCTGATTCTTGATGTCTGAGGCGTCCAGAAAAACAATTACCGGTAATCAGTTTATTCACACATGATGAATTATGTTCTCGTGTTTAATACACACCTGAGATGTATTAATAATGAAACATTGAATAGTGACCTTGAATGCAATCGTAAAAAGCCACAATGACTAAATCACTATAAGACACACTAACAACTGCTAGCTATACCACAACACATATATTGTTACAGGAAAAATCTAGTGTATGTAGTTAAGGGTCAAGAGCCCAGCTAAAGAAAACACTGACCCCCATAATGGTCCCATCATATTTTGACAAATAAGACATCAACATCTAAACCTTTGGCAGAAAAACACATTGGCTAAGTAAATTAAGCTGTTAATCCTGTTTGTTATTTACTTAGATCTTGAGAAATCTTTATCTTCCGTTGATTTCACCTATTGTTATGATTCTTGTGTTTCTCGTTTCTTCAGTGGTTGTGTTTGTTAACAGCAGTGGACTGTATCACAAAGCCGTTTCAAGAAGATGGATTGGTTTTGAACAGGTTTCGTCGCCACGGTAACTTAGGCTACACGGCTAACCTGCTCCGGAGCAGGTTTTATTCTGGGTTAGAGATCGCAAACCAAAACTGGACCAATCAGCTCTGAGAGGCGTAAAGTGACGTATGACGCAGTGAAGCCACTGCCCATGTTTCTCTTGCTTAGAGAGAAAATATTTAGCTGCCAAGTGTTTATTTGTATTGTATATCTACATTTACTGATTATAATTTAAAACACATTCATATAATTATCTTATGAGTTGATAATTCATATTTATTTATTAATATTTAACATAGCATTTAAAGTCATATAACTATATTTACTTTAATATATAAAGCATTTTAAAGTAATAAAGCACACATATTATCTTTTGATCTTTTTGTACACCAATATAAATCATTTAAATTCAGTTGATTCTACATTGATATAGTCAGTAGATGCCTTCTCAATCTTTCACTGCAGCAGTGTTTATTCCTGCCCTGTAAATGTGTTTCAATTCATGACAATTTTCATAAGGATCTTTTCATCTTCAACAGAAAAGTGAATTGCTCTGATTCTCGCGAGAAGTCAATCAAACTGATTACGCTTTCCAATTTCCATGTGATATTTTTCCATGTGCGGCACGTGGCTCACAAACTCTGGATCAAACCTGAGTGGACAGAGAACGGTAATACCAAGTGTTGTGCTACAGTTGAACCTGATCTAAACCAGTTGGGTTTGTCTGGTTTTGTTAACTCAAAACTTACTCTGCAACTCTGTGTTTGTTCACCTTGCTTTGTGATAAAGTCCTTTAGACAATCCTTGAAAAACTGCTAGGTGAACATGTAATGTCAAGTGTAACAACAATTATTAAACCCACAAACTTGTGAATCCATTTTTGAAAACCATTAAACTAACCAAAATTGTTTTGGCTAAAACTGAATTTAAGGGACAGTTCACCCCAAAATGACAATTGTGTAATGCGTGTTGTGAATGCGCTCTACTATTCAGCCATGCACCTATCTTTGTAAAATGAAAACAAATGCTTGTATTAGGCATCAAACAAGAACAGATCCCATTCCAGAGAACAAAGGAAATGATCCATGTGTCTTGAAGGAGTTCATTAAACCTTATAACAACCGCCTCAGCTCAAACCATGTGCACAGTCTCTTAAACTGCAGAAGATCACCTCGGGTTTTAATCAGTGTGGCAGTGGAGGCCCTATGGAAACAAGCCATAGAAAACGTCTGTTGGACGACCTCCTGTAACCCAGGCCTGTGAGGTTGAAGCTGGCAGGCGCTCCATCCTGCCACTGACAACAACTCGTGGAAGAGTAATTACTATGGTAGGGCGCATGCGAACACAGCTAAAGACTGAGAACTCTAACAGATGGGTCAAAATCAGAACAAAACTACAGCACCTTGATGACATATTCAATGTTTAGGATTACACAATCAAGCCATTGCGTTTCTCGAATACGGTCTCTCAGAGGATGTTCGTAACTGAAAAAGTATCAATTATTTAGTGAACCTGCTGATCTCAGGATGCTCGAAGCAAGCATCCACTGACACACACATGCATAGCGTGGCTGCAAGACTCTGTGCCAAAGTGTCACAGGTGAGAATTTTCATTATGTGCCACTTGGAATGAAGCACTCTCTCTTTCTTTATGAGATTATGGGACGTGTGGAGTTGATTGCGTCCCAGGAGACGGGCAGAGCATTAGGGGTATTCTGGAAGATGCTCGGCTCAGTAACTACAGGCAGGGGGATTTAGACTCCCCGTGGGACGCCTGGCAGCTGCAGCCCTTCAAAGCACAGAAATGTAACCATTATGATAAGGGAAGCTTTGCGACGGGTGAATTAAAATAATATACAGCCACAATATACAATCATCTACGTCCACAACCTTTGACCTCACTGTTGACATCAATACATATACCATTGTACATGTTATGAAGTCTACATGTATCACCTGCTTCGAATTCAAAGTAAATATTCCACACAATCCGGCAGCAACAAAGCCCTCGGCTAAAGCCGGTACTCAAAAGGCAGTGCGAGAGAGAGAGGAACCTCATTGTGGATTCACAGACACTAAGGAGAAGTAGAGTATCCCATTACAAGCCTCTGAATAAGAAAATGGAATGAGGGTTTCTCTTTGTTTTTTTTGTTTTTTTCGCCCGACAACTGGAACAAATGACATTTTTTCAATTCAAATGATCTGTGAGATGATCTGAGACGGGCAGAATTCTAAAATACATGAGGGTAAAAGATCTTTGCGGAAGGCTGAGGAAAGATCTATGCAGTGGTATAAATAGTCACTGCATCAAAAGAGAATTTTGTACACTGACATAATATCTGAAATGCTTTTGCTGCTGATTTACAAGCAACTGTGTTACACTACAATTATGTTAAAATAATATGATAAATGCGTAACTGTGTTAAAAAAATGCTGTCAAACCTATTTTAATCAATTAAATGCACTTATGTTTTTATAGCCCTGATAAATGCATATCTGCTGTACCCGCTGTACAATGAACTTTGTGCAAAATCTAGGTCTGCTTGCCCGCTTAACATTTAATCAAATTAAGTTAAAAAAGCGTACACTTACAATGCAAATATATGCAAATGTATGCTCCTCGTACGCTCCATCTTCATAATTAATGACTAGTACTGCTTTACGACGAGTAAAAGCGGCATTGTGTAACACAGTCATTGGTTTGCTCTCTGTAAAGAGGTCAGATCCTTAGATACACAATCAGGATAAAGTCCAGAGCGAATCTCATCTGTTTGCTCGAATGAAAAAGATCCATTAAATCATCAAATAAAGACACAAAGAGGGACAAAGAATTAATGCTGAGAGGTGGATTATGATACTTCCGACGATGACATCACAGAGTCACAGTGGATGCTCTCTGGGAACACGGAGTGCGGTTGGTCAAAAGAAAATGGGATTTGCTCGGTTACCCTGGCCCATCTGAATGACCCTAACATATAGGCTGGTTATCCAGAACTACAATTGTTCAAGTACAGATTGAGAAAGCTTTGGCCGTGGTTACATCTGAACATTAATAGACTGCACTTTTCAGCAACTTTTCGGTTTAAGTAGGTGTCTAAATGATAAAAACTTTATCAAAGACCAAGTATTCAATCATATTGCAATAATACAAAACTAAACTAATCAAATAATAAAAACTTAAAAATAGCTATGAGACCAGAACTGAAATACTGCACACCATGAGACTGGGTACATCTATTTTAGTTTACAGAAGGAGATTTGCTTCAATGTGAAAAAGAAGACACTGCAATACACTGCTTTATATTGTATAATTATAAAGACAGATTACTCTGACAGTGTGACAAAAGATAGCCAAGAAATATCAAAGGCCATAATGAGGCATTTCCATTTATAGCAGCAACATGACAGGCTTTGGAGCTTCTTCAGTCCAAAGCACATACCGTAACGGAGATCTGATGCAAAAGCAGCCCAGCGTGAGGAAAACCTCCAGTCATTTATATTCCAGAAATTTTAAGAGAGCAAAAAAGAAATCTCTTACACACACACACACACACCAAACAAATAAACTGATAACCAGAAAAATTAGCTTCTAACAACGGTTATGATGGCGATGCATCTGGTGATGAATGCAGAAAGCATCTACACAACTGAAAGGCACACGAGTCTAATCGGGATTTACCAATGGGAATTTAAGACAAAATATGCGATACTCAAACATAAAATAAGAACAGAAAGCTCTAGAGGCAACCAAATATATTTATTCAAGATAAACATGTTTTTCATCTAACCCAAATTGTATGACTACACTGGATCAGTCTAGGTTCGTGTACAGGGCCAAAAAAGGGAGGATCATTTTGATTTCATTAAACTGTGTGATAAACATTTTGGGTAACACACGGCCTCCATTAGTAATCAAAACAAAGCCTGATCTCGGCTTATGAAGCACTGTTGTGGAACCACGTGGGATTTGTTTTACTTACAGAAATGGGAATCAAACATTTGTTTTCATGTGGGTGTTAACCTTACAACATGTGAGCTTTTCCGTCCAGAATGACCATTAGATCGGATTAAAGGGAGGGAAGAACAATTTCTGCCTGAATGAAAATGGATTTATCAGAGTGAAAAATATATTCCCTGCTGGGCTTGATATAGTCTCTACTAGCTACATCCTATATCTGACAAAAGGAATGTTCCTAAATGATGCAAAATACATCATACTTAAAATCTAAAACCCCAATGAAAAAGAAAAACCTATAAAAAGTTGGATTCATCTGTATGTAAAGCAACATCCGTATGAAAGTATGCAAACGGAGGAAAATAAGAAAACGGTCAAGAGCCACAGGAATGAGTGTAGACGCCATATTCGGCCAACCCAAAATCTATGGATTTCCCAGTAAATAATGCCTGCTGTCAAGCAGACCCTTTCATGTCAAGAGAAACTCTGGACCGGCTTGATGAAATAAAAGGACACAAGCAAATACAAGACCGAAAGAGAGAGCGTTGACGGAAAAAGCGCTGCAAATTTTCCATTTTCCTCTGCTAGTGAAAAAGCACATGAATTATGGATGCGAGCTAGCCAACAGCGCGAGAATTTGATCCCTGACCAGACAGCTCTTGGCTCCCCGTGGAGCTGCCTGCCACCATCCCCCCTGCCGGAGTTTTTAACATTGCTTCCATCCATTCTTAACTTCACTCTTGGAGAAAGCTGGAACTCTCGGCTTGGAGGCTGTCGCCTGGGGACAGAATACGCTCGTCTAGAAGTGACCCTACCACTGTCTTACCACATGTATTGTATTGATAGTATGTTGATCTTCACCTTTACCTGACACCTCACCTGTTGGTTTATATATCTTCTTACTGATGCTGGATACGTGGCTCTGGATTTCTTATATATTTAGAAGGTAAATCAGTCATGATGACCTTTGAACTATAAGAACAACTGAAGAGTTTAACTAATTCATCATTTAAGAGAGGTTATGTTTTTTTACAAATAATAAACTTATGATTAAAAGAAAATTTCATCACTAAACGTTTCATATGCGATACACAGCTACTGTAAAACCGAGCCGATCTTCTGAGAGATTTTTCCAAAAATCCGCAAACACAAATATTGGTTTGGTATAACGTATCTGTTTTTAATCAATACTTTTGTCATTACGTTCAGGCCTGTCAAACGTTGAGTCGTGACTAATTGTACGCATAATAATAAATACATAATATATATATATGTATGCTGTGTATACAGATGCATGTATATCTTAACGAACATTAGATACTTATGTATTAAAATTTAACATTTATGTAGCTTATAAATCATATATCAATATAAAATGCTATTGATAATAGACATTTCTCTAACTTATTGTGTCATCTTAATGTTTCTTTCCACCGTATTATAGGATTGCAAATACAAAACACATGCATGTCTTTAAATTTGCCCAAAAAGGTCTCCTAGAGGCATACATGTATGCCTGATGATGCCCAATTTCCAGATGTGTCTTTGTTGCCATAAGATGCCAAAAAAACTGGGATTTGAAATCAGAGCCAGAGTTTTGTTATTGCTATACTGAATAAAGATGTGACTATGAGGCCATTAAGCAAACAGAAACACCCCAAAATACCCAAACAAATCTAATACTAATAGCAAAATCATTCACAGTGTAAACAAGTGTTTAGAGAATTCAGTGACTCATGAGCAACTGTGTTTGGGAACTAAGGCGAATTTTACAGAAATTGGTTAGGACTTCACCGAACTTGCAGCATTCCACACCACAAACAGACCGCAACCGCGCCAACCACCCCTTATAAAACAAGCACAAAAACAGTTATTACTTGAAAAAGCATTGCCTGAAGCCTCAACCATGTCACCAGTTGAAAAGACAATGCCTCGCTAATAACTATTACCAGAACATGGGTGTTACACTGAATTTGAGGTCATTAAACAAGCCAAGGCACATACAGTACAAACAGACTTCATTACTTCAATCCACTACATTTGGTACATTGTGTTTTGGCCACTAATCCTGGGGTGGTATCTTTCACAGTTCATAATGACCGCACCTGTCATGCTCCAATAAAGAACATGACATATCAGGTGTAGTCCGTATTAGATTATAGTTTATTATGTATTTAATAAGCGGTAATTATAATGTTTAGGGCCTATTTTGACAAACCATGCGGAATTGTCATTGTATGAAAAAACATACTCCTTGTGTGTTCCACGAACACAATAAAAATACAGGACAGAATGTTATCATTGGCTGGACTATGCATGCCGGTGCATCACAGAAATTATTATGTACTAATTTACACAGGTGTGCGTTTGACTGCGCTTAATATGCGTCATGTGTATGAAGTCTTGGTGGTCGTGGCTGTACAGGGCAGACAAGATTCGCCAGAAGCACATAAACGAGTACGGCGACACTTTTATTGAACACTGATTAAGCTCTTCATGAAACAAATTGCAGCCTGGAGAATGAAGCCCACGGGCAACAATCTTTAATTATATCTGACTCATCAAGGAAAGACATGAATGAGGCACTCGACGACTGCAGTTTATCTTCAGGACTATGACCAGCACTTATTGGATTTCTCAACCCAATGAGAGGCATTAATAGGTTCATTTCAAAGGAAGCGGGAGGTCTTTTATTTCCTTCTTCTGCTACAATAGCCGCCGACTTTAATAACAGAGTCGAGGTTGAAACATCGAGAAAAAAATGACTTTCCCAATTTCACTACAAATGTGCCATCGCTCCGCACAGCAGTTATTTCTTTCAAAACTTCAATGGGGGCTTTTGTTTCTGACCCTGGAGTCGCTCACGTTCATTTTGGAAGTACTGACATCTTATCAATATCGCATAAAATGAGGCATGATTTTGTTCAGTGCAAGTCTTGCGCCAAACGTCGCAAAAACGAATGCAGTGAAACTATTCTGCCAGCATCAGCAGAAAGAGAAACCCAAAATAAAAGTCAGATCACCCCGAAGAAATAATTTCCAAGCACCTGGAAAGTATACAGGTGCTTGCGTATTGAAATACGTTATGCTAGAAATATGCCAGCTGCAACAATCTCAACATAATGTGCACCACCCTTTGAAAAAACCTTCGTGGACAGACTAGATTAAAAACACATACACATTCATCCCACAAGCATCTTGGCATTGTATCACCAACCACATGTTGTCACAATACCCAAAAGACAACATCAAACGAGTTTAAACACAACAGGTTGAAGTCACCTGGGACTCGATTCATCTCATGTGTTCATATGACTAAAGGTGCAACAGCCTCCTGTATTTTCATCAGTCGCAAAGGCTTGACACAACCTACATTTGACACAACAAAACATGTTTACAGAACATTGTTAAAGAGCCGCAAACGCCTGGGATTTTAAAGGTCTCGAGAACAAAACTTCGCGAACAATAGTACCGTGTATGTATTTACAGCCTGTCAACGGAAACTCTTGGCTGGCACATAGTTATCCACCCCAGCAAACCTGTCAATCTCGACTCCGTGCTTTGCTCAAGGCAGCAGGCGCGATGTTTCTGCATCCATCGCGCTGCCACATTGCAACCGAAGTCAATGCCATACGTCTATGTGTACGTTTCTAACACAAACAGCCACGCGCGTCACGCACGCAGCACACGATTCATCGCGCATATACGTACCGCTTTAAATGTCCACTTTATGAAGGCTTCACTCACGCGTGGATCCACATCCTTCGCGCGTCATAGAAAGAACTTTGCGCAGATATCGGGCGAGCGCATCCCGTGCCGCTCGCGTCGCTCCGCCATCTTCAGCTTGAGCTGAATGAGCGCGAGCAGCTGATAGGCGCGCACTCGCAAGATCTTGCGCGCGCGGGGAGGGATGAACATCGAAGTTGTGAGCGCAACAAACGACGATGGTTTTACAACATCAATCATCATTATTGAATTAAAACTGCATCATTAGTGTTGATTTCAAACATTTGTTTGGGGAAAGTTGTCACAAAATGATCTCCTAATTACAATTACTCTTTGTTACGAAGATCGTATTGAAAACAAACGCGTCATTGTATGAATTGTTTTGTGTTTCAAATGTCTTTAGCACAAATGCAATTACTTTTTTGCCAAAACAGGAATTTGATCAAAAATCACTAACTCGGGTTGTAAATAACGTGTGCCAGTACAATAAAGCAGAAAAACTTTCGGAATTTACCATGGTATTTTTGCTACATTTTTCACTATAGTATAACTATGGTTATTTGGTATTATGCACCAGGTTATATCAACAGTTATGAATAGTCTTACAGTGTTTTAGCAGAAAATGTGGTAACAGGCAGTTGTAAAGCTTTGTGTTGCATGAGACTGCTAAAAGTATTAATAGTTAAACTTATATATTTGTTTTCTTATGTTAATTTGAACTATTGTCTTCCTAACTAAATAAAATAACAAACGGAGACATCCAAACACGTCTTGCAGTGGTTCAACTCGCTTTGGTTGCAATAAGGTCTTGGGTCTTACTGGAAAACATTAGAATGCCACGAGAAGAGGTCACTTTATTTTGGCACTTGTCACACATGAAAATATTCAAAGCATTTTTACAGAAAATCAAAGACTTGGTTATGACAGAAAACACACACGAATAGATGCTTGCATGACATGCAACAGACATCAACCCCTTCACTCTTCCAGTGTCTACAGAGACCCGTGATAAAGAATCCCTAAGCTCAGATGCTGTCACTGGCCCACTTTATACGGTCTCACAAAAGGTCAGTACTTTGCATTGCAGAATGGCTTTTGAGGCAAAATCCAAAACACAAACAAGTTAGGCTTTATAAGGAAGTTCTACAGACAGTCCCTTTTCCATCATACATCTCGAATCATTCGTACTAGACCCACTGAGGTAACAAAGAAGTATGAATATTTCAAATATGAGCTCTTCCTCAAAATCCATTATTGAATGTAGGCCTGCTGGTTCTTATGGCAATAAAATATATTGCAGGCCTATCAGAAGGCATGACTCCACTTACATTAAGAGCGTATAAATTATATATACCTGTTAACTAATTCAGCAGGCAGATTATTAAAATCATTTGTATGACATTATGCATTAATAATAAAGCAGGCAGAATATACGTTTTTAATGTTACAGGAAGAACTTGCTTTTAGAAGTAAATCTTACTGTAAACCGTGCCTGTGTTTCATGGTGTGCAGATATTTGTTGTGATGATGGATAGTTTACACAGGTTAAGGAACATAAAAATGGAGGGTCATGTCCATACAAATATATCAGCCAAAGAAATCTTACGTGTAAGTTTCGCAGATCTGCATCTACCAATTCCACCAATTGACTAATCTGAAAGAAAACGGGACTCAATTTTCTTAGCTTAGCCATACTTCATCGTTTGTGATATCACTTCCAATTTACATTTGCCTACTGTCACTGTGACCAGTGTTGAAAAGCCCTTGTCACCTGCATTTTGTCTGTGACACTGAAATGTAAAATTCTTTGCATCATGAAATTATTTCTGGACAAATAAAATACCATGAATCAAAATGAGAAACAGCTTGAAGAGCCTTTTCTATGTACAGCACAAAACAGAATGGAACTCCTATTGAGGAAAAAGACACAATATCGCCACCCCCTGGATGAAAACACACTGTTCACAAAACAAAAGAACAGAGACTGTTACAGATGCTACAAAATAAAATAACACAGACATTAAACATTGTAGACAATGTTCTATATAAGTAATGAGAAACTATAAGAAACCCTCTTGATTTAAACCCTTATGAAACCATCATTATCAATTATCATACTTCATTTACATTATGACACATCGTATCAAATCACCATCACAAACTGATTCAATGGACCATAAAAGAAAAATCACGTTAGGCAATTTGCTATTAATCATTGATCAGGTCATACATCACTCGCTCTAGATTTCACCCCCGGGAGAGGCGAAATTGTCATATTAATTGCAAGAAGCATGTACATAATGACATGTTGCATTAAAACACCATTAGTACAGACTAAACCAAACTGATCGAAAGACAAAAGTCACGTTAGGCTATTCGCTAGTATGATTCTAAAATGCCACCTATGCCCTAAACGTCTACTGAGATTAAAAACAACATTTACAGAGCCTTTGATTTCTGAGCGTAGCATGTAAATGAATATGAAGAGCTTAATATTATTGTCATGATGCATGGCTTCAAAATAATGTTGCACTTTCACACTACATGTATAGAAGACTTATGGCTTTAAAGATAACGCCAAGTAAAAAAATCCTGTGCGATTTATGGGGACTGTTTCTACTTGTCTAATTCACAACACTGAGTTCAAGCATTCTGATAAATAAAAACGCTAAACCCCAAAGGAATCCATTCAGTTTTCTTCTGCGGCAAAACCACAAGATAAGAACTAAACCTGCTTGTGCAGAGCTTATGCTACCTTTCTCTACCATGCAGAAGGCTTGGGCAGCTGCACTGAATGGCTTTTGAATACGATACATACATAAACATGCACTGCAGCCTCTGGACAGCACTACGATTTAAATGCACGATATAAATCGGCCACTTCTTTTGAAGGTACAGTTCAACCAAAAATGACATCTGTCATCATTTGCTAACCTACGTGTTCACCTATATCCTCTTTTCATTATTTCATTCATATATATTCAAACTATACATGCCATAATTTGAAACCTCAGACAAAACCATCAATGACAATTGGTGTTTTAATTGAATGAGTAAGTATAGAAAAATCTGACAAATGAATGATGTGCTATTCCTTTTCATGATGTGCTCCATGCAAGAAAGCTGAGTAAATGATGACAGATCTTTAGATTTTGGTGAACTGTTCCTTTAACATCACACAGGTCATTCTATCTACATTGTCCTAGATGTACGAAACCCTTCACAGACTCTACATGTCGCTCTTTCTGAGAGCGAGACAAAGATTCTAATCTCTAAATGCTAAAGACTACCTAAAATTTAACTGTACAGATGGAGATTAGATCCAGGGCTTTCGCAGAGGGCAGGGAGGTCGAAGTATAGGGAAGAATGATGTCAAACATTTTCAAACTCCTGTTTCTCCTTCAAAGAGTCCTGTTGCTCAGAAGTGTCACGGGCGGATGGTTTCAGAGAGATTTAGTGCTGGACAGGAGCGGTGCTGTGCGTGACCTGTTCAATCCACGGCAGGTAACGGCTGACCCGTGAATATACACCTGGGTACGATGGGTCACCGCAGCCGTGGCCCCAGGAAATTACCCCTGTGAGAACCCAGCGCCCTGCCTCACTCTGACACACTAACGGACCCCCGCTGTCACCTTGGCAGCTGTCGCCATGCTTTCGGAGGTCAGAGGTCATGGTGCCAGCACACAGCATGTCATGGCTGGTGAAGCGCTCACCGTAGCGCTTCTTACATTGCCACGAGGGCAAAAGAGGGACCCAGGCCTGGAGGAGAGTGTTAGGATGGTCTGTGTCTGAAAAAAGAAAAAAACATAATTGTCATCATAACAGGGCGTTATGTTTTTGTGATGACAGATGTTTTATTATATGTGTAAAAAAATTTTTTTAAATGAATGCACAATATGAGCAGTTACCAGTCACTCCCCAGCCAGTGATGACACATGACCCAGGTCTCTTGCCCCACTTGCTGCCAGGTGCGGGTAGGCAGGCAGCGTTCGTATGGGGATTAAAGGCCACGCACTTTCCCTCCGCCCCCTTCAGCCGGATCAGAGCCACGTCATGCTCCCAGCTCTCTGTGTGATACTTCTTGTGCACCTGGATGTGCTCTGGAGACAGCACGCGCTCAAAGTCGTCCTGCTCCTGCGTGTGGTAATCCCCAAGCTTCACAATGTACCGGGAAGCATCACTTCCAAACCTGAAATGAGAAAATATATTGCTTTTGTTTACTATCATTTCAATTTACAGTATATTTGTAATTTCGATAAAGATCAATTTTATAAAGGGTTTGTAAATGTGTGCGTGTCAAATGAGATACTGCTGAGCCACCAGCAGGTGTCTCTCTTACCGTTTAAAGCAGTGAGCTGCGGTGAGCAGCCAGCAGGAGTTTATCAGAGTAGCTCCACATAGAGGCTGATTCCCTTTAGACTGAGATTTGAGCCACAGAGACGCCTGCCATGGCCAGTCACCCCTGTCGGGTACACATATGTGCACATATACACACAAACATTCACATGAAAACACAAACACGTAGGATGAAGATTGAGAAGTGTGTACTGTACATTTCCATTTTAGAAAGCACTCGGTGTGAGTCATCTGTATTTTTGGCCCTAGATGGTAATATGCAGAGACGAAAAGCCATTAAAATGTAATTTTGACGTGACAATACATTTGCATATACCATCTAAATATGTAAAAGATATATTTGTAGACTTATTTTTCTAAATAAGACAAAACTTGCTCTTTTTGAGCATATTAAAGGGATGCAAAAGGTGAACACAATGTCCTCACTCTCATGTTATTCCAAACCTGTATGACTTTCTCTCTTCTGAAGAACACAAGAGAAAAGCTCGATATGCACGATAGATGTACATAGTTTATTTGTTATATTCTATATTTCATAGATTGTGTTCCAACCCCTGCAGCATAGTTTTATTCACTCCTGCAGCTGCAGCATAGTCTCAGTTTTATTTTGTTTATTTATTATGTTTGTGTCTGTTGCACTTGTTCTGGCATTCACTGGGGACAGCAAAGTAGGAATTTCATTGTAAAGGGAAACTTGTTTTCCTCACTGTACATATGACAATAAACATTTGAATCTGACCAAACAACATCAGCATTGGCTTTCCATTGAATCAACACAAAACCATTGATACATTTAAAGAGTCACATACAGGTTTTGAATGACATGAGGGCGACATTTAAATTTTTGTATCAACTATCCCTAAAATGTACATTTTACATTTACATTTGTGCATTTGGAAGATGGTTATACAAAGCGACTTGCACTGCAATTTTTGTTTCTGACTATGTACAATCCACTGGGATATGACATTGGTGTTGCAAGCGCCATGCTTTAACCTCTGGGCCAAAGGAAAGCATCCTTAAATCTATCCTTTAAACAAGCTGCAATAAATAAATAAAGTAAGTACAATACAAAATAGGAGTAGTATGTTTTTGAAAACATTTCTTTTTGGTAAAGTGTAGTGGAGCAATAATGTCACATTGCAGCTTTAAATTTCCTTTAATATTTTTGAATTCATATTTTTTTAGGAAAATATGCAAATGTTTTTTTCTAAAAGGGCTCAACAGCTGTAAAATCATGACTGCATACCTGACAGATTTATATCCTCCCACTATCCTCTTGCTGCGTCTCTCAGCGCCAGCTCTCAAACCGCAGGTGTGTGTGCCCACCACAGCAATATCAGCTTCCGGCTCTGGCAGATAATCGCACATTACACCCGCATCCTGCCCGTGCTTACACACGCGGCTGTCTTGTCCTTTAGCAGGGCACTCCCCGAGAAACGACTCCTTCCCGGTGCACCTCACATTGGTCAGATGGATGGTCCCCTTCCCCGCTCCGAAATAACCCATGGGGCGGGCTTTGGCCACCCCGCTGCCATAAAGTAAAAAAAATCTCTATTAGGCAGCTGTAATCTTTCAGCATGCTAGATATAAATGCAATTATGCTTTGTGATTGACGTTAAGACATGGAACCGTACGTGAATCCGAGCTGTCTGCAGACGATGGCAGCGTTGACATCATTCCAGCCACGATCGCAGACACCACCCCACTCGCCATTGAGAAACACCTCCACCCTGCCCTCCTTCCTGTTGTCGCTACCGGCCAATCTTACCAGCGGCCCTAAACCCACAGGTACGGGTTAAATTAATCAGAACTGAGCATTTTAGTACAGGGTAATAAAAGTAAAACAAATGTATTTGTTGCACACACCACTTTTCACCCTGTGAAAAGTTTCTGCATGAGCCACCACACTTACCAAAGTTTTGCCATTTGTTAAAAAAATCTTGTGAGAAAGCAAACACAAAAACAAAATCCATCAACTATGTGAAAAAGAAAACATGAATAATGGCCGAAAATGTCAAGCAAAGCATTGAATAGCCAAAAATCGATTTAAAATCCACCCTTTGGTAATTGCAATTTCACAGAAGATGCACAGATATCGCAAGAGCGTTCGTAAACTGTAATGAATGTGGAAGTGCGTGATATGTTTCCACTCCAGAAGACCCTATAGGCAGTTGGATACACTGATTGTATCCGTGCATCTGAGCATTAGTAAAGATGACTGAATAGGCTCCGATAAAGAAAAGAACAGCCACACAGATTTTAGCTGAGTTTAGGTAGTTCAGTTAAAAGTGCGCACCACAGATGCCTGGTCTCTCACTCTTAAAACCAGAAAGGAAATGACTCAAAGAGTGCCACAAAGATTAAACAGACCAAACGACAGAGGAACTTTAAGGACGATGCGCAATTCACCATTTGTACAGGTCGGTTAAATGTTACGTAATTTTCCCCTTCAGCAAAAACAGTAACTGTCAAAATCTAAGATAAAGAATGTTTTTTTTTTTCTCCAGATAGACTAACTTGAGAACCCACTGGAAATGACAAACCGTAGCTGTGACCTGACCGACTACATGGTGCTGAACCAAGCTGAGAAAGTGGCCATCGGCACAATCTGTCTCCTCGTTGCACCCTTCATCCTCCTAGCAAATATTCTCGTTCTGGTGGTGATAGTTTGTTCATCGAACCTGCGGCGACATCCATCATACCTGTTTATGGGCAACTTGGCACTGGCTGACACAATCGCTTGCTGTTTTTTTACCACTATCTTCCTGAGTTTCCACCTCCTTAATCCGGACAACTCATCGGACAGCTACCTCTTCCAACTGGGTGGCGTGACGGTGGCGTTCACAAGCTCCGTGGGGAGTCTGCTTCTGATGGCAGTAGACCGCTATCACATCATCTACAAGGCTTCCGGCTATAAAGTCCAGCTGAAGCGAAGATTGGCTCTGGTAGGCACGGTGGCATTATGGGTTGTGTCGATTTTCATTGCCTTCCTTCCTCTTATGGGCTGGAGGTGTGTGACCTGTCAATCATGTTCCAAACTGTTTCCTTACGTCGATCGGTACTACCTGGCATTTTGGGCGGCTCTGGTTCTGGCGGTGCTTGTGTTTATTTTGGCCGCCTATGGGGTCATAGTCTGGAAGGCCCACCAACACGATGTCAACATGGACGCAGAACATCCAGGAAAAGCACGCATGCGTGTGGATATTCATTTGGCGAAGACTTTTAGCTTTATTGTACTGACTCTGTTGGTATGTTGGCTGCCTGTTCTTTCTTTCATGATGCTAGATGTGGTTTCAGGGAGGATTTGGAAATGGCACAGAAAGGCATTTGCTTTCTGCAGTCTGCTGTGTTTGGTGAACTCCGGTATCAATCCGCTGCTTTACACACTGCGTTGCCGTGAGCTGCGTGCTGCACTTGCTTCATTGTGGGATGGTTTACGGAGATGGAGCCGTTTGTGCTAGAGCAACACCTCATCCGATTGAAATTGATTTATATATCACCCAAGCCATCCAATCAATATCTGACCAATAAACCTCATAGCTCACAACTAAAACTAACCAATAGTTTATCAATGGATAACACATTTTCTGTTTTTAATTATAGTAAGTAATGTTTAACATATCCAAATCTGTATACATTTCTTTGTTCTGATGAACACAGAGAAAGATATTTGGAAAAATGCTTGTAACCACATATTTCTTGGCCACCATTGACTGCCATAGTTGAAAAAAATTGCTTTATAAATTTCTTTTGAACACAATACAAATTAGAAAATATAATGCAGAATGTTGGAAACAGTTCCTGGACACTTTTTAATTACCATTGTAATGTCTTCTTCTATGGTAGTCAATAGTGGCCAAGAACTGTTTGGTTACAAGCATTCTTTGTTCATCAGAACAAAGAAATATGTAAAGATTTGGAACAACTTGAGGGTTAGAAAATGAGAAAAAATATATTTTTGGGTGAACTGTCCCTTTAAAAGTGGACTTTATCATTTGTCACCTTAAAAAAAAATGTCTTTCTATAATAGGCTTCACATTGAAACAGTATTTGCGATGGGAAAAAAATCCTGTTGTGTAATGTTACACTGCAAAATGTCAAATGCAGCGAGGTGGTCTACACAACACTCTATTTAAATTCAAATGGATGTTTTGATCAATAAAAGCCAGTGCTTTAAAAAGCGACAATAGCTGACCTTATTTATTCCAATCCACTGTCAACAGGTGACATTTAAATCCCCTCTGAATATCACAAAGGGTCAATGCAGCACAGAAAAGTCTATCAGCAAAACGTATCTCGACCTCAGTCAAAGCCGTACACGCAAACATTGTTTATCCTTGTGTGTGCAAAAATAACTTACCAGTAGTTTCTGGAGCTAGTGGGACCTCATTGTTTTCTGCCCTGTGGCAGCGTATTCCAACATCTTCGCTGTGTGAGCAGTCGTGCCGACCCCAAACGCCATGTTTACACTCCAGCAGAGAGGCTTCGCTACCCTCACACTCCACATCATCCAACAGAATCAGTCCTGTTCCTTCTCCAAACACTCCAGTGGGCACGACCTCTGCACCGCCCCTACACACACACACACATGTGATCAGAGCAAAAACTCCACAGAAACAATCAAACACTTGAAATAAAATCACATTGCCCTGGAGAACATTAAAAGACTAGACACCTACGTACAAAAATGTTCAAAACTTTTGAAACGCTTGACTGAAATGTTCTCCCACATCTACCAAACCTTTTAATCTGAAGGTGTATGTTTAAAAATGTGAAATGACTATTGTAGACAAATATATAATTGTGCCAAAACAGTAATTTATTTCATTACAAAAATACCAATGAATTTTTTTAAATAGTTTTATTGCAAAAATACCAATTACATTTTTTTAAATAGTTTTATTGTTTAATTATTATATAAATTATTAATTTATCATATTTAATTATTGGACCAAATCATTAAGAAGAATCAGTTGAGGAGAGCAAAAAATAGATGGAAATTCTCCAAAAGTCCACAAGAAACTGTCTGATAAAATGCCAAGTATGATTAGCACAGTATATTCAAAGTGTAGATTGAAGAAGCTAGAATATAAACTTTTTCATATCTTTTGGATGGTTTTAGTCACAGCATCATAGTTTACTATTATAAAAAAAGTGTTTCAAATCCAGTGTAGGTTAGTGTAGGTTGCTTATCATATATACTATTACTGAGTAAGATAAAAACATTTCCAAAATGATTAACTACTATTAAACTAAGCTTCAAAATAGTTTTCAAATTCATCTTATAATATCTCATTCTTGTAACCAGCCTGAACTCTATTAAATGGTTAAATTGAATGAAGTTGTGAAATTTTAATCAAAACAAACAATTATAATGGAACACCAACAGTGTTATCATCAACATTTTCTGTGAAAAGTTTGTAAGTAAAAATGACATGAATTTCACTTTTGTTTGTGTAACTGCTTTCAACATTTCAAATCTGTATTCATTTTTATCCTGAAATCAATACAATAAAACCAGATGTGAATCCTCACAAACATTAAGATCCCACTTTCTACTCGAATAACACACTGAGATGATGCATAACATAATACAGTCATGATGAAAGAGTTTCACCTGAATCCAAGCTGTCTACAGACCACCTGTGCATGCTGCTCATTCCAGCTGTCATCACACACTGTGCCCCAGTCCCCGGAGTGATAGACCTCCAGACGACCCTCCCACGGGTTATCGCCATCTACCAATCTCACCACCCCATCTGAATACATAATACATACAAACATGTGCAAACATACACTAAATATCACAAAATATACTTGTATAATTGCTAAGTTTACGTGTTCATGCATTTAGCAAATGAATTTATCAAAATTGAATACTTGCATTCAAGCTGTACATTCAAGCTGTACTGCATGCAAGTCTATGCATCACGTAAATACCTGTGTAGGGGTTGCATGACACCCCGGCGTCTTCCATATGATCACAGTTGTGCTGTTCCCATCCACTGTGACGGCACTCATCCAGTGAAAGCTCATTGCCTGTGCACTGCACTGCGTCCAAGTGGATCGGCCCACTGCCCTGCCCAAAATGAGCCCATGACCAGGCCTTGGGAATCCCTCTACACACATAAAGACATACAAGGAATAAAAAAACACATATCTTTGTTAAAGGTCCAGTGAATGAAATTTAGCGGCATCTAGCGGTGAAGTTGCGAATTGCAACGAACGACTCACTCCACCCTCTGAGGTATTTACGAAATGCGTTCTGTACACCAGTTTGTCCGTTTGGGGCTTCCTTAGAAACAACATGGTGAATTCCATGCAAGGGGGCCTGCAGTTTACTGTATGTTGAGAAAAATAGCGAATTCTAAGGTAATAAAAACATAAAGCTTTATTATGTAAGGTCTTTATACATATCTGAAGACATAGTTATATATATTATCCTGCATTTCTGTCAATAGATCCTCCAAAAAAAATTACATTGGACCTTTAAAGCCATTGCGTGGTGGTTTGAATATGTGCTGTGGTGCTCATGCAGTTGATGAGATTTTTATTCAGGCTTAAAACATTTTGCAATTCAGAAACGCCAACATTTCCATTCACCGCTTTCTACTATTTTAGGTATTTTTATAGCCTACAATGTTTTTGTGAACTTGTGTTTATTTATTTATTACTGTGAGTTTAATAATGCAACATCCTTGTTTAAAAACATCACAGTTAACTCTTCAACGAGGAAAAAGAGAAGGTGCATGAAATGAAAAAAGGGAAACTTTTGCATAAGTGCATGCTTTTTTTAGCGTCATTTGAAACACGTTATGCATGAGTCTGTTAACTTTGCTTTCTAGAATTTCCATAAACGTAACAGTAGAGACACATAAGATATGTTTTACCCTCACACCACCACTTTATCCGACAGCTTTAATGTAGCAGTAAGTGAACCCGTGCGTATCATCTCTGAAGTGTAAGTCTACACTCGTGTGCCGTCTCACTGTTTTCATTCTCTGGAACTGCCATAATATGATGGAGATGGTGTACAGAGCAAAAAATACAAGGATGCAAAATAAATAATTCAATCTTCTTCTCATAGAGATGAGAAACTCTTTTCCCCTCTGGGATGAAAACATCTTGAAAGTTTTTCATGTTATGAAGTCTGCTAGCAAATGTAAAAAAAAGCAAAAGGCACTTAGTAATGATTGCAGCTAGAAGCATAAAGTATTACTCTTACACCATCTGCTGAGAGTATTTGAGCATTTATTTCATTACTATATATGATCGGTAAAGTGAAACCTTACCCCAGTCCGAGCTGCCTGCAGACCACCTCAGCATCCATGTCGTCCCATTGATCATCGCAGATGGTCCCCCAGCGACCATCATGGAAAACCTCGACACGACCCTCAAAGTCTTCCTCTCCTCCTACCAACCGTAGCGATGGTCCATTACCTGAGCGAGCAGACCAAAGGGTCATGACCCAAAATCACAAATCAATATTTGTAGAAATATAGCGACACAAATTGAATGTATGTATACAATATTGAAATGTACTGCACAGACTTTTGCGCAGTACTGTATGTGTTTTAAAATAAATGACCAATAACAGCTCAGGATTGGATTTTTTACTCACAACATTCAGTCATTTTCATAGTCGTATTTGTGTTATTTCATAGTTTTGATGAGTTTACTAATAAAGATAAAATATCCATTATAACAATGTTGAATTTGTTTGCTGTATCTATCTGTCTGTGCTTGTGGCTTCAATAAAGATCACAGCAGGCAATCATAAATTCAGACAACACTGATTTTAATTCCACAAAGGAAATCTAAACCCCCGCCAAAACGCTCCATTAAAATTTCCGATCTGCGTAAATGGCATCTTAATAACTCAAAATGGATGAACAAAGAAGCTGCAATAACAGGATTTTTAAAAGATAACATGATCATCCTTATGAAGGCTTGGACGGCTTTGATTTCTGTTCACATGTCTAAGGTCTCCTGGACGTGGGAGTATTTACATCGCTTGTCAATCAAAAGGTCATCTGCTTTATTCCCTAAAAAAAGAACTCTGACCTTCAGGTGGTTCGCACACCACTCCAGCCTCGTTTCCATGGTTACAGTCGCTAGTTACAAATTTCCTACTCCGGCAGTCCAGCAGGGATTTCTCATTGCCACGGCAGCCAAGGCGGGCATAGTGAAAGAGCCCGGAGCCGGGGCCAAAATATGAGTGCTGGAGAGCCGTGCCAATCTCACTACGGAAAGAAAGAGAGAGACAGAGACACAAGGTTCAAAAGATATATGGGGATATGCGCCTATCCACCCACTCTCAGCTCTCCGACATGGAGAGATCTATAAGCAGTGCAAATTGAACTTTTAGTGCACTTGCCAATCGCCGTAACCATATTTTACTGAAGTGAAATATGGGAGATGAGAAATAGAAAACGTTGCAAAATAAACCTAATAAACCAACTGGCACCTATTTTCTCATGTTTCATTTACTGCCAATTTGTACTCGCATTTGGCTCTCTGTGATTGTTAATTCTGGACTTGCATACACAGACTGAACACACCTACAGCCAATTCAAAGAAAAAGTCAAAGCAAAGCATGTGTACCCCAGTCCAAGCTGTCGGCAAACCACAGTGGCATCGCGGTCCGTCCAGTGTGTGTCACAAACTGACCCCCACTGGCCATTCAGGTAGACCTCCAGACGGCCGCTTTTAGAGGACGAGCCCCCCGCTAACCTGACCGCTCCTGTGAAAGCAGGTGAGAGAGAAACAAAGTCTGAGTGATTCTGACAGGAACAGAAACAAAACCCAAAGCGTAAACTGTAGTAAATCTCAGGATTAAACAGGATTTAACTCTATATCTGTGTTAACCCTATATGCTTTTTTAACTTCATACAAATACAGCTATAACAAAGCTATTTAGGGCAGTTTATAAAGAAATAATAGCCTACATTAAACTTCTTTTTTTAAGAAGAAACTATATTCACAGAATGTATTTGAAGCAGGAGAAGGCCATTCTCTAAAAATGTTTAAAACGACTTGTACTGTTTGTTCCCAAAATGTTTGGCATTCATCTCAACGTCTCACAGGCTTAACGTAGTGACTGTATAAGCTTTAATAAAGCGTGTTAGCGCTCACCCTGGTGGCAGTCGCAGTAGGCCCATCCGATGGCCCCTGAGCTCTGTCTGAAAAAGCACCATGGGTTGGACTCACGGTCAGGATTTCGACAAAAATTGTGCTCTCCCAGACCCCTGCCCGGATACTGCTGCACGTAATCCGGAAACTCTGTCCACTTCAGACAGGGCGAACCGGAGTCGGTCTGAGATACGGTGCCATTGTAGTAGCCCAACTCAGTGAATCCCTCCGAGCAGGACAGAGGAACTGAAGAACAGAGATAAAGAAACAAAATATGAAATGTAAGTGTCGACATGAAACTCAAACGCATGAAAACCATTACACACATTCGCCCAAAAATAACCATTATGTCGCCATTCATTCACCCTCGTGTTGTTCAAAACATTGATGGTTTTCTTTCTTCAGCGGAATACAAAAAATATATTTGGAGACATCCTCAAGTCACTGTGGTCCAGCGTAGTTTGGTTTCCAACATTCTTCAAAATATCTTCTTTTGTGTCAAGGATGTGGCTCATAATTGTCTTTTTTAGCCAATTAGAATACTGGCCGTTTCTGATATACTCATTTTCTTATTGGCTGACAATACCGTTTGACAATGAGCTTGGCTGACACCAGACTTGAGGATAAAGATATTTGCCTAGTGGGCACAAAAAAAACCTTTACTGATGATTATTTTTCAGGTCTGCTTCCAAGAGAGCCCGCTCTCATAATCCCTGTGTGTAGAGTCCAAAGTAATAATCCTCATTTTATAAAGTGCCAATCTGTATTGCTTTGCAGATGTGGTTTTCAATAGAGCCTTTCAGGACTGCATCATGCGAGTCTAACAGCAGCCCTTTTGTTTATCTCCCAGGAACACCCACCTTGGCCTAACATATCCTCCAAGCTGTGAGCAGGCCACTGATTCCTCAGCCCCTACGCTGGAAGCTGAAAAGAGGGGGAAGTTGGACATCTGGGTCCCTTATCCAGCCTTATTTCCGAGCATAAAGGATGAGGGATTAGACATGGTTTTTTTCTAAGCAGGTGACCAAAAGCCAAGTTGAGCAGCCAGTAAGGCAGCAGGAAGTCGAACTCTTGCTGACCTGCCCTACTTGAGTCTGACAAGAAAGTGCTACAACACCCTTTTCAGGATTTAAAGAAACAAGTTTGGTAAACTTGCATTTTAAATTAAACCAAAGTTTACCCTAAAACTAAAAAAATTTTAATCCAAAACCTCAATGTCAATGTGCAAAACAACCAGCAGCAGCAGTTAAGAAGTAACCCAATTCCACGGGAAAGCCGTGACAGACTGGCACGCAGCGTTCCAATATGGTGGACGACCTACGTATATCGACCTTTAGAAGCAAATATTAATGCTGCATCTAATTATTTATATCTACAGCTTTCCTGTAGCTCAGTGGTAAGAGCATTGCGTTTACAACGCAAGGTTGTGGGTTCCATCCCAGGGATTGCAGATACCTATGTATAAATGTATAGGATAATGCAATGTAAGTCGCTTCGCCAAATACGTAAATGTAAATGTAAAATGTCAATAGGTACTTAAAGGGATACTCCATCATGATTTACTCACCCTGTTGTAATTTTAAACTTTCTTTCTTACGCAGAACACAGAAGATATTTTGAAGAATGGTGGTAACCGAACAACCGCTTCTATTGAATGGACACACAACCAATGCAAATCAATGGGTACCACCATTGTCGATAACCAACATTCTTAAAAATATATAAATAAATCATACAGGTCTGAAATGAAAAGAGCGCATAAATGATGACAGAATTATCATTTTCAGGAGGACTATCTCTTTAAGGCAAAACTCAGACTTGAAAGAAACTGCTAAAAATTCTTGCCTAAAGAATTAAAGAATCAAAAAAAAAGAATTAAATAACTTTAAAAAAAGAAATCAAATGAAGAAAATATGGATTATTAAACAGATTATTCTATCCAAAGCGTTCAACATTTGGTCAAAGCGAGCCATATAGGTAAACTAGGCAGATCGAAAATCATGGCTGGTCCTTCTCCAGAACCAAAACTCAATTATGTTAACTCAATTTTGGTTTTGCGGCTCTACGCCAACCAGAATCAAATTGCATTTCTCACATTGGAACAGAACGCATGTATGGCTAGATAATGGCTTCAATAGATTATCAGCAGTGCCGTTCTAAAGTTCAGTTCGAACATAACTTTATTTTGCTCAGGGGCTTGGAGCACTTGAGTTTAGTGCTGTGCTAATCAGGAAACAAATGCATCTCCCGTCGGATGACTGCACACACTGCAGGGGTGCGAGCGGAACTATGAAAAGTACGACTGTTGGAAGCCCTCATGAAGACTTTGGATGGTGAGGTCCATATGGACTGAAAGACTGCAGGCACTGCACAAAAAAGCCTTCCAGAAGTCTCCAAAAGATGTCAGCACATTTTCCATGTTTGTCTGGAACTTTATTTGGAGTTGAGGCAGGCAGGCAAGACAGTCCGTGATGGATGAGAAGACTGTGATCTTCCACCTACACTAATCCTCCGCTTACCCTCAATTACAGAATCCACAACTACGTGACTCAGCAAGAAGTCATTCACGCGGCTTGTCACTAAAACGCACGTCGGAAATCAAGGGTACTTCCATTTGAAAATACATTACAGACGGTTGGAAGAACGGATAGTTTATCATGTCGTCTGCAGTCGTCTTTGTCGGCATACACATGCTGGTGCAATTTCTGGGCCAGGCCTTCTGCATTCAAGTGATATCAGAAAAATATATATTGAGGAAGAACAGCGTGTGTGTCTACAGAGAGGCAGAAGAGATTAATGTCTCCATCTCCAGGCTTAAACAGACTCACTGCAATAAGGGCAGAGCTGAATTAGACATTTTAAACAGAATGACTGAGAGCTCTCTCAGAGAGAATTGTGCCAACCTCAGGGAAATCGTTCAGAGCGTTTCTCTTTAATTGGATGCATGATGATGTGTGGGTGGGAAATGCCATAATGCAGTCGATGAAGTGTCTGGAACAAAACATAAATATTTTTCACTTGAAAACGAAAGTGAATAAAGTTCTTCCTTTTAAATATATATTTTATGGGTTTATATGTAATAAAAATAAACTATAGATAAAAAAGTTTGACTTCTTTGAAAAAAGAAGGGTGTTTTAAAGTCCACATGACATCAGAATTGACAAATAACATTATTTGCTCAAATTACTGGTTTGATCGAACAATTAGACTTTTCCCATTGACTTTTGGAAGATGGAAAGAAATAAGCTCTGTGATTAACAAAGTTTTTGATGTTCACATGTTTTGTCTGTCAAGGTAATCTTTACAATTTAACACAACATTTGTTACTTTTGAAATCGATGCACAATCGGCAAGAGTAAGAAGCTAACATGATGCAATAAATAGACTATACAATGTTCGCTCGATATCAACGTCACCATGCACCAAGCCTCCGACAACTCTTTCAAACTTTATTAAAAACGTGTTTACTGGTAAGTGATGATGAATCCCCATCCACGTCTTTAGAGATATGTGCCCATTTTCTATTATTTGTAAAATGTATATGTGCGACGTCTAATGTCCCTGCCAAGTAGTCCCTTTCAGCAACTTGTTAGCAACTGCTGTTTTTAAGACACATTAAGGCTTTAAAAACTACGAGCGGGTTATAACTGTGGTGTTTTTATGTTATAAAATAAAACATGAAAATATTTAGAGGTTTTGTTAAGCACAGCCCTTAATAACACAACTTGACCAACTTTGTGTTTTCCAACCAGTCAACTGAGCTACAAATAAAATATGCATCAATGTATCGGACCATTTGTTCATTTATTAATTTATTAAATTGCAACAAGGCACTAAATCGTACAATGTCTGTTCCATAACTCAACTTTTTTCTTTAAGTAAAAATAATAAGTACAAAATAAAATCTGTCGAAATCATAGTATATCATAGATCTGTTAAAATAAATATTGTGATGCAATAAGCTCCAAGAAAAGCTAAAGGGGTATGTTTGGCAATGAGCGTGGTAAAATCTGTTGGGGAGGTTAGTGTGGGATGTAGCTAACATAAGTTTCGAAGTTTCGTTTGCATTCACGTTGCGTGCATTAGAATATATAATGCGTTCGTCTGAACGGCCAAAGCGTCCAGTATCAGCTCCAAACGATAGCGGACCATCGGGAAAACGCCTGATATGCCAGATAAACAGTCCGCCCCTGTCTGTCTTCATTTACAGTTTGGTTACGAGCATTCTTCCACATAATTTTCTCTGTGTTCATCACAAAAAATTTACATCGATTTTAAACAACTCAAGGGCGAGTAAGGGATGACTTTTTTTTTTAGTGAACTGTCTCTTTAAGAATACAAATACTTTTGTATGTAAAGAATTGTGTGCATCAGATAAGAAAAACAAGTCTCAAGCACATTGTTCAACAAAACAATATAATTACTTTTTGTGATTTATCTGTTGCTTTCCATTATATGCCACCAGTGACGCCAAAACAGCGCACAATTATTTTTAAAGCTGAGAGAAATTTTTCAAAATGAGAGAAAAAACATGCACCTTCTGACTGAGAATCTGGAGACAGAGAAGCTGAAAAGAAGGTCAGGTAATAAAAGGATGTAAAACAGAAGCATCAGGGCATTAGGACCTGCACCGGGAGCCAGCCGTGCTTACTCAGCATTTTCGAGAGATTTCGATCCTGTTCCATTACGATGCAAGAAAAATGGCTGATGCCCAGGTGTTAATGACTGGAAGACACAGCAGGGGGGAAGGGTGGTAAGCTAAAGGAAAATCTCAGCATTTAATCGGACCCCTGACACATATGATACTACACAAAAAAGGTCTTGCCAGAAAACAGTTAGCAAGTGAAGGCAGCAGAGAATGGGAAAGGAGCCATCCGAACAGGGCGTGCTACGGCGTTCAACAGCTAAACAAAACTGAACAGAATGACACAGAACGCAGGTGTCCTGAGATTCCCTCTTTAACACGTCATGTCTCAATAAAAATGAGCAAATGGTGTGATTCGCTGTGGTCCGTAGGCCAATGACAGGCCCATGTTTAATCATTGCACCAAGCAAGATATTGACTAAATAATATAATGTCTTTTTTTACAGTATGTCTAGTAAATTATGTCACAATAATGCAATGTATTTGAATCCTCTTCATTTTGGGGCTATTCTCAGAAAATGTATAAATCAGTTTCCCTCAAATCAGATCAAATGAGCATATTCAAAACGAGGCATTTCTGGACACATCAACAATGTCACTATTCCAGCAAGATTCTGAAGGAAACACATGCAGATTTGATGTGTAGGGTGGGGAGATGAAACATCAAAGCTGTTTGGGTACCAAAGGCCGGCAGGGATGCACAGAGGAGGAGAGGCTGAGAGGGCTGGCTTGTTTTGGCCCTTCCCATTTTGATTGGTTTGAGCCTGGAGGGGAGGTCTAAAAATGCCTGGCTATTGGACAGTCAGTGTTATCCTACCTCTTTTTTGTTGCTGACATCATGTGGTTGTTGAGAGGGTGAGAGGAGCTTGTTTTTGATAAAAGATTACAAAATAATGGTGTGCACGGATAAATCATTTATAATAATCACTGCAACACAAAACACAAGAATTTTCCTGTTTGATTTCATGGTGACTTTAAGTAAACAATGTTTGATAGCAGCAGCTTTTCTCTACCCGAGTCATGCAATAAATCTGACATTTACAACCAGTTAACAGATCAAACATTCACATTTCCCTTTGATCTTCCAAATAAAGCTTACGCCCTGTCTACACCGAACATGACATGTCACCATACGATAAAAGACAATAGAACACGCTAACAACCATTTGATTTTTAAGTTTGTTCACACTGGATGCGGCTCGACGAGATAAACCCATTAAGAACAAACCGTTGACGTGTCGTGTCACTTCATGCAGGTCACGTGTCCAGTGTAGACACAGAGTCAGTTTTAAAGAAACCAACAGTTTAATGTTTAACAGTTTGCGAATGACTCATAATTGTATCCAAATTTAGTTATTTGGTGTTTGGTAACGAAAGGGCCTACTTTGCATCAGCAACACTGACTCAATGACAAACAAGTCATACATAGGAAGACAACTGATGGCTTTTGTATTCATAGAAACTAGTTTCTAACAAATGATTCATTTGATTGTTAATCATAAATATAATAAAAATATAGTGTGTCAAATATAGGCAGTCATTCTTCCAATGGCATGCAAAATCATGATCCTATACTGCCATAAGGTTATAATATTTCAAATATTTATTATTATCATTGGACACCTATTTGGAGGTAAAAATAAATTGTAAAGTTTTGCAGCCATAATGTTTATGCCATATATGTTTAAATGTAGCGAGAAACGTTAGCAGAAAGTAGCAACCGAACTTGTCAACTTCACAAAGTCTGACAAAAACAGTCAAACTGAGAACACAGGTCTCATGATGCCTTTCAACACAAAACAAAATGTAAATTGGCAAACTATTTATCGAAGGCTACTAAAACAAACACCACAATATAACATGAACTGTTGAAAATTATAGCAACTATGCAAACCAAAACGATGGAGATCTGGTCGCCTGCACGTTTCTTACCTTGATCACCTTTTTTTCCGTATGGATCTAGTTCATGTTTTCATGTCTGGGCAAACTATTGAGTACGCACCAATAAATTAACTAAAGTATTTCGATACAAAATATGAAGCTACTTTCATCAACCCTATCAAACACAAATGACAAAATACTATTTTGTATTTAAAATATGTATTTAAGATACATATACCGTAAATACTGCCCATCCCTGCCTTCGGGAGGGAGTGAAAACGTGACAACATCTTAGTCCTGTGTCAGCCATTGTAGTGCTTCGACCAGGGATGGGGGTGGAGTGAGCCATTGTTTGAAATTTGCAACCTCACCACTAGATGCCGCTACATTTCATACACTGGACCTTTAAAAATAACCCAACAGAATTGATCCTAGCCTGTTTTATAGCTCTTTGGATTCATTCGTCTTCAGCCGCTGGCACCCCCTGTGCTGATCCGAGCTAATGAAAGTGGATATCAAGTAATTTACGCAAATCGCCCGTATGCCGTTCTTGGACACACGCGCTCGCAGCTCCGCGCCATAGGAGAGCTTATTCTCCCTCCCGTTATAATCCATTTCACCACCACAATGAATATTTGATACGGTGCACACAACGTGCTGTGGCGTGTTAAGCGAGTGTGAGAGCAGATGCGCTGTGTGGCACCAATAGGTGACAGGAGGGGACATGATCACATTAGGCCGTTCATACTGGCATGGGAGTTTAAACAAATCAAAATAATTGAGGACTTTCTATTATAGTGTTGGCAATGTACAAAGCTTCACCACAAAATCTACAGGGAGTGCTGTATGTTTCAATCTGTATAACAACTCTTCATATACCTACAGTATTTAAGCGCGTTTTATCTGGAGATTAACACCTAACCATTAGTATTAATCTTTAGTGAGGATCTGGTTACGCACCGTTTGCACGCCGGACATGAAGGATCTCTCACATAGAGGATCTTGCTGCAAAGAGGTGCTATTACCTTTCTGTGATGGGCGGCTTTCTCTTGACTGGCAGATGATGAAATAGCAAAAAATTATTTTAGACGTATTGTACTGTATGTTGGAGATGAGACTAAGACTTTATTTATGAAGCAGAATATCTGTCTGATATTTGACCTGTGTTTTGACTTGCATAACCTTATATGTTTTGCTTATAGTCAATATGTTTTCTTGCACAGCTGCATAAATAAAGTTGACCTGACGTAAATGATGACAGATTTTCCGTTTCTGGGTGACTCTCCCTTTAAGAAAATGCATCTTAAACAACAGATGTTACCAAGATCTATACAACACATCAAAAGCACACAACAACTACTCAACTACATCTTTGACCCATTTCTTTTGATGTACCAGGGATGCTACCGGCACAGTTCATATTCTCACAGAGATGAGAAAACCAAGGCACAAATCGCTCAATCTAAACTCATTCTATTCACGGCCCCATAAAGCCGTCCGATTGGCTGGGTCGTGCTGGGCTGTTTATCTGTCCTGATGCAGCGACATCAAAGCGCTCCGAGTCATTAGCACTCTGGGATTGGAACTGGAAAATTTCACGCCGTCGAAGTGTATGAGAGAGAGATGAGAAGAAAATCTGACAGACCGCAAAATGACGGGAAACCATCACAGGGCGTGTGGCCTTATTAACCAGCAACACTGGCGATATCGAGCGCCCAGCGCACAGCAGTGATTGTACAGTAAATGTCATATTTTGGAGCTCTGGGGAAAATTGATGAATGATTTATATAAAACAAGCCATCAGAAATCTATCTTCCGCGGCTCATTAATAACACGGCCTGAGCTGAATGAGATATGCTGGGATGTAACAAAATAAACAGCGGTTTTTCATTTGGCATGCACCTTTTTAAATGCAAGGAAGATGCAGTGTCTCCTAAAGGGATACTACACCCAAAAAGAAATTTCTGTCATGAATCACTTTCCCCCGAGTTGTTCCTAATCGGTATACATTTCTTACTTTAGGAATAAAGAAATTTATAAAAGGGTTAGCAACTGAGATTTCTGGAACATCATTGACTACCAATGAAAAACTTTCCCTATTACTTTCCTAAACTCTTCAAAATAGCTAATTATGATTTTTTTAACAGAACACACACAAAATGCTAAGAATTGTCCTACCATGTTAGTCAATGATGTCTCAGAAATCTCAGTTGCCATCATTTTTTCAAATATCTTTCTTTGTGGTCATCAGAACAGGGAAATTTATACAGATTTGAAAAGACTTGTAGGCGAGTTAATGATAACAGAATTTTTCTTTTTGGGCGAGTATCCCTTGAGAACCCTTTGGAGAACATTTAGGTATTGTTGAAAACTGTTTTTCTTTACCTTGAGTTTCTCCGAAGGGTCTCATTATTCTGGAAATCCGAGGAACCCAGAATGGTCCCTCAGGTATCTTTTAATTTTCTCTTTTTGACTCACCTGTATTCTGCACACCATTCAGGTAGCTGTCATCTCGATTCACCTGCAGAGACAAAAGAAAACAGAGTTCAAATGTAAGAAGCTTACAGAATTATTTGTTCGGCGCAATAAAGTGTCTGTTTTAATGGAAA
This sequence comes from Barbatula barbatula, assembly GCF_947034865.1. Classification (NCBI taxonomy): domain Eukaryota; kingdom Metazoa; phylum Chordata; class Actinopteri; order Cypriniformes; family Nemacheilidae; genus Barbatula; species Barbatula barbatula. The sequence continues at coordinate 4,965,600 of NC_136779.1, forward strand.
AGTTTTATTGTCTTAGACATGACACACATTTGAACAGCGTTACGCTCTGTATCTGCCTACGCTTCTTCCTGGCTCGGAGCAAACTGTGAGAGTCCTTCCTGACAGCTCTACACGGAACAGAGATAATATCTTTCAACATTTTTCCATCAGACGTTTTATTCACATGCTTACTTTTAATGCACTACGACGGAAGGGCAATTAGCAGATGAGTTTAGTACGCAACTCTTTCAAGGTAGCTTGTCTCTCTGTGGAGGAGACAAAAAAGGAAAACAATGGGCAAAAGAATCAATCTACTAAAGGTCATTTGACGGAAAAGACAGGTTCACTGCAGACAAAATGTTACATCACGTTGTAAAAAGACTTCAGATGACTCCGCAAATGCTTTTGCGACTGTAATTTCCAAGGTTCTTAGCTCTGATTCATAATAGCGTGAGCGGTTTAGTTGAAAATCAAGCTTATAGCATATTGACCGAATCTGACACTGGGTTTTTTAGCATTGAGGCAAAATTTTGGCTGCTGTCATGGTTGAGCTCACCTTAGAAATCTGAAGGTTGCCGATAAAGCTTTATTGTGTCAGGAATAAGAGGAAATCTGTTCCTGTGATTTGAAATGCAATGAGTGCTTTTAGAAGGCAGGACTGCTGTTGTAACTCAGGTTTGAGTTTTCCAGAAATAATCGGACTCTCCCAAGTGATTTAGTGCTTTCTTGCAGAGCATCACGGTAAAACCGTGAAGCATGTAATTCAAACTATTTGACTGGGCATTCATCACTGATGCATCTGACTTTTGAAACATTTCACGCATGGGTATCTGGGTACCCTGAACTCTGAAAAATGCTGGGTTATTTTTAACCAGCGTTAGGTCAAAAAGGGATTAAATTACCCCAGACGATGTTAACAATTGGTTAAAAAACAAGCATTTTGGGTTGAAACAACCCATCACTAGGCTACCAACCCAAAGGTTAGATTTGTCCTTTTGTGACCCAAAGCTGCATGGGTTGAAAAATAACCCAGCATTTTATAAAGTGTGATAAATATTCAGAAATACTTGTTTCATTTTATAGCTATTAGTTAGCATGAACAAATAAAGAAAATGATTTATACTGTATGTATCGAGTTTTATGTATCCTTGCTAACCTTCTAAAACCACGGATGTCCGAATCTGCTGTTTTTCAAGAAATTGAAAAGTTGACAAGCACTTTTTAATACTTTTTGTTGGTTATTTGACAAACAAAGAGTTAGTAATAATAATGATTTATGGCAAAAAATGTAAATGACAAAACATGGAGATGTGAGGTTTCAGATTTCAGAGATATGTTAGTTTTAGGTCATGTAAAATTAACCAACATTAACAAAAATCAAACAACAGTATTTGTAATACTAACATTAAATGTCAGGCGTGGGAATTTTGACGGCATCTAGTGGTAAAGTTGCAAATTGCAACCAATGGCTCATTCCATGGCTCCCCCTTGCTTTTGAAGCAGTAGGGTTGGTGATACAGGACTGAGATGTCGTCATGTTTTCACTTCATTGCCGAAGGAGATGGACCCTGCACTCCAATTCGGCTATACCATGCCTAAGGTACTAGGCAACATTGTGGCCAATAACTGTCACACACATGAAAATACAGCTCTTCATTCCATTGAGGTATTTACTCATTTAATATTTGGTATGTAATGTTAACTGTATACTTACATTTGATAATTTAGTGATGCATCAGTTATATAAATATTAATGCAGTGGAGTGTCACTAAACTCCACCTACTCGTGGTGAGTTGTGGGTAATATCAGCCGTTTGAATATGCATAATTTCTACCGGAAATAGTAGATCATCCGGGAATCTTTGGAATACTATTTTCAACATACTACGATTTGATACATACTAATTCTACTTTCGAATACTATTAAGATAATATAGTATGCTGAAGGGAACGTATTCACTAAAGGCTCTCTGTAAAGCTTTTTGTCCGTTTAGGGCTACTGTAGAATCAACATGGAGAATTCCATGTAAGGGGACCCGAGGTGTATGTAGATAGAAAGAGCTCATTCTAACGTAATAAGAACATAACGGTTCATTATGTAAGGTCTTTATACACCTCTGAAGGCACAGCTATGGATATTATATTGCATTTCTGTCAATAGATCCTCCAAATTACACACAGCACCTTTAACAAAGAAGAAGAATTTTGTTGAGCATTGCCATATATTTAAATTGTGTTTTGTCTTATGGCTGAACCAGGCTGATCGAGATGTTCAGTCAAACAGAACAGAGTACCACTATCAAGAGTTTATATTTGATGGGAAACTAAACCTAAAAATACCTTACAGTTGACCCTGAACATCAAGCTGGGTCTTGATTTTCAAAACATTGAACTACACGCAAGTAAACATCCCGCAGCAGTGACTTTATTTTTTGACAAGCAACAAACTGCACAGCACCACAAGCAAAGTACCTCCAGGTTAACCACATTACAGATAACAAGCCCCAGTTATTAGCTCTAATATTTGTGCTCATATCAACCCACTCCGGTCAGTTACAGCCCTAATCGCATCTGTCACTCTCATTTCAGAGCGCCATACGAGGACGGACTGACAGTGTCTGTGAAATAGCAAAATACAACTTTGAAGAAACTTTCAAGAGAAATACTTTAAATTGGCTTTCTATTAACATCTGTGATGATACATTTTTAATTCTGTACAAAGAACAAACCGGTAATGAAGTTCCTCTTTCTTGTATAGCACAGATGAGCGAACATATGACCAGGTGGGTCTTACTGGCAGCTGCAAACAGAAGACAGTTCACAACAACCTTGGAGATGTCTAGAGCAAACACACAGTGTGTTGTGATGCTTGCCACCACTCTGTACCTCTGAAATATTATATATAATATATACTGTATACTTGAATTATTATATAAATATTGTTTTAATGAATAGATCAAATCAACATCAACTCATTTGTCGGGGCTATAAAATTATACAATTTGGAATGGAGCACAGCGTGCAAACTGCTAATGAATTCTGTTCCATAATGCTGCTGTTTCGCCGCCCTAACAGATGTTAAAGTGGATGTGAACTAAGATAGAATTATCTGTTGAATAACGGAAATCTATTTCCTTTATTTCATTAAGTTTGAAAAATTCGGAGCCACGTGGTACCTAAGTACACATAATTACAAAACAACAGGCATTTCAGTATAAACTAGTCTTTCTTTGTTTTCCTTGAGCTGTGTTTTTGTCACTTCATTGCACATTGTATAGATGCTCATTCAACAAATTTAACAATTTTCTTTCACAACCTTTGAAACACTGCTTCTGTGTTGTTCTAGCAAAATCATTACAGCAAATATGGGTCAACGTTTTATTCTTTGGAAATGGCTTTCGAATGGTGTGTAGGTTCTGTTATCCGTGCATATGGATTCGGTGAGAAAACGGTAACAGTATAAATTCATATCATAATTGAATGTAAAGCCTAATATAACAAATAACAGAAATGAGGCTGCTTGTATGAATGCAGTTTCACATTTGTATCCTTTAAACGACATTTCTTTTGCACAGCAGGGCATGTCACATAGAGGGAGGCGGCTTTGCCTGAATCCACTTAACAGTGAGCGTTTTATTGTACAATGACAGATATACTGTAGGTAAGAAACTGCACTTACACTGACCGAAAAAGGACACTTTACAATCACGCGGTATTTCTTACACATTCAAAGCCACCGAAATAAGATACAATGTCCTTTGTGAACGTCACACAGCTATTTTCTCACGGGAGAAGGGGCGCGTGTGTTTGTCCCAAAGGCGCGTCTTACCTCCGCGATCACCGGCAGCCACAGCGCAAACGCACCGACCAGGACGAGCATCCTGCACACTCTCGCATCCATCCCTATCTCCGGCTCTGTGTCATTGTCCGGTGTTAAAAGCCACTTCGGTCATGCAGGACTCCGGACGGGCTTGGGATTGCGAACGAACGCGCCGTTAAACGCTTCAAATGGCGCGTTCGTGAGAATGTTGATTTAACGCGTCGGTTTTGAAGGCGAGTGATGTACCGCTCCTCCTTGACCTGCCGTGGGTTGATGTGTGATGTCTGTTCGGTGTTGTAGTATGTGATGTGATGTGATGCACACACCCCTAGAAGAGACCCACGCGCGCTCGTGAACCACCAGCCAACAGACTGGGCGTCACTGCAGATCTGACAATACAAATCAACAACAATGATAAGTGAATTAACAAACAAAAACAATAGTGTAGATATATATCCATACGAACAAGTGCAACAGCAATTGAGAATGTATCACGTTTTTCCTATACAAAGTACGTTAAATCGTAGGCATCTTTATATTTATTGTGTATATATATATATATATACAGACTTTAATATAAATACATGAGATGCTATAGAAGTGTTGTGTTTTTGTAAAAAAAAAGCTCAGTGGTTGTATTGTGTTTGATGTATTACATGCATTGCCTTTGTATTCGGCTTGAACATGACTGAAAATTGCTGTTATGTCTAGTTTAAGGCCAAACTTGGAGACAGTTTATTGCCTCTAAATTTCTTTAATTTATATAATTTACATATTATATAATGGTAATGTATCACGCAATGTACAAATAAACACCATAATACAAAGGTAAATGGTCATTTCCATAAATCAATGTCAATACTAAAACAGTACCATCATACACACAAACGCATATCACCATCAAAATGCCATTTATTTAAAATGTTATTTTAGAAACATTAACTATTTATTAGTTGATGATTGCAGGACCACATGACCATTCAAAGGGTCCTATTGGATGATAAGACGCATCAAAGACAAACACCAGAAGACCTAGTATATGAGTAGTTAGGTAAAATACCCCAAAGCTACAGCCATTCTTTCTCATACTAAAAATAATAATGAAATGGGAGGAGTTTATTTTAAGCATATATAGATTCAGTATAATCAGCTTCATTTCAGCCTATTTGGTATATCAGATGTAATGTTCTTCATCATACGCATAAGGGCTAAAAGTTAAAAGAATAAAAACTGTACATTTTAATTTAACACATATTTAGGAAATATTTTGAGGTATTTATTTATATTGACCAATAATTGAAATTATATAAATGTTCATTCATTTTTATACTTTGTACTGTGCATATTAATTTTGTGTTTATAAACACATCCATATATGTAAGAAAAATATACAGACATATATATCTGGATGAATTAATGGTTTGACAGTTATAATATGCAGTTATAATATAACTTCTTAATGGTTACTTCTGACTAAAGGTTTAGTCATATCTACTCTGAGACCATTTAAAGTGCTATATAAATAAAGCTGAACTGAATTCAATGGTATTCACTTTTAATTTGTTTTAATTAATAACCTCCAGTCACATTATTGAATAACTTAAAGAGATTTTTATGAGTATTTAATATAAAAATAATGAGGTTTTTGTATTGTCTCATTGCTTTTTAAATTACAAGCATGATTGCTCTTAATACATATTTGTTTAGAAAACAACAGTACACTCGTAAAAATAAAGGGTTCTTTGCATAGACAGAACCATTTATTAACAGATTTTTCACCTTTTAATAATCTGTCATGGTTCTTTAATGAACCATTCAGGCAGACAAAGAACATTTTAGAAAGGTTTGTTTAAAGAGTGTAGAGAGGTAAATGTGAATCTGTGTTATCCTAAAAGACCTGAAGGGATTGTGAGAAGAAACAACACTCCTAGAAGAGTTTAGAGGGAAGGAGTCTCTCACAGAAAGAAGAAAATATAACAAAATATTTCGATTAACACACCACAATATTTAAAAAGAAAATTTTGCAAAAACATTTCCATTAAACGTAACTGTTAAAATGCCATATTCTCACAACAACATCAAATCTAAAATTTTACTGGATCCAAAAGTCTTGAGTTTCACTAAAGGCATTTACTCAATATTTTTGATCAACCAATCTTCTACTTCAAAATGTTTATGGGACAATAAAAGTGAGTTCAATTACTTTCGATAAAAACAAACTGAGCAGAGCATAACAGGTTTAGCTGGTGCACGCACGCACGCTCATAATAATAAAGCTACAGCTGGGGAGCCCAGTATGAGTGACCTTCTGTTGATGCCATGGAAAGTCACCCACAGAGACATCTCACCCACACAAGCATGCATACATTAGCCTCTCACATCTCTCCAACTCCCACTACATTCATGACCTGATCACCGGCACCGATGTGTTTTACGGTCGCGTTATTCCTCTGCGCCGCTTCATGATGAACGGCAGTTTTAATGGGAGAAACAAGAATTTGACTAGTGCGCCGCTTTGATGGATGCAGCGTTGTCATAGCAACACAATGGTTAAATTGCCAGCAGTACCACCAACTCTCACAGCACATTTAGGGATTTTTAAGAGACAATTGTCTTTGTGCTCTCTGTAAAATTAGGTCATTAAAGGGGGATGGAGGTGGGAGGGGCGATAACCCGAAAGTGCTTGTGTCTATAAATGACAGTAAAAAGCGATTTAAAAAGTGTGCTTTATCTCAGCAGAAAACACTTAACCAAGTCACAAAGTCGATGCTTTTTTAAGCAGGCTTAAAGACGTTTTTTCTTAACACACACCGATCTGAAGGAGCTGTCTATCATAACTGTATTTACCTACAGGCATTACTTCTTGGTTCCATTAACCCCCTCTGCTGCAGCCTATCCCCACCCAAGACAGTTGGTATGGAAACAGATACAGTAAGAACGAAGAAAGGATCCAGCCTCTTTTTTCCACTGCACATGCTGTTAACAGATATCAAAGAATAGAAGTCATTTAAGGAGATGTGTATGGAGGCCACACAGAGGATGAGATATTAGACACATTAACAATACGGCTTGCTTATCGTCAGCTCTGGAGCTATTTTTGGAAATAGCCTATAAACAATCTATGTTTAGCTTCTATCACGTTTAGCATGTTAATTGAACTGTCACACATACACAATGGGCTATGATATTGTATAGGCGTATTGCAACCTAAATTATGAATTGCATTATAAATTGAGAGTTGAATGCAAATCTTTGAGACCTTCCGCTATCTGCATCTCTCCTGGAGCTTGGCAACGGGACAACAGCAGAGCGTTTAGCATCGGCTGCCATGGGCATTCTGGATATGCTGGTGTAAGATAGCGTTTGAAGTGGAGCATGCTGTCGGAGACGCGCACAGCCTCATCAAGAGTCTTTTTATGTTAACGGAGGTTCTCATCTACGACATTTAATGTACCAGACATCAATCTTGTTCTGCAATACAGAATTTGATAAATAAAAATCAAACTTATTTGCTTCTAGGGCTTTAAATCTATACCGGTTAAAAAGCCTACGTTTAGGTATAATTGTCGAATAAGGAACAGGTATTCTGCTGTGCTGTTCAATTGCTGTTATTCTTGCAGCGCACTTAGACTTTATTCTTTCTTTTCATTCACTCAAGCACCAAGTCTGCGGATCAAACAATGACCTGAAAAATACAAAACCCCATATTCTTTTAAAATTGCAAAGGCTTTTAGATTAGATTAGATTCAACTTTATTGTCATTACGCATATACAAGTACAGTGTAACGAAATGTAGTTTTATCTGATTCATGTGAAATGAGTTAGACATCTGGCTTGGGCAATTTAAATAGAATCCAGGAAGAGCTTGGGTTTGACCTGACAAGTCCGATTTGGAGGTTGCTGAAGAAGGAAATATTTATGCTTTTCCAGCAAAAATTACATTTGACTCTCCCCTACAGTCCCCTCGAGTCTCATGTGCAGACACTTCATTCCTGACCCATAGATAATGAGCAGAAATGTGATTTGTATGTGTCTGGAGACATAGCACCCGCCTCCTTCACCATGAAAAGATCCATAAATAACGGCTCAGACTCAGTAGCGAACCCTCAGGGCGCTTTGTGATGACATTAACTACAGTAAAAAATAATATTTAAAAACCTCAAAATACTATTTTCAATTAAAGTCGGCCAATTTTCCCTATTTGATTTGTGTATTTGACTTTCAGGATCGATGCGGACTCTATCCATGTGAGATTTCTAAGTCTCACGAAAGTTATTCAAGATCATGGAGCATGTCATATGCTGTCTGAGCATGCTGCAAGAAGTTGAACGTGTGCTTACACAGGGTTGGGGCACCTTCCAGTAGCATACCGCTGGCTGACAGTACAGTTAATCAATGGGAGAGATTAATTTTGAGTGACAGTGAAACTGACCAATCATATCATTTTTCTAAATGGGCGCGCTTTGTTTTTTACTAACTTTCCGCCATCTGGGGGGTTGTTCACCAACAGTCTCGTAAAACGAAAGAAGCACACGAAGTTGGTTTGACAACCGCCAAAACACTGGGAAAGAAGAAATGCCAAAAACGTCATGCAAAACAGCATGTGGATGAACTTTGTTATCAAGTAATTTGATCAATTGTAAGCTATTTATGATTTATAAGGCAGATGTGCCTCGATTCATTCTGGTTGCTGATGTGCATTTGTTTAACGTTAGCTTTATTTGAGAAGATTAATATCTTCAATTGTGCTCCGAATACGCCGGAAGTTCTCTATACATGTCCTGTGGGTGAGTAAAAATCCCACAAAGTTGATTTTTGGGTGAACTTCCCCTTTAAATTAACATATTGTGCATGCATATTTGCAGTGTTCTGCTCAACGGTGACATTTTATCAGATAACTGTCAATTTGAATAAACGTTTAGTTCTTAATAATCTTAATATTAAGATTATTATAAGATTATAATCATAGTTTATTCGCTGGTGAATCTATGTTTAATGTCTGCTGGTTTAGCACCGGTTTTCTTTGCTGAGAGCACTCTCATGAGGTGTCGGTCATGTGGTCTATTATTCCTTTGAAGAGCACATACACGCCACACACAGATAATAATGGACATGTGTAATAATGATTTGTTTTGTATTGCGTGTTATTTTGGTCTTGTTGTGTTCGGCTTGTTGGGTTTAAAGTCTGGAGTAGCATTGTTCATGTATAACGTGGTAAGTGTGATGGAACAATGATGTATTCTCACTTCCATAGGAAAGCACAGTGAGGAAAATACCTTACTGTACTGTGGTGAGTGTGTGTGTGTTGGGGGGGTGCGCGTGCGTTCAAAACATTAATAACTCGCTGGTTTCTTTTAACTATTTTTTAATGGCAAGATTTTTTAGATAGTAATTTTAGCTTTTATAACCAGCCATTAAGACTAATTGTTTAACGAGGAACAGCTTTGGGATGGACCGCACCAATGGGATGATGGGACCATGAGACGTAGTGCATTTTCTGGGGAAACGCTGCCATCCAGCGGCCAAGTGCAGTAATTAACTAGTTAAAACCCCGTTTCCACGTTTTGGGAACGTCAGATAAGACTGATATAAATAAACATTCTTTTAAAAAAAGATGCAGAGAGGCAAACTAATATTTGAAAACTGCAATTTTTAATGCATAACGTGACAAAAAACACGCATGCATGACTTGGTTACTCTAAAAAGCCTATTTGGCTACTTTAAATACAACAAATCCGATCTAATTTAACTAACTTTTATTCAAAACATATAATTTAACTAACTTTTATTCAAAACATAATGTGAAAGGTGTAACACTGAGACAGCATAAACTGTGGTCTGTCGCGCGCGATTTATCTTTGTTCACAAACATACAACCATTTAGCTCCGGATGTTCCGCCTGTTTACGCCGACGTTCATGATTGACACAGGCCGCGCCGAATGAGATACGTCCAGAAGCGTGATTGACGGCCACATCACCCAATGAACTTACGAGCTCCTCCGACTATGGCGTCTGTGCCTCGTCTGCTGATTTGCAACCCGCTGAAACGGGATCGGTGAAGAAGGGGACCTTCGATCGGTTCGCCATGGACTGTTCTAGGATCAGTGAGGTTTAAAACGACTAACTGTAGAGCGGTAAGTAAGAATGCTGTCGGCAACTTGTGTCTGAATCGAGGTTAGCGTTCGTAGCCAGAAGAGTCCGAATGAAACAAACGTTTGGACGGTTTTGAGCACACGAAACGGTGGAATATCACGTTTCAAACATGATGGTGGCTTTGGCCTTCCCTTCTAAACATCAAAACAAGGTTATCTCCTCTCAAAGTCAACACTGACTCGTGCACTCAGATTTCTGTGTTACAGGCTTCCTATACGTGCAATAAACGCAGCATTGTGTCACATATGCATATTTGAGCATATTCTCAAATCCTGTTTAATGTCTATAGGTGGTTTTAATGTGTGGAAGCAACATACCGTCGCGCGCTCACATGCACGCGCACTGAAGTTCAGCCGCTGTCCGTGATGCACTCCAGACCGTGACGTCACGAGACCTCACCTTTATTATATGTAATGTTAACGCAGCCAGCATCACAGTGTAGTATTTATTTATAACGGTTATGTATTGTTTAAATATATGACAACATGAAAGTGACTGATAATAAAGATAGTCATATTATTATTACTGTATTTATATGATTAGTTATTTATGTTCCGGGTCACATGGTGCACAATGTTTACGTTCACACACAAAACAATTTTGTCTGACGTCATCAAACTTTTATTTTTGTAGCCCTTCCCCATCTGCCCACCTTTCATGTTTAAACTTGTTACGGTTGATAACATCATGAATATATATATATATATATATATATATATATATATATCATCATCATCATGAATATCAGTTATATATATATATATATATATATATATATATATATATATACCTGAATATCCTTCCTAAGCTGTAAATGTCACATTTCAAGTAATTTGGTTTGAATTATGTTTTATATTATTTAAATTTTTTGTTTTATATGATACAAAATGCATTCAAAGTATATTACAAAAACACTCATTGTATATACATTTTAACTATATATTTAAATTGTGTCTTATTTTCTAGGTATAAAGTTACTTTAAAAAGCTGATCGTCATTGTACCTGTGGGAGGGAAAATGGATCCCACTACGGGTATGCACATGTCGGGTGTTCCCCAGAATGCTGATCTTGTCCACGTCACTGTCAGTAACCCCATTATATCCATGTATCAGCCTCAGCCGCAACCTCAAAACATCACTCAGATCATCGCACAGCATGTGGTATCTCAAGAAGTGTCCTGCCAGGCCATACAACACGCTATTCCATCGCACATCCAAGCGCCGTCACACATCCATACTCAGTCTCACATCCAGTCACTGACACATCTACAGCCTCAACAACCTCAAGGCCATATTTCAACACATGGCCATATAACAACACAGGATCAAATAGATGGCCATAGTGCACCAACCTCTCAGGACAGTGCGGTGAACTCGGTGCAGGTCCCTTTTGCGGAAGTAGCCTCTCTGCTGGACCCTAACATGAAAAGCTCAAAGGCCCGTAAGTACCAGATCCATTACGAGGAGGTAAAAAGGAGATTGGAAGCACCTGAGAAGATGTCGCTTCGGTCTCTGGCCGCCTACACGAGAGTTAGCCGAGGTCCGGCTAGTAAGAAGACCCTGCAGGAGTCCCTCAACGTTTTTGGTCTGTCACCGAGTACCAACACGGCTGTGTCCAGCTCCTTTTCTAAACTTACCGAAGGTAAGCCTTGAAAAAGCAAACTCAAGTGTTAAGCAAAAAGAAATACACTGAGATTTCATGGTGAATCGTGTGATTTCTTTCAGGTGACACAGCGGCTCTTTGCAAAGACATGAAGGACTTTGCGCTGCAGTATGTAGATTATGAAAACATGGCTAAACAGTTGCTTCCTGAAACAAACCAGGTGCAACATTGGTCAAAAATCATTGAAACAAGGTAAAACATTGTAGTGATATTATTATAATATAATATTACAATATGATGTTTTTCACTGTAAAAAAGTATTTTAAACCAAATTGAATGCTGTGTGTGTTTGTGGTTGGATTCAAACTGTTTGTTTTGGTCGCATCAAACAGGAACTATCTTGAGGAGATGCGAAAGATTTTCAATGAACCCGTGAACAGCCACCTGTTCTCTAACGTCACGCACGGCCTCGGTAACGGAATGATGGACGTGGCACTTGACACCATAGACAACGTCATCGACAGACAAATCCGAATCCTCTCAGGAAACACAGACCCCAAACCCGAACCTCCATCGAGAAGGATCAGGAAACGCAACCGTAAGCCCAAAGCTGCCACGGAAGACGGCACACCTAAAGACAAAGGTAAAAGAGGTCGAAAGAAAGGAAAACAGATGCGTCTGGATTCCGCAGTTCCTGAGGTTCAACAGACCACAGAAATGGAGAACAACGTCTTAACGCTGGTCTCTGTGGGATATGAAACCATTTCAAGCGGACTCAACGCCACCAATGCAGGTCTTGCTTGATATCAAGGAGGGGCCCAGAGACACTGTGAATTCTGAGTGCAACATTTTTTTACAGAAAAGTTTAGTTTTATAATGTTAGACTTCTTACCTTTGCTCCAGAGTGAATACTTTTCTCCTTCTGTTTGGTCAATCACAAAGTAATGTGAGATGTGGTTCAGTGTGTAGAAAATCTTTTTTCTTAACGTGACGTTTTGAGTTTATGGTATCAATCATTCATTGAACTTAAATTTTGCAAAGAGCATACGTGCACAGACACTGTATGCTTTTAAAGTAGCATGCAAACTACTCTTTTAGAGCACTATGTTTATTATGTTAAATTTAAGCATAATAACAGTTAATTTCGTTTAACAGTTGTTTTGTTCTATATACCTAATTTTACAATCAGAGAGCAATTTTGTTATAATATAATAACATATCTTCTCGATTTGACAATTTTGTTAGTTTTCAGACTATTTATTTCCATTTCATGTCTGTTGTGTAGTGTGTTTGAACAATTGTACTCAGTAAATTTGCAGATTGCTCATCATAAACTTGGATTAAAGCATTACCTTTTTTAAACTATTTATATTATTTCTTTTTCAAGGGAAGCATATGGGTTTAGTTTATCAGTGTGGCTTTCTTTCTTTCTTCTGCAGAACACAAAAGATATTCTAAAAACGTTGGCTCTCATTTTGACTTCCATTATATGGACACAAAACACGAGGGTGAATAAATGATAACAAAATTGTAAAGTTGTTCTCATCCCACACACTTTGTGCTTTTTTCTTCAAAGAATGATGACAACCCACATCAGTTTTAAGGATTTTTCTTTCAATTATTTGAGTTATAAATTCAATACCACTCCATTCAATACAACAGCATTTGTAATCTACTGTACTCAACTTTTTAGCCTGCAGCCATTTGAGTTTGCAGAGAAAATCCACCACATGTAGTAAGATTTGTGTCCAATGATTTTGTTTGTCTGTTTATTGCTCTCTCGCTGTCTCTCTCCTCTGCCCTCTGAGAGGCATTCGCCCAGTGCTGCAGTTCACAGTAGGACCTACAGTTGGCCCTGTCCTGCACAATTCCTCCGGATTTAAAGTGTATTATTGTAAGTCTGAATCAGAGTCTGAATCTGACCAGGGGAGAAAATGAGGGATGGAGATACACATGTCTTAAAACAGAAGGACACTGGATAAACGTGGGACAGAGATACACCGAAGGAAAGGAAGGGAGAGATGGAGTCGTGTGATATTTTAGAACACAAACACAGTCGTAATCTGGGACACAAGCAAAGCTGAGAAAGTGAACAGGTAAACACAACCTCGCGTAGAAACATATGGACAGGATGGGAGCCTGTCGTTCGCTGCCCAGCACACAAACGGGTAAGTACTTAACACAATAGGAAATCTTTACTTTCTTGAACTGATTCAAAATGTTTTTAAAGAGAAAATTGATTTGATTGTCTCAGATTCAGTATGTGCTGCAATAGATGCACTCAGTGTGAGTACAGAACTTGTTGAGGAGGAACTGAAGCCATATCTGGACACATTGATGACTGTTGCCATAGAAAAAAGTGAGTCCCTGCACACATAAACCTTCATAAATACCTCAGAAGGTTATATTTGACCTGTTTTGTATAAAACCTAACTGGTATCAGCTTTTAGTTCTAAAAGCTGCTTAGTGTGTATTGTAATGGCGTGTTGGCTATGGAATAGCTAGGATAGAATAGCTGGGCATCTAAGGCTACTATCATCGGTTATTATTACCTGGGACTGATGTAATCTCTAGTCAGATTAATCTCATTAGTCATTAAGGCATAGCGTGGATCATCAGAGCACAGGTGGCTTTATTTAATGTGTCGAAGAAGATCAGACTATCTAATCCGCATTTGTCTCTCTTAGAGACACTGGGTGACAGGACTGATTAGTCAGATTGTGGTCAGGTGACTAGGCATAAGTAGATAGGAATACAGAAACACATGTTGGAGACGATCGTTTTTTGTACTTAGTTCTTGTATATTCCTTTATTGTTTTGTATGTTCTCTTCTTTAGAGAAAGGCATCGCTGAGCAGGTGGCAGACAGTGGGATTTTGCCCGTGCTGGCGCAGATTTTAAGAAGAAAGAGTACACTAACCACTCCCACAGTCAGACTGGTGGCTGAACTTGCCAGAGATCGTAAGAACAACATGTTTGAATTGAGCATATAATGTAGTGGTGAAGATATTAGCTGGTAACCAAAAGGTTGTAGGCAGGAATGTTCCAAGAAGTGATTCATGAACTGTTTGTCGCTACAAACACTTAACTTCAAGTCGCTCTAGTGACATTTATAGTTGCTTTGCTTTAAGGAAGTTTGCTCATAATGGTAGCATTTGCTAATGTCGGTTGGTTATGGGTTTGACACCCACGGAACATTTGGAAATTCTGCCAAATGCGGAAATGTAAATAAACAAGTCCTCTTACATTCTGTTCATTTCAGTTACTTAATATTGGCAGTCAAAAAACACCAAAATGACATGCACATGAAATTCTTTTGAGTAGCAAGTAAATACAGACTTCACTCTAACAATCGAGTCATACAGTTATGAACCCAGCTGCCGTGTTAAATTAACCCAAAAATACTTTGGACCCAAAGGCAACCAAGCAACCTAATGGGTTGTTTCGTTCATTTTTGACCCAACGCTGGGTTAAAGGAGGGTTTTAAGAGTGTATTTTCAAGGAATGTTTATCTGTCACAGTACCATTTTAAAATCTGATATCACTGTACCATTAAGCAGCTACTGTAATTTTGGCAAGAATGGATTTTGGACTTTGAACAACAGTAACACTTATCACTGTATTGTGTAGGATTATGTAACTTTTGTCGGTTCTGACTGCTTTCAGCTCCTGTGAAAGAGCAGTGCTTTGATACAGGCATTGTGTCTGCCCTCGTGACCTTACTGCTCAGCCAAGACCAGGACCTTCTCCTGCATGTGAGCCAAGCCATTGCCAGGATCTGCTATGACAGCAGTGAGTGAACTTTAACTTTTGTCCTCTTCACTGAGATACAATGGAAATATCAATGATGTCTAAATGCTATCCATTCTGAAAATCAATAATTCAGTTTGAAATAATTAATTTAGTATACACCATAGTTTGTTCCATTTTCTAAAATACATTGTATCACATACATTAATATTACTGTATATCTGCCATTTTGGTTTCAGTACAAAGCATTAGAAATCATTTTATTCCTCAGACCTGCAGCAGGAGAGATTCCTCAGGCTCGGTGCTGTTCCCCGTCTGGCATCGGTTCTGCTGCAGCACAGCGGGAATAAAGCACTGCGGAGCTCCTGCCTGCTGGCCCTCTGTAATCTGGCCAACATGGGTGAGGAGGACGGCACCATGCTGGCATGGGACGAGGGGGCACATTTCAGCGAGGTGGAGCGTGTGTTCCATGGCACCTCGAGATACTCGTTCGGTTTCTCTTCGTCCGTGACGGTGGTCAGGCTGAAACAGACTAACGGCCAGTACTCAGTGACCGTAGAAGTTCTTCAGCGATGCTCCACACTGCTGTGGGGCGCCAACAACGGGCGCCAGGCTGGGCACCTCTTACTGAACTTAACCCGCCTGGGAAGCTGTCCTAAGTTGTATAAAGTCATAAAATGCTCGGTGAAGAACATTCCAAGGAACCGAAGTCTGAGGGCGGCAGTGTTTCACACCCTCTTGTGAGGCTGAATGTTTAAGTGCTTTTGAACATATGAGGTGGCCTAAAAGGTGATCTTGTGTAAACCACTTCCCAAAATGTAAGGACCTAATTTCAGCCTTGTGTATTAGAGAGTGGAACCTTAAATTATTTTCCAGTAATAACAAATATAGGACGTAACTGCATTCAGTGTCCTATTCCTCAAAGGGGACGGGTAACAATCAAGAGTCAGCAAAGCAAGTCAAGTCACAAGATGTTGTGTCCAGGCAGTTTAAATCTGTATGGGCATAGAATACGGGAACAGGTGCAAGACACCAAGCTGCAATCTGCTAGCCTTTCTGAACTGTGTGATTAGTCCATAAGAGGCCTTACAGTAGTGGATTATCTAGACCCAGTGTTCAGGGTCAGTGCAGCTACACTCACCAAGGCCAACATGCAACTGTGTTAAATGCTTGTTTGCTTCAACGCAAGTTATTCTTTGGAAATCTGAAATGAATACATTAACACCCTGTTCACACTGTCAGTGACTGGCAGCGGCAAAGCAACACGATCACCTTCATTCCAAATCTGGCTTGCAGACTTCCGAAAAAAGGAAGTAGGCGTGTCTAGTAGCGGTGCCACAAAGTTGAGAACTGTTCAACTTTATGCAAATGATGGGATCGTCTACCAATTGTACTAAAACTGGGCAGCTATTTAAGTCAATAGCACGACAACGGGAAGATATTTCTAAAATCGCTGGCAAAAATTTTTAAGAATTAAATAGCATATCCGATCAATAATTAAACCTGAAATGAACTGTACTTTAAGTTTGGTTTTCTAAGCTTAAAGGTCCAGTATATGAAATTTAGCGGCATCTAGCAGTGAGGTTATGAATTTCAATCATGGCTCACTCCACCCTTCCATTTCGAAGCTATACTGCTGCTGACACAGCACTAAGATGTTGTCATGTTTTCGCTTCTTTGCCGAGGGGGGTAACATATTTATGAAACACGCTCTGTAGAGAAGTTTGTCCATTTAGGGCAACCGTAGAAACAACATGGAGAATTCCGTTTAAGGGGACCCACGGTGTATGTAGATAGAAATAGCTCATTCTAAGGTAATAAAAACAACGCTTCAATATATAAGGTCTTTATACATCTCTAAAGACGTATGTATACTATATTGCATTTCTGCCAATAGATCCTGCAAAAAATAACACACTGGACCTTTAAATTGAGCTAAAATCACCATTTCCAGCGGCCACATTGAGTCCTTGCATTCCTCCCCATTCATTGTAATGTCAGTGGCGCATCTTGTTAATATATGAGGTTTATAATAAATGAACATATTTATAAATGGGCTTAAATTGTAGCAAATAACTTTTAATCTAAATCATTCTGCACAATTCATAAGGTTTGGGAACCTTGTGTTTGTAAAATGAAGTGTATTTTTGCTGCCTCCACCAAGTCACACTGTTGTTCTAATGTGACTTTGTGTAACATCCTCTCTCATTCAAAAGTTTGTAATTACAAGCAAACCTCATTCACATTTGTGCTATCAATAAAACGTTCTCCTTTCCTTTTGTTTAATTCCATTCTGTGACATCAGTAGTGAAAGTAAAATAACACTTCCCAGGACGGCTAGATTTAAACTTGATGCATGATTGTAAGCGTTGAAGCCGTTCCCAGTGCGTGCCATTCCCTGACCAGCTCCTGGGGTTTGCTGACCATGTCGTTCCAGTGGTCCAGCTCTTGGCCTCTCGCATACATGAACGGTCCGATGACCACCACCCCCAACGACACTGCAAAACACATCAACATTCTATTTTACATGTTGACTATTATAATGTAAAGTGGGGTCAAATGTCTATGACTATTTGTATCTATGTTTCTGCTTTATATGTTGCAATAATTTACTTTTTGTATTACCCGCATTCTTATTATGCCGGTTGATAATATAATTATTTGCATGTATACTGATTTTTCTATGCGTTCGGCATGCTTGTTTTGCATTTTTACAGGGTTCTCCACAATGTTAGACTATAGACTGACCATAAACAAGATTGAAAGACATTTACCTGGCTTCTCTGTGATTGGCTGCTGGATTTGTAGGGACAGGCAGGCTGTGTCCAGCTGCACGGGTAAAAGTCTGAAGGTAAGCCTTTCATTAAAAGACGGACTGTTGCCTTTAGCCACGGTTGTCCATTTGTTTCTCACCACCTTAGTGTGTATCTTCAAGGAGACCTGGACACATACACCTGACCCACCCATTATACAGGTGAGTTCACAAAACACTGGCCGTAGACATTTTAGTCGTAGCGAAATCTCACCAGCATCACTGCCGCACTGCAGACCTCGTGCTCTCAGAACAACCACAGTAAGGCGACGCAAAGACGGATTGTAATTCAAAGACACCTGGATGTCACCATTCTTAGATGAAGGCTAGAACAGCAGTAATAAACATTAGGGCAATGCTCCTGCTCTCAAAGCAATTCTGGAATGAGTGTATTGTTGAATACTGTATCAAGTACTGTACTTGATCGCTCTCACTGTCCAGATCCCGCCACTGAACTTTGCCTGCTGCCTCCATTAGTTCTGTATGTCTCAAGGGTATCCAAATCTGCCCAATGAGGTGATGCTTCCTCTGCTCAACAGTGAACAAACTCATGTGCACAGAGCACAGGTCCACACAGCTGTTGGATACCTGTTAGACAGAAGATGGGTTTGTGTAGTGTAATACAAAATATTTACCATAATATTAATAATTTATATTGCTCTCATTTTGTCTGCAATGCAAGTGAATTACACTTTAAAACATTTTCCACTCCTAAGAGGAAAAATTCTGTCTGTAATTAGTTGTCTGTGATTGTAAACAACATTTGACCAAAGTTTAACGAACCCTCTTGAAATGGCCAGTAGATGGCGACATCAGCTATAGATCTTGTAATTCCAAGGTGTAATTTTGTAAAATTGTCAACTTTTGACAAGTTATTGTAAAGAAAATGAATTCACAAACCTAACAGTAAAACCTGTCTGATGGTGGGAGATCTAAAACTATATCTAAACTATATCTATAACTTTTTCCACAACCTGAAACACAAAGCTGTCGTTGAACGTCGGATGACGTCCCTTTCGCTTCGCCTTGGCCTGCCGATGACGTCGTTCATCTGAAGGCAACAGATGAAGTTTGACCAGCGTGATGTTACCCTGACACCGAGAGGGCAGGTTAGCGGCGCGGAGCAGAGACACAACCAGCTGCTCTCGCTCATCCTGGTACCGTAAAGCGAACCACAGACGCACAGCCGAGCCGTTCGGTAGGGCCCACTCGCTGGGCTCCTCCGGAAGCTGGTACAGGTCGGGTCTTAAGCTGCCAAGAGGAAACCAACCTCAAGAACGACAGAGAGAGAAGACAGAATAAAAGACATGAATAAATTCTCTTGATCATTTGTGAGCTTTATAATTCCAATCCGACATACTCCCTACTGTTAAAGAGCCTCGCTGGGTGTGCAGGTCAGGGTGGTGTTCCCATTCCTCAGCATCCTCTCTTCCCCCCTTCTTCTCCTTAATTTGAGATGCTCTCTTGAATCGAGGAGGTACAATGAAAGGAATATCACCCGTGCTGTTAAAGATATTAAGAATATTTAAAAACAATTATTTTCACATTTTAGCATACAGAAAATGTAATGAGGTGACCAATAGTTTTTTAGAGATGTGAATATTTGAAATTTAAATGCACTTTCTACACCAACGCATGGCAACTAAAAGCTATTTAATATTTCCACAATTATATCACGGAAAAAATATTTCAATTATTGAATGTGTTTTTAGCAAATCACAATTTACACAAATGTAGTAATTGGCACTGGAGTTAAGCAACAGCTGTTATTTACCCATAGCTGTCGTTCTCTGATGTCTGGAGCACCGGAGTGATGCATCGTGGGATTATGGGGGTGGTTGGTATCAGTCCCCGGTAAAGTACTTGGGCCTCCCTCTTCCTCCACAACAGATAGACCGATACCCCAGCCAGCAGAAGCAAGAGAAATGCTGCAGATAGTCCACAAGCCAATGCCACAAGTAGATCTAATGGCACGAACACAAAATAAACTCTTTTATTTAGTTTCTCCACCCCTCTCACATTAGGACATGGTTTTGCTTTAAGTGAACTTAATGTGTCACACTATTGGACGTTGTCTTTCCTTTATTTTTTTTAAATAGACGTGTCAAATGTCTTGTGTCAACACACTTTAATGGTGCATGCGAGAGGTGGGGCATTTGTGTCGCTACTGAAAAAACACTGCATGTATTACTAAAACAACTTTATTTCCCTTAGCTCAACACTTTGTGTACTGTCATTGTTTCTGTGGAGAATTTACAGTAACCACCTGGAGAAAGCGGAAGGTGTGTGAAGCAAATTTGGAAAAGGTCTGTCATTTATTTATTACTTTAACACTTTATTGAACAATAGATTTAAAACTTAAGTTAATATTGAACTTCTCACATTTTGTCATGTCATAGCATAATTCTGCAGGTTACAATGTCAACGAAAACTTAAATTTAAAACTCAAAATCATCTTAAAGAAATAGTTTACACTGTCATCATTTACTCGACTTTCTTTCATCCGCAGAACACAAAAAAAGATATTTACACAAAAGTTAGTATCCGAACAGCACTGGCCCCCATTCACTTCTATTGTATGGACACAAAACCAATGCAAGCGAATGGGGGCCAACACATTCTTCAAAACAACATCTTTTGTGTTCTGCGGAAGGAAGAAACTCATGCAGATTTGAGATGACATCACTTTAATACTTTTATAATTGTTTCAGTTAACAGATATTTATGAGGCAAAGAAAAAAAATATGGATGATTTGTATATATTTAAGCATATGTCTTGTATTCTATCGTGAGAATCTGTCATTCTCAAACCGAGCATTAGTTAACTGGTTTAACCATTTGCTCAGTAGTGTGTTATGGCACACGTGCTGTATATCAAATCCATTTAAAGAGTTATCACTTTTCCCTACATCTTACAATACTTGGAAATTGTTTCTGACACAATTTAAGTTGCATGAGATGACCGAACACTGTTCAAATATTTGCATCTGGCAAAACAAACAAAACATGATGCATTAAGATGGGTTAGCAAGGACATGGTTAGTTTAGGTTTGTAATAATATTTTACTCACCAGCCATAAACAACCACAGTTACTGTCTAAATCCTATCTGATGCTTCTCTTTTTAGTTCATCATTGGTTTCCCATGTTGCCATTATGCCCGGTCTCACTGGTTCTCTGATCTTCCATTGAGAGTAGGCTTTGGATTCAGTGTGGGTCACTAGGTCCCCGAAGGCTTCCCAGGTTAGTTAATCAACACCATGTAAAAACCTGATATGTGCTCAGCCAGCTGCAGAATTCATTACCAAACAAACACCAAGTCTGAGCATGCAGAGGGGGCATAGAAAGATTCACAAGCAGTTCACAAGTTAAATGAACTTCTGACGAAACCAATTTGTTGAAGCAAGCACAGGCAGCAATTAAAGACACCAATGTTCACATTTACGCATTTTGAAAACGCTTCATATTGTATTTGTGCATGCATGCCCTGGGAATCAAACCCATGACCTTGGTACTAACACCATAGTTTGCTAATACAGCTTCTGTTGAGCTATAAACAGTTAATCCTTTTTTGGTTCTAAATGTTCTTTGTAGTGATGTTCTTTCAAATACATAACCATAAGAACCTTATATTAAAAAGAAAACCCTTTTCCGTAGGTGTATTTGTCTGAGTTGGATTCTTTCTTTAAATGAAAGCCCATCTATGGTTTCCCGCTAAGTTTAGTTAACACGCAGCCTTCACAAAGGGTTAATGAATAACCTATGGACAAGAGTTTATCAGGTGCTGTAATCAGGTAACACATATGCTGTTCCCACAATACAATAAAGGTTCTGTGTGTAGTTTTTTAGAGCATCTATTGACAGAAATGCAATATAATATGTCTTTAGAGGTGTATAAAGACCTTACATAATGAAGCGTTATGTTTTTATTAACGTAAAACAAGTTATTTCTATCTACATAAACCGCGGGTGAAAATTCGTCATGTTGTTTCTACAGTAGCCCTAAACGGACAAACTGCTCTACAAAGTGTAAGTTTCATAAATACATTATGTCTTTCGGCAAAGAATCAGAAAACGTGACGAAATCTTAGTCCCATGTCAGCAGAAAGGGAGTGGTGGAGTGCAACCTTACCACTAGATGCCACTTAAATCTCCTCATAGCTCCTTTAAGGGAGTTTCTATATAGTTTCTATATAATGTAATAATACAATAAAATTTAATGCAATATGTGATATAATATAGTATAATATTATAGTATAATGTAAGTTTGCATGTTCTCTGTGGTTCACCGTGGGTTTTCTTCTAGGTAGCCTATGCCATTAAATCAAATCAATAAACCAAAAACAAAAAAATATACTATAATAAATATAAAAATGAAATAGTACATACATGCATTTGCATTAATTGCATTCATTTACAAAACAGAAATGAAGGCTCCCATTGCATACTTTTAGTTCTAAAATCTACAGTATTTGTATATAATATGATAATATTTCCTAAATCATTTCTGGAACATCGCTCTTTCGTTGTTAACTGTAATGTATTTAATAATGTAATGTAATGTTTTAATGCTACTAAATACTTGTACTAAATTCAGGCGTTATTTCTGGGTTTGTGATGGGAAATATCCCAAATCTGAGGTGTCCTGAACGCAGCACAAGCGTCCTACTTAGTATAAAATTAAGTTAAGAGGCTGAGCCTGCTTGACAAAACACTTTATAATGCAGGGGGAAATGCACATATACCTGACACAAGTGATTTAAAGTAACAACAAACAGTTTCTGTGTTATTATATCAACAAGACCTTGTTACTGCAACAGGTTACAAACTGTTCCGTAAAGAGACAAAAGGTTTATTCAAGGCCAATTCAACATATAAACAATCAGAATAATCTTGATTTTGTCATCATTTATTTTTCTTGTTTGCTGTTGTATTATAATGAAACAGGTAAACTGAGTTATTTCAGGTGCATGTATTGCAACAATACGTGACAGATGAATCAGAAAGATGGCTCTGACAATCAAAGACATATACAAAATCTCCCAGCATCCACAAAATCTCAAAGTGGCTGTTTTCATTGTTCCCATGACAACTTAAAAAAAAGACTCCTATTGAGCATGGCTGTTTCCATAGCAACGGAAAGACGGACTGGTTGAGATGGAATGAGTAAGAGGCAGAGGCTACGATTGTGTGTATGAAAAGAGACAGAGTAACTGGTTGTGCATGTTAAAGGATGTCTGGTTTGTCGCTTCTGATTTCTGTCTCTCTAAACACCTCACACACAATGTATCCCACTCCCTGACGGGCACGCAGCCCTCCTTGCCTTCGCACCATTTCAGTGTGTGTCTCTTCACGCCACCTCCCCTTCCACCGTGTATTTTACTCTGAAACAGAGCCTGTGGTGGGTAATCAGATGGCAGCAGTTGATAATCCGACAGCACTCCCACTCGGTCCTGTTCACATGGACCAGAGAGAGCGAGAGGAGAGGAGAGAAGCTGGCTGGGCTGTGGGGAAGGAGGCGAGAGGAGGAAGTGGGAGGTATGTACGTCGTCTGCATGTGTGTGTGGAGGGGAGAAGGGCTTGTTGACTTACCTGTGGTCTTAAGGGAAGCCGCAGCTGTGTCTGTGTAAAACAAGAGCTTTGAGTAGAGAGAGGTTGACCATGATTGCTAACAAGAGCAGAAGGTGATGTATTTTTATTTTATTATCATTTCAGTGATTTCATGAGATGTCTATTGAATTGTGTATGTTTCCATGAACGCTTATGTGTGTGTATGAACATGTTTCCTAGCGCAGGTGTACTGTAGAGGTGGGGGTTAGGATGTGGGTTGAAATGGGTTACCGGTGGACCTTGACTGTTATTTTTAGATGCAGTGGGTAGTGTCATGTTTTCCCATGATGGCTGTGTGGACACAACATCTGTTATTGTTTGTCGCAAGAGTTTTGGTCAATTAGCAAAGGCTATTTTCAAGATCACACGTTGGGTTTAGTGCATTACTTTTCTACCCAGTTTTTCTGAAGTTGTGGGCTACGTTTTTAAACAGCTTAAAGGAATAATTTACTCTTAAATAGCGTTTCTATCATTTATTCACCATCATGTCAAGATATTTTAAGAAATGTCTCAGTGGTTTTGTGTCCCATACAGTGGAGGTCAATGAGGGACAATGTTATTTGGTTACCAACATTCTTCAAAATATCTTATTTTGTGTTCTGTAGAAGAAAGATAAGTCATACAGGTTTGGAATAACATGAACAGCCATTTTCAGGTGACATGTCTCTATCTAAATTATTTATTTTTTTCGTTCCCAGTTTCTATATGTGACAGTCTATTGTGTTATACATATATGTTTGTGTGTATGCTTCAGGTGCATGAGCTTCCTAAAGTATAGATATTTCATCATCTCATGCAAACTTAAACTTAAAACTTTGCAAATGTACAAGATCCACACGTCACTCCTCTCTTCATTAGGTTACATTGGTTCCAGTCGCTCGCTTCAGATTTACATACCCGGCAGATCCCTGCACACTGTAAATGAACAACATCTTGTGGTGCCAACCAAAAAAGTGAATAAAATCTCACACATGCCTTCTTTGAGTCTGTTCCACATTTGTTTAATGATGCTGCTACAAGATCAGCAAGATTCTGTAGCCATCTTTAAGAATCGTCTAAAAAAACATCTCGATTAGTACTGACTTTTATTTCTTACCTTTTAAAAAAACTTAGCTTTTAATACTGTGGTGGGCTACATGAGATCAGTTTTTACAGCACTTATGCTTTTTGGTGTCTTATATGTTGTTCAATTTACTTCTATTGTTTACCTCATTTGTAAGTCCCTTTGGATGAAAGCGTCTGCTTAATGACTAAATGTAAATATAATGTGTTTCAATTCTACATAGTTTTGCAGCATCAGATTTCTATGCATACCTGCTTTAAAAATGAATTTTATATTGTGATCAAAAGACCCACTAAATTACACAGCTTTGTTCAATGCATTGACTTGAAACAGGAAGTTACGGCAGGACATATAGAGTTGCTCCTCCCCCTTTTAAAATTGTATTTAGTTTACTCCACACCTTGGAATTGGATCAGAAGTGCAGATTGAATACAATTAAAAAACAAATGTTTTTTTTCCATTCTGGTAGACGTGAGAGATTGTATGTTTTGAATGCTTACTGTATATCTGTAGGTTTTAGATATCCTCAAGGAAAGCATATTCACCCTAAAAGCTCAAATAAATAAAAGGTTTTTGATTTCACAGGGACTTTAAGTCACCACAGAGAGACATTAACAAACATAACATAATGATCAAGGATCTTAGCTGATAACACGCAGTGACCTTGAAGAATTAGACGATTGCAGCTATATGGCGTAACAGCTAAATGGTGTGTTAGGTTTGTATTGTACAGCATTAACGTGTGACTAGAACAAATGCCACAGATGAGAGCAGAGAGTTCACCAGGGCCAGTGTGAAGTCAGTGTGTGCTGACGGTAGGGAGTAACAGACCAGCAGTAGTCCCAAAAGTATCTCCCAAAAAATCTGCTAGGGTGTTTGAAGTGAGTTGTAAACATGAAGAGGCCTTCCGCACATTCACTCAATGCTCTCAGGGGTGCTTCCAAATAAAAGACTGAAGCTATTATCATTTTCTGTCTGGATCCTGCTTTAAATCCATTCCTTTTAATATAGGAAACTTTATTTCTTGAAATCAACAAGTTATCATTTTAAATCTGCTGGAACTCGAGTTGTTTAGGAACTCGACAATTTTTACAATACAGCATGTCCCTCTCTTTTGGGACGAGCTAACAGAGAACGTTCACAGACGTTTGGCTAATGTTCTCTAAAGGTCCTCTCAATTAACAATGTTTGTACAGTAATGCTAAAAGAGCGTTTTAACAACATTATATGTCATTGCTAAATGTACAAAAAAATGTTTATATAAAAAAGTTAATCGTCGTTTTGCAAGGTTAATTGCCAGCAAGGACCATTAATGACGAGAATCCAGTTTTACGCTGGGCATAAAAGATTTAGGGGCTTTGCAAGTACAGTATTGAAAGTTAAAGGTCTTGCATTAATTATAATATAAACACTAATGTGGATATTTTTATAATAACTTTCTGTTTGTCTTTCTTGGTAGTAACTTCACAATGGAGGAACGAAAACGCCCAACATCTGAGATCTACCTCCCAAGCATCAACCTTGGATCTGTAGTTGCTGAAACGCTGGACGACCATGAACTGCCGATCATTTCTTTGTCCAAAAGCTCCACAGAAATGGTGCACGAATCTGCTCAACGCATGGAGGTCCCATGGTGCCGACAGCTTTCACAGAAAAGAGCCAGCAACACGGCCTGCACTGTAAGACCCGCTAGCCTGGGTGGACCGACGACGGTCCCTATGACCTTGTGTGACTATGAACAGGGCAGCATGTGCAGTAGAAACAACACCACCGAGACTGTAATCTGGCACGGAGGAACTGCAAGACCCTGGAGCATCACGGATGGCTCACCCAGAAGGACTCCATCTCAAGATCTGCTCCAAAATCTGAGAATGCCGTGCTCACCTTCCACAAATAGGGTGAAGGGTCTGCGGAGCAGAGAGGGATGTTGCAGACCTGCTGAGAATTTGACAGGATGCAGTTGCTGTAGAATGACTTGTCGGATGGATTCTTCGTCTATTAACAATAGCTTCTCGCAACAGGTTGCGAATACACTGGGCCACGCTCAGAGTAACTGTGAAAGACAACATTTAACTCCATGCCCCAGGTGTACATGTGCCGGACAGGTGATGAACGTTGGCTGTCTAAGGAACGCTTGCAACGTTGTTTCCTGTCCTGGACATTTGATTTCACGGTCAGCTTGCGCAGGAAGTCCATGTCCAGCTCAAAGGTCACTGCTCCATTCCGGCTTGCTTGCATTTCCACCACTTGTATCCTCCATCAGCGAGACCAAACTGGACAGCCGGAGCTCCGGGCACTGTTGCAGATCTGAATTAAGAGGACAAAACTCATCCTGCCTCAGAATCGAGCGGACAGACCTGCAGACTAGACTTAACAGGGCAGTGAAAGATGCCACCACCATGACGTCAAGCCATGAGCTCAAAGACATTGGCGTGCAGACCTTGTCCTATGTTAACTCTGTTTCCCACGTGTTCCCTGAAATCAGTTTAAGGACAGATCCTAACTCTGAGACGTGCTTTGAACAGTCTGATACATGTCCGAGGACCCCCGTGAAGGAGGTGGAGTGGGACGCTGAGGGTATGACATGGGAGGTATATGGTGCATCTGTGGACCCTGAAGAACTTGGCCTGGCGATCCAGAGGCATTTGGAGCTTCAGATCAAAGAGACGGCTGCTGCCGCGGCTGCCGGAAGGGAAGACTCCACAGATACTGTCAGCAGCCTGGCGTTCCAGCAAAGGCGACGCAAGAAGAGCGAAGGGATTATAAATGCTCTGCGCAGCTCGGCGTGTTGCACTAATCCTAATACTGTAGGAGACTGAGGCAGGTCTGGTGATGTTCAGAACCGTGTTGCCAGCTAACGGAGCGAAAAGCTACTTTGGAAAGTTTAAAGATTGTGGTGTGTACTTACTGCACCTTCTAATACTGCCATGTTCTTGTCTCGACCTCCTATTATATCCTCCATTTTTGGGGAAAATATCCCAATGTGATGAACGCTGAATGTTAGTCCTTCTTTAAGTAACAGGCTAAGAGTGTTTTGATTCTGTTTGTTAAATTTGCAGAAGTTCAGCAAACAGCAGATTACTTAACAAGGAACCTTATAGGTAGCCTCAGCCGCTGCATTACCAAACGTACGATTGTACGAACTTAGGAAATATTGCACAAAAAAATGGTCCGAGATGGCGGATGTCAATGGCTGGAAATTCATTGTTAGAAAGGTACTGAAATTGACAGAGATTGGTGTCTCATTCAATAGCAAGTAAACTGGATCTCTACAACATATATTTGTATCAGGCCTGAAAAAATCTCTTTGTTTTGCAAACTCTTTGCTTGTCACTTCACATGTTTGTCAAATAGTCTCCTCCTGTCAAGGCGGTTGGCCAAAATAAATCACAATGAGAACCATTCTGCAGGTCTTCCCCAATTTAATAAAAGCCCACAGGGCCCCCTGGAGCAAGATCTGGGAGTTAGTTAGTCAATCCGCTTGTTGGGTTGTGACGTAGGAAATACTTTTTTGGGGTCCAAGCCTCTACTCATTTCAAGTGAGGGTACTACTGAAAGAACCGTTTAGATAGTACAACTATTTATTCATATCACACCTTTAATCAAAACCTTTATTAACTCCAAGGTCTCCAGGCTAATGGAGTCTAAGGAATATTTTAATAATACATAGAAAATGAATGGCTGTCTGGCCATCTGGGATTTTATTATGGAGATAAAGGTTAGGTTGTTTTATATTAGCGTTTTTGTTGTTTGCCCTTGGCTTTTGATAGAGCCCATGGACCCGGAAGCCATGTGTGACGTCTGACTTAACAAACAGATTTTGATCTAAAAAAACAGTACACTACTATAATACACAACTACGGTATCCAGAAATTCTACATTAGCATATATATTAATTTAATAACTATTAAGTTTTTCTTTGTTGTTGCTGATGTAAAAACTGATTTCCTCTGCCGAATTGGTTTTTGACGGTGGGTCAGTGTGGGCTCAAAGCCAGAATCAATAGACAGAGCTAAAAATATGAATGCTGGAGAGTTGGATTGTGGGTGCGTAAAGCTGGGTTCCTATCAGACCTATCAGACCATGATCAACAAATATAGACTCAAGGTCAGTGTTTCTGTTCTTCTGTGCTTTAATATAAACTAGCTAATTCCCAGTACTAGTCCGATAGTCCACAATCTCAATTAAAAACGAAAACACATACATATGCACTTGGGTTTTGGTTCCAATGTGAATTTAATTGTTAAGAACCATTGTATAGGCGAACATTATTTCGTCCACTTTTGAATATACATATTTATAAAGCTACATTTTCATGATTAACCATATTTTTTGTAACATAATATTACAGCGTTCACGATACTTTATTTATGATCACATGTTTATAACTTTATCATATACAGAATCCGTTTTTTTGGTTAAGGTTGTAATCCAAGCGTCTGTCCATTTTTTCATTATGTTCATTTATAGCCTGAAATAAATTGTAGTAATGTAAGTACATTTCTGACCAAATCAACGGGGTGTGCTTCATACATTGCTTTTGTTTTTCTTTGCCTCTGATTTTCTTTTGGACCAGAACATTGTGATTTAACATAAGAGAGACATTACTGGGTCAACACAGTGTGATGAAAAAGCTTTATATAGGCTTTCTACGGCAAAAACTATACCAATGGGTTTAATATTGCAAATACTGAATGTCTTGAAACATACAATAAAGAGGTTGGTAAACAACTCTGTTTCTAAGGCTGGTACTGAAAAACAGTGTGCGCGCCATGTTTATGATAGAGCCATTGATCTTATGACAAGAGAAACGCAGAGGTCTTTGTTCTCTTTGTTTTTGAAGAGTAGTTATAGAGAAAAGGAAAGCATGAGAACGGGTAAAACGGTCCAGCTAATGTACACTTGGTGAACTGTTCAGGTAGATTGCCCTGGACATTTCCATGTCTATTTCATTGTAACGTTGAGTATTTGGTTGAGCTGGCACATTCTTTGTTATTGAACGTTCCCAAGCTCCTCATCTCCCTTCTCCAACATTTGGATTACACACAAGTGAGTAACACTTAACCACAACAAAACTCTATTAAGCATGTATATGGCCACATGTAGATGGAAATTAACTCATCAAATGTATTGTCTTTACAATGGCTCTATCATACTAACAGATATGTTGTTTAAAAAACATAAAATGTCCTATCACCTGCTTTTCTCCATTCAGGTTCTTATGCCCTCTTCTGGTAATGTTAAACTACTGCATATAAGTGCTGATATCAAATCACATTTATGCATTTGGCATTGACTTACTGGCATTGATTCAAGGTATACTTCATTTTATTTGTATGTGTTTTTTGTGTCTTACCAACCCACAACTACTGCAGGCCTGCTGTGTAAACTTACTCTGCAGCTAACTTTCAAAGTTATCAAAAACGTTCTTGCAGTAACATACGAAGTCTTCAAATGTAAAACCTCTTAGTGCCGTGTGACATTTTTCCATTTAAAACGATTATTTTTTATCAGGCTCTGATGTTTTCAAATAACACACAAACATATGGCATACGTCTATTATACGTCTAGATCTGCAAGACGTCTTAGAGATATCAGATGTCATATATAGACGTCTAGAATTTAGAATGTAAACAAACTGGCAGACGTCTTAAAGATGTACCTGTGCTAGCTGGGTATAGAGGCTTTTGCATCTGAATTCTTCCTGTTTATTATGTCACTACACCTTCTTAAAGTTAATATAAAACATTATAACACGTTTTTTGGAAAGTTTAAAACATTCAGAAATACTGTTTTCTTAACTTAACTTTTTTGTGATAAAAGGTCCACTTTAAAGGTTGCAATTGGAAGCCAGGAACTCATCTTGCTCAAATAGTTGTTAATGGATGTAGGTTGCTGTAAACCACATTAGATCTGCTGACTGCTTACTAAAAACAGATCCTGCTAATCTTTGATGAAATGAACATATAAACCACACAAGGTCATATTAATGATTTATCAGGGTTTAAGTGTGTACAGCAGGTGGTCATGCGAAGGTCGGCAAACAACTGTTTGGATGTTGGCTTGGCGTGACCATAAGAAGGCTACTGGTGATCCATTCAGGGTGAGTTGTTTTGCACACTGGCAAGTGACTGAAATTGCTGATAGGACTCCCATGGTCCTCTGGAGCCAGCTTGTTCTGAAAACACTCGGCTACCCCACCAGAAAAATCCAGGACAGGGAGGGGCATTGTCAAAATGCTTTGTCCCAGTGACAGGGGCGTGGATAGGACAAAGAATGGCTCCTGTACTGGGCACGGTATAAATGCATAATCTCCAAAGCGCCAACACACAGTTACTGTAAGATCATGGCGGTAAGGAGTCCATTTTTTCTGCTACTGTTATTACAGCTGGGCCTGGCACTGGACAGGGCCTCCATCCACGCATTCAACCCCAGTCGCCTTCGACAGCAAAAAGTCCTTCATCTTGGTGAGAAACAAAATGAAAGTCAGGTTTTGGAGTGGAGGATAACAATTGAACACTTAATTCTGTGTTTCTCCGTTGTATGAATTCCATTGCATTTTTGGTATGAAACATTTAATGTGCTTCCTCACAAACCAAGCGTTCCTACATTGCAAACTTTTTTTATATGATTTTGAAGTAAATATACTTAAAATGATATATAATTATATGTAAATTAAATACATGATGCTGTATATCGAAATACTATACAATATTGACTTGGTATAGGTCAATTTGTCTTGTTTTAGGTTTAGATATTTTTTTGCTCGTCCATTTTATTTTAACAGACTTTTAACCGCTGTTCTGTCTTTAGATTGGCCGAAAGACTGTGGACTGCCTCATTTCAAGCCAAACACAGTCGAGCGTATCGTGTCCGGCAATGAGGCCAGACCTCACTCCTGGCCATGGCAAGTTTCACTGCAGGTAAATGACTCCAGAATGACCCCCAGATAGAATTCATCAAGTGCAACTATTTATGTTTGGATCTTTTTTATAGGTTCGTCCCAGGGGAAGTAAACATTACGTACATGTGTGCGGCGGGACCCTAATACACAAGAATTGGGTTCTTACTGCAGCACACTGCTTTCAAAAGTAAGACTTGATAAATACAGAAAACAAGAGTCAGGCAGTACTTCAAGCTCAATAAAAGACCACTTGAGAAGAAAACTGAAAAAGTCTAGAATGTGTGTTAAGTGTTTTTGTGTGTTTTGCTGCCCAGGGGAAAAGCAGAGGACGCCAACAGCTGGCGTATCGTTTTGGGTAAGCACCAGTTGAAGAGATCAGAGTCGGCTGAGCGAATTTTCCCTGTGAAGAGGATCTACAGACACGAACACTTCCGTTATCCGGCACACAGTGAGCTGGATTATGACATTGCATTGGTCAAAGCTGCCACTGATATCCAGACCACTGACTTCATCCGCTACGCCTGCCTGCCGCGCAAGCAGACCAACCTCAAACCAGGACACTACTGCTGGGTAACTGGCTGGGGAGACACACGAGGTAAAATATTGCACCAAAAATCTTTTATTTTTTAAATGTTAAGCTCAGTGATAAATGTAAACTGGTTAATTATTAAAGTACAAAAGTGTTTCATGTATCACCGTCATTATTAAAGGTGCTTTGTTCTAATGGTTTATATTTAAGTATTTAAACATCACCATTATTGCGTTACCAAAATGTGATCTACTGACTCCACGCTTTTCCACGATGAATCTTAGGTGGAAAAGAAAATGTGTCACTAGCTGAGACACTGAATCAAGCTCGACTCCCCATCATCGAATACAAGACATGCAAACAGAAGAAATTCTGGGGTGACCGTGTGAGAGACTCCATGATCTGTGCCGGCTTCCGGGATATAGAGGGCACTCCAGCTGCCTGCCAGGTGAAAAATACAGTTCATCTTCAACACCATATTTGACTTTACATTTGAACTTAACTATGTGGTTCTTATTCTTCCAGGGTGATTCTGGCGGTCCTCTGCTGTGTCAGGTGGGAAGAGACCGCTGGGAAGTCCACGGCATTGTAAGCTTCGGCCCCATCGGCTGCACGGTGGAGAACAAGCCCAGCGTCTTCACGCGCACCTCAGCATACGTCCCATGGATAGAGGCCACACGCATCAGAGACTTCTTCATGCACTGATCTGTCACCTCTCAGTATTCCCTGCCCACAGCTGCAGGAGAATCCGTGATTAAAGCTTTAGTGCCATGTCCCGGTCTGGATCCGGTCATCCTGTTCTGGATGTGCCCTGGAAGCCCCCAGCCACCAAAGTTAGGGTAGTTTGCACTGCTTTGCAAGTCGTTTCTCCACCGTGCATGTGAGATTCTTCTGGGCATTGCTGTAGTATATCAACTGCTTTTAGCTCAATAAATTTTTTCTGTAAGGACTGTAATGTACATTGTTTAGTCCTTAAGGTGCTTTGATGGACAGCGTCAGGTATTGATAGGAAATAGCTCATATGTTACACCTGCTATTCTTTCACTAAACAGAAAAATGGATGCAAAACAATTCTAATGAATCTCCCATTTAAAAATAAAAACATTTATTGGGAAAATATTTTTTTTACTGTATTTAATGAATGCATAATGTATCGAAGTCCATCTATGAAACTACAGAGAACATTTGGGTTACTTCGCATACAAGACTAATTTGGATATTGAATTGTCTATAGTTGTTATGGTTGAGAAAATTGTGTACAACATAAAACAAAGGCAACAAAAGAAAACATTCATTTTGTAAGAAAAGGTCATTATTTGCCTTTCACACTTCAATTGCTTCCAAATAAACCCATAAAACAAGACCCCATGTCAATTCATTTTTTCACATCTAGCCACTACCGTTAAAACATTGCTCTCATTCACTAAGCATGCTTACGAACAAATCTATGCTTGAACCCTGCGTACGAACGTTTTCACAAACAAATCACGATTAACTAAAACGTTTTTACTAAAATGTATTCTTAATATAAGAAAAAGATAGGAACAGCTTAAAGCACACGTACACAAAAATCACCAGTCTCTTTTCTCTCTCCCTCAATTTAAGGGTGCTGTATTTGCATGACAAAATGTTCATTCGTATTGCCAAAGCATTTGCAGATGGGCTGCGTACGAACAGACGAAAAGATGATAGTAAAATAAAATGTGATGTATGTAGTGCAACTTAAAGTGGTTTATAATATAATGTATGTAAATAAATAAAACTTTTACAAAAGCAAAATATACATTTAAGGAGCAGAATAAAGTCATATACAGTAAGATAATGTTATGTACATATATTGGAAACATCTGGTCAGGGCAGATTCATTGTTTTCTCTTTTGATGTGACAAGCAGACACATATTGTGCAGCTAACACACAGCAGTCCTTGTGTTCTCCTAACAGATATGGCAGTGTCACATTGTTTGACAGACATTTAAACATCTGGTGTATGGACTTGATTTTTCCAAAAAACATTGTCCGCATTTCGGTGTATTTTGTGCAGTCTGTTGAGTTCCGTCTCAATTTTGTTCACAGTCTGATCCCGTTTGTCTGTGTCTGCCCCGCTCTATAGTGAGTTTGTGTCCACAGAGTCTGTACCTTGTCAACATGGCTCTTTTTTTTTTTATCTGTCCCTGTATACAGAAGTCTGCCATATGTAGTATCACTTAAATGCCAAATAACATTGCGTTTTACTTTGTTGACCCACCCAATGAGTGTGCTTTTGTCAGTATTTTTGTGGTTGAGAGCATCAGTAGATGTTAGGACTGAATCTCCGGACCAGCTGACTCATCCCTGTGTGTTTCAGGGCTTTATAATATGACACCTTTTTAAATTAGCCAATTATCTCTCTCCAAATATCTTTCTCACACACAATATGTTTGTTTCTTCTTAGGATAATAGTTTATATAATATATATATGCTAAGATGGAAATTTACTCTTAAAACTTTCATCATATACAGTGAAACAGTAACAAAAGCTGCGTTAGACTATAGCTCGAGCTGCGATTTTACTGATGGCTAATGAGAACTCTGTAAATGGCGTGTCTGTATAAAAGGTTTTATTTCTAGGACTGAATTACTTGCGAGAAAAATAAGTCTTTTGCAATAAACACCGATCATTGACAAACACAGCAGACACTGCTTCCGGCTCCACTAAATTTTTTATAGATTTTATTTCAGATTGTGGCAGAGCGGATGTGGCTATGGGACAAACAAATGACAAAACTTTAAACCAGTTAGCACTGACAAAATACATTTCTACCAACAGTGCGCAAATTCAGAATTAAAGAACACAGCGTTTTTCGACCGTCTTAGATGAGCATCAACTGCAAAGGATGCGTTACTAACAGAACAGATTTGCAGCGATGCATGACTCCGCAAATTAAATATTATACTTAATAAACCCCTGAAGAAGCCTGAACACATCTGGTTCTCCATGAGTTACCTCAAGAGGAAACTGGTGCTTCTCCAAAAGTTTACATGGGAATAAAAATTGTGATATGGACAAAGGATGAGCTCAGAGTCAAAATAAGTCCATGATCTGAGCTCTTAGTAATGTGAAGGCGAAGTCCCCTTCAAATGATCCCAGTTGTTGTAGAGCGCATACAGTCCTGACAAGGCCAAACCAGCGAGACCTCCTCTGGCCGCTCCTCTGAGTCCACCTGCACACAATAAATACAATAAATATCATGTTCTACTCCATCAATGAAAAAACATCCACTAGTAGTCTAATAATATAACTACGGTCAATGTGACTTTGACTCACTTGTGGATTTAAAGAGCAACCCCGTCAAAGTTCCTGCCGCAACTGTGTTGAGGTCATCTTCGGCACCTCTCGCCTTCTCAATGGCCACACCAAACACACTATATAAAAGAGCTGTCGAGATAAGAAAGCAAAATATCAACAGAAGGCATGTATGTTCTTTTCAAACGATACAACGATATATATTTTTTGGGATAAGAGATGATTAAGTGCAATGAATTTCTTACCCACAGATCCTAGTGTGTTGGCCCAAGACGCCCCTTGTCGTGTGACCATGTTCAAAATCCTGATGTAATATGAATAATGTTAGTAAAAGCACGGTTAGTTATAATCTCTTATTTTTTCTTTGTATTCAAATCTCTTACAAGGGAAGCTAAATACTGCATGGTGCATTTTATTTTGGAACCAAATTATAAATACATTAAGACACACTTACTGTACATTTCTGGGTTTTGACCATGCCATGTCTCTTGTTTCCTTCAGCCCCATACGGAGCCCGTTTACGGTGCCGAAAGCAGCACCTTTAAACGACAAAAAGCTAAGTTAAGGCTTTTAAAGACATGAGATTTATGACAAGCAGCTTGGAGTCAGGCCTCACCTGTTATACAGCATCCACCGATGGTAAAAAAGGCGAGCTCAAATCGGCCTCTGGTTTTATTTGCCCCAGTTGGCAAGATGAACTCCTCTGTGTCCTTGGAAGGTAAAAAAACGTTTAGTATACTGACCGACAGCATTCACACAACATTAAACAAACCAATCTAAGCAAAGAGGGGCAAGTAGTCACATGTGTTTTGTTGATCAAAGGGTTTGTCCTTTTACACATTAAAAGTTAAAAGCCTTTACACTATAAACTAGTACATTGATCCTTCAAGTGGTTATATATTTCTACAGTGTTGGATATGTCATATACAGAAACTCACCTGTAAAAGGTATCGCGGATCAACATTGAGATACGGCGATAGAGGGCTCATACCAGTCACTAAGATCAGAAAAACAGAACTCAATATATACTGTCAGAAATGTGTGGAAACCCAACTTAGACTGACTGGCCAAAAAACTGTAACGTTACGTCTTTAATATCTGAACAGATCAGACATTACTTACATGGTACTCCTGAGAGCTCGGTATTTGAATATTCAGGGCCTCCTCCACCGAAAAGGCTTCCTAATCCCCCTTTATATCCTCCTGCACCGGGCGCATTATTATCCATTTCTTGAATCTGATACAGGAAAATCGTCTAACGTTAAATGACCAGATGCCCTACTCGCTTTGTTAGCTTAACCCAAACTGGAAGCCACGAGTTAGACTGAGCGATTTTCTTTATCGATGGTGCTCTGTGTAATCCAGGCCCTCGTAAATATCACTGTCATAAGATGTTTATATCTGATCAGAATAGATGTTCAGTTTCCAGTCGTTGCTGCCATCTTTGACCTCCACATGCCGCTCTGCCGTAAAGCGTAAGGACACCGCTGACGTAATCCGGTCGTAAAATGTGTAGTACGAATGCGGACATATTATAAACTAAGAGTTTTTTTGTGGATATGGAAACTTTATTAGAAAGAAAACAGACATTATATGCAAGTTAAATGTGTTTTGTATATTTGTATATATTTTTCCAGTGAAATTAACAATAACTTCAAAATCATTTTGGGGAAAACTCACATACATAACAAATAACGGTCAGGTTCCAAGCAGAATTTACACACGTTTCTTCATGAGTTTAAGGACTTTTGCACCAGTCTGGAAAACATTATAAAAAAGCAATGAAGACATATTATATTTTTATAAATATACTTTTTTGAATAATGGACATTGGATTGTTTGTTCCTGTTTGTTCATGTTATAGAATATGTATTGTATATGTATGTGTTCTACATAATGTACACGATGTTTTATATTGTGATAATAAAAAGATTTATTGACAATTTCTGAATTAGATTTAATTAATGTTCACATGGTAAAGTAAGCAGGTGGAGCATAGTAGTGATGAGATCGAGTGATAGAAACCATGAAGCTATTTATGTAAGAAGAAAACTGCTAAATTGGCTAAACTGGTTGTTTTTACGACAGTTTGCGACCGCGTGAGTTTGGTTGCGCAAGATTTTTGTAAGAGTCCTTACCATGCTTAAAAACTAAATTGTTGTTTATTTTTACAATTTTAGATTTTTATTCAATTTATTTTCACAGTAAATTCTTCTGGTGCGTTTTTATTAGCGTATATTAATTTCAAAACAGCGGTTTATATACATTGTAATAATGCCAGCTGAATAAAAAAAGAAACAATTAATGTATATACCGCAAATGTGTAAAGGTGTGACAGCAAAAAAATTGAAAACAAATCTCTTATGCTATTTTATATGATAAATATACATATAATTAATATTTAAATTATATTATTAACAGTTTGTTTTCTAAATTATTCTTATGTAACACCACATGACACATGTACTACCACAATATTTGTCAACAACCCAAAATAATCTAAAATCATCATTAAATTTTTTTATTAATCTTCTATGGTATTCAAATATGAAATCACAGTAACAACTTCCACTGAAATAAAATGAAATTATGGAATTTCCTATTACAAATGTTTTGCAATGTTCTTTTAACTTGTTTTGCTGTTTAGCCAACTATTTATCTATAAAACATTGCTTATTTAGTCATAATTAGAATGTGCCATATTGTGTTTTATAGGTTTGATTTAAGCCCTATAGCTAAAAAGGCAGATGCTTATTTGTGGTAATAATGCATGTCCACTAGATGACAGCCTAGAACAAAAGTTTGAGAGAAAGTTTCCAGTTCTAAAACCATTTGTCCCTTTTTGTTAATGTTGTTGAGACAAGATCCACTTCATACTGAACCATGTGCCACAATAAACCATGTCCTATGATGCATGCTTGAAAGCACAAATGGTTGTTTAACACTATATCCTTATGCAAGATTTAAGTGGAATTCATAGTGTGGGAGGAGGTTGAACCAGAATTCTATCACCATAGCTAGTTTTTCCCCCTTTCTCTTTCTCTTCCACCCCTTGAGGTGGAGCAATAACATTTGCCATTGTTGTCATTCTATGAGCTCAGACTTCCTGGCAACCACACTAAATTACCCAGGGCTTTCTGTGGGAGCAGAAATGGCTCACTGTTCCCCAACAAAAAGACCATTCACAGTCAGTGCGAGGGCTCCTATAGACAGCCCACAGCGCTGCAGAATAGAGACAGGCACCCCAAGGAACGCTGGGAAAGGACTGTGATGTCATAATGAATGAATCTCTCCAAATATCTTTTTATCACACTTTCATTTTATCGCCATGATTTCTGTTGAACTCTTATATTTAAGCCTTGGTGTGCCAAAACTCAAGAACAACAATGCTGAGTAGACACAAAAAACTCCAGGAGGACCCCTGAGGGGATGCGTAACCATGGGGATGTGAAAGCTGTGCGGAGCCTCTGTTCTTTAAACTACTTTTGAGGAGATGAGAGGGAAGGACGGGGTGTGGGTTCAAACGGGGGCTCTGAAACCTTTTAGATGAAGACTTTAAAGCCATCATGTTATTGTACAAGCGTGGAACCCACTGTTGGTGTTTGTGATTTATTTTTCAACATATATTATTAGATGTCTTAACAGTTTATGACCGATTGGCACGCAAGAGTGACATTTTAAAAGGGGGTCACATTTATATTTAAGACACAAGCAGTACAAAGAAATCAACACTATGTCCTGATGTTATGATAAACAGTTACTTTCCAGAGTTACAGAAGCTCATAAGCGTTCAACAGAACAAACTTGGAAACTTAAAATCCACGTGTAGATTTGTTTAATTAAAGCCCAGCAGACATTCATAACAGATCTACATAAACCTTATGATATCCCACATACAAAGTAAAATCCATGGGCCAAAGTTATCTCTTGGCTTGGCTCCCGTCACTCCCCATCCTGGCAGAGCTTTAAGATTTTGGCTTGCCTTTCAATGTTCTCCACTATGGCCTGCCAAATTCTCTTGTCCACTCCCACCAGTTTGGCCAGTGTCCTGACTGGAGGAGCCAGTGTGGGGGGCCGAGACTGAGCCAGACCCTGGACCCCAGCCCTCGAGAGCAGTCAGGAAGGGTGTGAGACCCCAGAGAAAGAGAGGAAGGGGGTCCAAAAGAGCGTGGCCTTGATCTTTAAAACTAAAAGTGAAATCATTATTTAGTGTCCTTAACTAAACTTCAAGGAACGGTAATGACTGGAAATTGAGCCAGACAGGATTCTGTACATCTTTACTTACACAACCTATCAGACGTAACTGAAGCGAGGCGGAGCCCCACTGCGTTGCTTCGGTGTGGCGTGACATCTGTTGTGTCATCCTGTTTAGCTCCCCGTGTTCTTTACATCCACCCCGCCATCACCATCTCCCACTGATATTTCTCAGATCTTTGGCTATGAATAGGAACAATTACACAAGCTAGGAAAACAGTGATGACTTCCTCTCTTACATAAACACGGATGGATGTGTCTGTGGAAGCGGGTCTTTAATAGAGCAGAGAGGAAGGGTTCCTGGAGATTTGTTCTGTCGGAGCCCTCTGGGAGGACATTCCCCACCCTCACCATATCCTCACGCTGGACGCGTCTTCTTTGTGGTCATTGTTCAAGCGTGGATGGTTTCCTAGAGGACCCTTCACAAGACCTAGAACACACCCCTGATTCAACACAACTCGTGGAATCAGATTATCATTGTTTCAGACATTGTAATACAATGATGTAAAGCTAAAAAGGTGTGGGTGCAAATATAATGTTTATAAATATAGTGGAAAGTGGAAGAAAATAGAGAAAAAAAGTACACAATTCTTAACATTTCAGTTAAGAAGGGCCTTCAAAATGATTCCAGATAAATTTACTTGAAGTACAGTCAAAGGTTTATTTCAAGTATAAAAATTAACACCTTAATAGGAACACATACTTAAGTGCAAAAATAATATATAGATAACAAACTATGTATACTGTTAGGTTTACTTTGAAAGAGAAGTTTTCCTGGTTTACATTGTTATAGAAAGCTAGCAAGTATGCTTAGAAAAGTACACTGTGAAGTATACTTTGAGTGAGCTAATAGTTCTTATACTTTTATAAGCTAAAAATGTGCTACAAGTAGCATATTAAACTAGTAAACTATCAGTTTTATATAGGCTAGTTGCAGTACAAATGACTAACAGCTCAAGTAGTGTAGTACTGTACTCAAAGCATACTAAAAAACACTTTTATAATTGCAAAAGTGGGCCAATTTAGTCCCATGTAGTATTGAAATAGTATACTATACAGATTCGTGATATACACATTGGTGGCAACGCGACATGAAGTAAGGCCGCAAGTCTTTCCAATGTCTTAAAAACGCCAAAGTGCAGTGCCCTTGACGCACACTATACCCACACTATCTTGAATACCGCCTCCAAGCAGTATTCAGGGATAAGTGTATCCCATCATGCACCACGTTCTGGATATATAATTTGGCCGGGTTTCTCAAGATGTTACGGGAAGCTTTCCAGTGTTATACAACTACTATTTAAGGTTATATCTTTATTTATTCTATCTTATTCAACGTGTTTTCTTTTATTTTTGCTTTTTTGGGTACAGCTGCTTGACACAATACAAATAAAGCGCTATAGAAATTCATCTGACTTGGCTTGACTATATAATTAGATGTTACATATAATTTTCAAGTAAAACGTGGTGTTGCACATTTTATTGGTGAAAACTTCAGAGTTATGTATTTTATAAAACAGCTCATCACATAATTAGAAACACCACATTAATTAACGTTACATGTTTGCATGTGTGTGGGTTAGAAATACTACATGCTCACTTGGGAACTTCACACCCACTACACTTAGGCCAAAAACAGGAAATACGTCTTGAAAGTGGTCAAGTGGAAAGACCGCAAGTGGGGTGATTTGGACACCGCCATTTATATCAGTATGCTTAGTACTACATAAAGTGTGCTTAGACTTTGCTGAAGCATAATTAATAAATAGATCTTGAAGAATACTTATTTTTGTAAGTGTTCATTATTGCTTTCTTAATATTCTTACAAATTCATGGTTTAGCCACTTCGTAAAGGACACATGGGTGTCCTATGCGACGGATGCTTTGATGCATTTTTTTCAACACAAAAATAAAACAATCTTTTCAGAACAGAAATGACGAAATCAAGATTCCTGATAAATCCGTCTTTATCTGAATGCCTCGACTTCCTTTATTATGACGGCCAAATTGACCGCTACATCTCCCATTCATTTTTCTACAAGTGTGTCTGTCTCTTCCTTCTGACATGGCGTGCCATCGGCACCCAATAAGATCACTAGATTGACAGGAAAGGAAGGAAGGAAGGAAGGAAGCAAAAGCTTCTATTTTCATTGAGTAAGATAGTGCATAGAGTTCGAATTTGTTTGTGGGCAAGGTTGTAAAGGT
This sequence comes from Barbatula barbatula, assembly GCF_947034865.1. Taxonomy (NCBI): domain Eukaryota; kingdom Metazoa; phylum Chordata; class Actinopteri; order Cypriniformes; family Nemacheilidae; genus Barbatula; species Barbatula barbatula. The sequence continues at coordinate 5,007,565 of NC_136779.1, forward strand.
CGCTGCAGCCTCTGAGGGGAAGTCATAGTGTGAATGAGTCAACAGAGGAAAGTGTCTCTCTCTCTCTCTCTCTCTCTCTCTCTCTCTCTCTGGGCTCAGTACAGGGACTAACCCAGTTCATCTTTCATCTCATTACACTATACCCTCCATTACTTGGGGTGGTAGGTGTTTTCTTAAAGTAAGTTGCACTGGAGTTTAGGGGTGGGAGGGGGCATCGGACGATGAACGAGACAGGAAATTGAGGTTTTAATTGCAGGTTGGAGATGGAGACAGAACAGGACAAAAATGGAAAAAGGGAATGATTTTCTTACATAGCAGCTAGTAATTTGGGACAGACAGGAACCATTTAACACAAAATGTGTGGTGTTTAATAAGCAGCTTGCTTTCTGTGGGAGTAAATTAATCTGCCTCTTTCCATCCATTTCACTTTCTCCCGCTGTACATTTTTCATGTTTTCGTGCTATTAAAACTGAATTCTACCTCGACCGTGACGGTGACAGAATTAGCTCTGTGACTTCTTCTTTTGGATATAAGCACATTTGTTTTATGACTATGGTTGGAGATTGAAAAAGACTCAGCGGGACTCTTGGGCGCAGTGAAGGGGTCTTGTGGGAACCAGGAGTCTGATTAGCTTTATCAGCCAAGCACAGACCATTACACAAAACAATAGCGACTCATTAAAACAATGTGTGAATGTTTACCAAATCGAAAAAAAAGGTTTTTAGAAGGTTATTCAGAGTTATACTTGTTTTGTAAGTTCTTAGGCCTTGAATCCCTGAACAAATGCAGGCACGTTTTCATTCATGATGTTCAATGTGGAAGTTATCAGAGCCTTACTTGCCAATTGAGTACTGTAGTTAGGGTGTACTAGTATACATAATGTTTTCTAGTCAGTGGGCGTGGCTTTAAACTGACCTGTATTCTGTCATTCTGGCAAGTACATAAAAACATTCAAAATTTTAAACATTAGAACTGTAAATGTTTTTGCATGCATCTGTTTTAGTGTCAAAGAACAATTACCGGTGTAAACTCCTTTCTAAGTGTCTCTTACTTCCGGTCCAAAATTGCGTAACACATGGCACAAAACACAAGCACACACAACCGAGAGGTGTGAGAAAGATAGAATTAAAAAGACTGTAAAACAGAGGTGGAGTGCAGTGTTCTTGCAACTTCCATTCATATTAATTTTGATAAAACTTTATTCTGTAACTAAGATTAAATGCAGCTGTGTGGATAGTGAATTAAAGAGTAATGAAACATTTGGACAGAGATCTTCTTGTCGATCTGAATCGGATTAGTAGGCTAGGCATAGTGATCTGGCACAAGTAAAAGCACAAGAGAAAGAGCGACCAAGTTAGTTTCTTTTTAAAACTATGATTTTAATATTCCGCTATTGCTTCTCAGTACAGAGTTTAGTCCAGCATATTTCAAAGTCAGTAAAACATACTTAATTCCACACGAATCCCGTTCTTAAGATTCAAAGCAGACTGAGAAAATTATTGACGGGTTAATGTATAGAAATCATCAACTGTTAGTACAATTGGCAAGAAAAGATTAATAAAGTTATATAATTGAAATGGTTAATAGCTTACAATATACATAAGGCACAGAGGCAAAGCAAAACACAAATCAACACCCTGGTAAAAAATACCAGATTGGAAAAAAATGATATTGTTCAAATCAAATCATGATCAGAATATGATTTTCCATCTCTTGTGGAAGTTTATAATTCTGGAAAAAATATACTGTGTTTCTCTCCAATGTCAATTGGTGTAATAAGGCATACTGTTCAAATCTGAAAATGTGATTTAATGTTATTTCTCACATACAAAATATGATAAAAAAATACATTATAAAATGTTACAATGGTTATAAATAGGACCATATATTTACCAATGCAGGGATCTGCTTGGGTTTGCAAAAAAGTAACAACAATAATCAAAAGCTTGAATGGAGAATTGCAGTTCATTGGCATATACAATAAACTTGTGACACCAAACATTCACACAAACATTCACCCACACACAAACACAATCAGTCTGTAATAATACTGCATGGAAGGCAAACACTAAACGAAACACACATTACCAAACAGTTCCTGGTCTGAAAATGCTTGTAAATTTAATCTATTTATATATTTGAAAGATATTTTCTTTCAATATCCAGGTTGATTAAAAAATACACGCAAAACTGCAGCACATCTTCAAACGCCTAAAGATTATTGCATTTGTTCTGCATAAACCGATATTATTAAAAAGGAGATGATATCCAAAAATCCAGTTATCATGATCAAAGTGTTATCGTGGTTTGTTATTTATACATTTTAGTTTGTTAAGAAGACTAATTATTCATCTGAAATGGTCTGATTTTTTTACTGGAAGACATAAAAAAATATGTTGCATAGAAAGGCACTGAGAAACATCTGTGTAAAACATGCTCTTTGAGCTATTTGTAGAAAGAAATGATTAAATAAAGGCCAAATTATAACCAACACATAATGATTAAATAACAGATTGATAAAGCTTTACGGGGGCTTCACTGTGGTGCAAGAAATTGAAAATCTAGTGTATATCAAATTCGAATAGTTGGTGAACATAAAGGGCCCCATGTACTTATTATCATTGAAGGACATCGTAAAACATTTGAAAAGAAAAAGTTAAAAATACAAACTGTAGTTTGAGTGTAACAGCGACGCATTGTTCTTATGATCAGAGAAGAGGAATTAACCTGATGATGCATTGATACCTGATATGACACATTGATGGACATTCATGTTTGTTTGTATTTAATGATACTGTGTAAAATAAGGCACTTCTTTTTTTCTATTTAAAAAAAAGACACTGTTTTGGTCTCTAAAATTTGTCTTGCAAAGAAATAAACGTTTGTTCATCACACTTTGACAATACTGTTTTTGAATACAAAAGGATCACCTGTGAAATATATATATATATATATATATATATATAATATATTGTATTTGTTGACCTGTGCAGCACCCTCATATCAAAAGATGTTAAGTGTTCGTACATTTGTTCAAGTGTCTGAATGCATTTCGACGCTGGTAGGCAAGCATGGCTTTTACATCCCTTATGGACATTTGGACAGGTAAACTGCTTTCTCCACGGATGCGTTTAATTCTCTCTCTTCTGAATAATGTCTGCAGAAGTATGTAACAACAGTTTAACATTATGCTTGATTTTTAGGAAATGAATAAACCAACGTGTTTATTTAGTGTGCGTGTGTATGTGTGCTTGTGTGAAAGGCTAATAGTGAGATTTAGGTGTTGCCCAGACAGCGTTATTGCTTTGACATTTCAGTGCAGGCAGGGTAGCCCAGGTCACCTGACCACAGAGGTCCTCGGTTTGAGAAGGGGGCCGATTCTGTTCTGCGGGTGGTGGCGTGGGGCCGTCGCGGCCTCTCGGCTGTGTTAAGCGAATTAAAGCCGCTTCCGGGCTCCGCCAAAACATAGAAGCGAAGGACGAGAGCCAGAGAGCTGGTCAGCAGGCAGGCAATGGTCAGGTCGTCATTGGGTGAAGAGTTGAGAGCTCAAAGGTCATTGGTTAGTTGCCGGTGGCGGCTGGGTGGTTAGAGAAAAAAAATTGACAGACAGAGGGAGAACAAAAAATAAAGAGACAAAGGGACACAAAAGAAAAAAGACAGAGAAGGAGATTAGTTTCCGCTAGTGGATGACAATATGACATTACTAAATTACAGCTACTGTAAGAGAAAACCGCTCCACATCTATATTAACACAGCAAAATCATGAAATCCTTCATGATTTCACTCCAGAACCCAAATCCCAGGTGAAAATGGTTAAAGAAGCAAAGAGGCGATTTTTAGAGTCATTACAAATTAAACTAACAGCACTTAATGGTTAGTAGCAGTCAATAGAGTTTGGATATCTGGAGAAACTGACAGTAATATGTGAAAGTGATATCCTGGATTAAAAGATGCATATGAATAGATGAAGAATCCTCCGACTGCTATTAAGCATTAAAAGTGCTGGTTCAATACAAAGCCACGAAGCTGCTAGTGATAATGATATGAATTCATGAGTAGTTATAGAGATGTGACGGAGAAAATCGAGAGAAGTGACCTGGAGTGACAATTTAAACCAGAGAGATGGCTACAAAGTACTTTTTAAAACTCAACTTTATTGCCTTTGAAATTGGACTATTTACAAAAAATACAGAATGCTACTCAAACACATTGATACTAAAGCATATTGGCTGAAATGTAGGGCTACAACACAAGAAAACAATTAGAAAGACAAATCTACTTGTTCTGCAAGCCGATAAACTCTTTTTATACGTTTATAAGACCACCATCGGTACGACATACTAAAAACGTACCCCCTTTGATAACATGGCGTTGTTCTCTCCGCCTACATGTTCACTAGCATAAATGTCCTATTCATTTACAAATACAATGTCATAAATGTTCTTGCGTTATAGTTACACATATTGCTTTCATAAACGCATTTAAAAAATGATCACACACAAATTGACTTGGTTCTTTTCCATACATATGACAAAATTCAAAAGAAACTTACTGCAAAACAACAGAGAAAAGAAACACAAAACCAAAACTGGAATATTTCATCTGTTGTTCTTGTGCTAACAGACTGCCCTGCTCTTATAAACATCTGAATTGAGGTTTTGCCGTTTTGTATTTTCTCGTTTCACTAGCTCTGTCCGAGACTAAGAGCTGGTGATATAAAATCTTCAGTGCAAACTATTTGTGCCATATTTTTACCATGAGGAAGTTCTTGAATGGGGAGTTTTAAGCATTCATAAGCACTCCTTTACATTTCTCCATTTATGAGCAAGAGTAGCTCTATTTGAATGGAAAATCACGGTAAATGTTCAGGCAGTACAAACTGTATGATGATTTAACTCCTCAAACAAGTTCTAACCTCCATATCTGTCTAGTCTATCTTATACGATGTACTACCCAAACCAGGTACAATGAGAATTTCTCATCCATACGACCTTAAACATAATATACAGCAATATGCAGAACAAAACCTGGAGCTCTTTCTAAGGCTATGGGCAGTAAACCCCACAAGATAGATTTGACGTATTGTGCAATTTCACAATTGTTATGCATTAAATTGGTCAGTTGTATTGGACTATTACATGTTAAGTTCTTAAAGGTATGAAATTTACTTACATTGATCAGTAGATTCTCACGTTTACAGTTTCTCTCAGGAGTCCAAGTTATTTTATGTACAGTTTTGGCACAACAATGTGTTTTTTTTAAATATCAGTTTCATTACAGCTGTCTTTAAAAGCTGATCGTGTAGTTCCCTTAGATCCAGTTTATTTCCATGTAAGGCATTTTAAGAGTTTGTCATGAATGTGCTCAAAGATTCTGGCCACAGACTTCATAGTTTATCCTAAACCAACTATCAGTCAATCTATACAAATAAAAACTGTAGTAAAAATGCATAAATAATATATTTAAAAAAAGGTTTCAAACAGAGTACGCACTATTATGAAGAAAATGCATTACAAATCACACAATGGGAAAAATGAGGAAAAACAAAACAGTTTAGAATTGAAATATGGAATACTGAATTTTCTCAATAAATATGGTTTAGCAAACATCTGTTTCATAAATCACGGAAAATGGCATCGGAAAGGAAATATGGGAAAATTCCTTTCCTTAAATTTAATTCACGATGGTCTGGCCAGGCGGGACCATGATAAATGTATGCTTATAATTATGAAAAAAAAATAGTTGAGTGCTTACAAAACGATGCAATTAAAAATGACTAGAATACTTCTTCCTTAAAATATGCTGAGGGAAGGATATCAAAGAAATGACAAATGAAGAAATAAGAGATGAAACAGGTGAGCTCCATCACACTTCATTGACCATGAGCCTCAAGGCTCTCACTATATCATCAGAGTAACAGAGCTCACCGAACGGCAGTTTCGCTCCATAAATGTTCAGGAGAACCTTTCTATGTATTAAACTAGCTGTATTAAGGTCTGTGTAGGTTCCAGAAAGTATTTGGACACTTAAAGGAACGGTTCACCCAAAAGTGAAATTTCTGTCTTTATTTACTCACCCATGTTGTTCCAAGTCTATAAACATTTCTTTGTTCTTATGAACACAGAGAAAGATATTTTTGGAAGAATGAAGGAAAGCACACAGTTATTGGCCACTATTGACTAACATAGTGGGAAACAACATTTTATAAGTTTGTTTGTTCTGTTGAACACAAAAGTTTTTATTTTGAAGAATGTAGGAAAGCAAACATTTCTGAGGCACTTTTGACAATCATTGTAAATGTTCCTACTATGCTAGTTAAATGTGACCAAGAACTGATAACAAACATTCTTCCAAATATCTGTGTTCATCGGAACACAGACATTTTATGCAGATTTGGAACAACTCATGGGTGAGTAAATGATGAAAATGTCATTTCTTCAGTTATTTCCTTACCAATCAGTTTTAATACATGTATAGTTCTTCTGATTACTTTAATAAATCCAGAATTTGTATTCATTGTGAATGATTCATTTATTTTCTAGACATTTAAAACAAACTATGGTTTTAATGATGTACTTAAAATATGCTTATTTATATATTTCATACTAAATAACCAAATGGTTTGATGATTTTTATATAATTGATGATTTTTATATTATACGCTTTTGCAGCTTTATGTGACAAATGGCTGGTATACACTACAAGACTTTTAAGCTAGACATCATAGACTTGCAGACTTTTTGAAAGTTTCGGATAGGAACACACTAACTGATCAAATCTGCAGACTGGCACAGACTTTCAGTCCAGACTAAAGATCTGAGCAAAAGTCTGGTAGTGTATAGCCTTAAAGTGTCCAAATAGCCATCTAACCTTGCCACTGAGCTTTAAATCATGTTTGTTTCAATACTTAAACCATGTAAGTGCGAGATTTATCATGTCACACTAAATCCGGAATGTTGTCATAAGCTGTCCTAGCCTGTTATGATAATAAATTCAAATTCGTTTTATGTAACAGCGCATAGTTTTGTATCCCCGGTGACCCCAAGAACATGCTCAAATAATACAAGTAAGCTGATAACACCCACAGTTTCAATGCATTTAGGTTGGAAGATTTGTGCAGATGGATTGGAATGTATTATACTGACAAAAGCATCACCACTTTCAAATAATGCCGAGCTTATCTTAATGTTTGGCAGGTTAAAAATTGTATAAAGGCAGATGCAATGAAACAGTGCGATCAGCATACTTGAAACATCTGTACACAGACACACACACACACAGCACAGCTTTAACACTGGAGCTAAACTAACCTCGTTCTGCGGTCACTACCCTTTGGTAAGGATGGACGCGCATATCCTGCCTTCGTACTTTAGTAGTCACGGCACCTGCTCAGAACGCAACATTGCCAACAAAACAAGAGTTAAAATCAGATTATTCATCAAAACACAGGAACACTACAGTTCAATCATCACTAAAAGTGTTTAACAAGGCTTGTAAAAGCAAATTACAAAGCACTAGTGAACATCTCTATTTTTAATAAGGGCCCCATCATGGCAAAATTCACATCCTACAAAAAAAAACACCAGGTGTTGCTTTTGACGCTTTAAGTAATTGATACCATGATAATTGAGCCCTGATTTCCACCTACAGTAGATAAAATCATTTCACTACAGGTTACTTAATGTATTATGTTACTTTAGAAATAATACTGATCACTTTATATGTCTAGGAAACAGTTACAGGAAAAACAAGTAATGCTAATGTTACTAGCTAAACAAATATAGATTACATTACGTTTCATACAGAGGAATGTAATAAAATATTTTTCTGAAAATATCCATTTTAGAGCTGTCGACAAAACAGTTAAGACCAGTGTAAACATGAGCTGTGATGACCTTTAGTCTTTTGTTTCTAATTAAAAAAAAAATTGAACAGTTTTTTTCATTTGCATTGCACTGTTTTTGTTCCAAGGCAGCTGTAAGGCAAAGCATTTAAACACTCGTATAGGTTGAAGACTGTTACACCTCTCAGTGTTTTTAGCCTTTTGTTGGGAAAGCCATACCTACAAGAATAAAACAGAATGCTGAAGTTAGTCTCTAATGCTCGAGCTCTGAGCAAATGAGGAAAAAAAAAACGAATTCCAAAGAGGGGAGGGCAGCATGACTGACATCTTAGATCATTATGATGGTCTACATCAGGATTATTATTATGTAATAATGTATTTGATTTGATTTTACACATAAATCTAATCACACATTAACTAAATTCTGTATACTATTTTAAAATCCTCCATGTTTACAAACCAGAATGTCAATGATATAAAGCAGTCCTGCTCAAATGTTATTGGATATTAAGCGTGGCAGTGCAAAATATGAATTTACACATTTCTATCAATTACTTTACACACTGTCATACCGCCCAACCCCAAAATAGCGCTGAATTCACAATCCGTAGACAATGAAGACAAAAAACCACTGAAACATCGCTTACCTAAAACACCACTGGAGTCAATGGGGTATTCAAGGATGGAGGTTGCAGGTGCAAAGGTGTAGGGGTAATCGTAGGGTGCATAGATGATGCCCGATTCCGGGTTCTGGGGAAGAAGGGTGGCTGGGTGGGGCGTGCCCGTGTGCATGAGGGCAGAGCTATGGATCTGTCGGATGAGGGGCATGAGGGTGGGGGCAGAGGGCGCGGGGGTACGCAGGGCCCCGTGGGGCATGCCTGGTGAGGGGCCTGTGATGATACGGGGAGCTTGTGCGGTTGCGGCCAGCGAGAAGGTAAACGCTGCTGAACAGAATAAGACATACAAGAGCAACAGACAAAGGTGTGAGCGGGATGGAAATTGGAACCAGAATGTCAATAAAGTTAGCCCTTGTAAATAAATAGCTAAAAGAAAAGCAAAAGACAATAAAAAGTACATATGCACAGATACAAAAATTACTTCTTTCCGGTTAGATTAAATAATTAATTCTTAATATGACTATTAATATTGAACACCAAACTGGTGATGTTTCTTAACATTTTCTATACACAGAGCACAAATTCATTGCATTTTCCTGTCCTCTTTTGAGTGACAGTTTAAAAAGCCAATGGCTGATAAATCCTATCCGATACATCTCTAATAAAAAGGAGTAAAAAATTTGTGTTTGCTTTTTTGGGTGGAGGATTGATGATGTCATTCTTACGTGACTTGACATTGGCGTCTCTGTATGTGCCGTTGAGTATGGCCAGCTCCATCAGCTGCATTTTCTTCAGGCTGTCTTCACCTTCCGCCTGCGCACACATACGTAAATGAACCTTTTTTAGTGTCATTTTAAATTAAACTCTTATTTTTAAAATATAAAAAACGTCACCCTATGAAAACCCATTTGTGAAGATTCAAGCTTTTTGTCCTTTTTAACCATATAGCAGACACACCCTGATCAGAAATGTGAGTGGGTTGAAACTGAACCAGGTTTAACCGCCTCGGATCAGAATTTGGAGGTTGCTGGCCTGATGTGTGCCCACAGGCGGGGTGCCGGGGGTCTACAGTTTCACGCTTGCTAACAGCTAACGGATGATTTACTCCGCTACTGTTCAAACAAACCAGAGAGGTTAAAGCAACAGATTGCGTTACCCTCAACAGTGTGCCCTGGGATCAACGCCCATACTCTCCGTCTGTCCCACAGACAACGCATACATTACAATACATTTCACTTCCGCTGAATAAGTCGAAAGTTATTGTTATAACGGATACAACAACTTTAGCAAAAAACCTAGTTCTCTCTGTGTTTACATGTATCTATGGCATATAGCTGCTGTATCACAAAAGGATTTATATCACTGTGAAACAGCTGGAAGAGCAGAGATGGCCAACTATGAGAAGCACAAATAAGGGGATAGATCAACATAGGAAAAGATCAGCAAGTTTGAAGCTTCTGGACGGTGAAGTCTGATTTCAAAGCAGTTCAGGGAGGGGCTCAGCCGACTGTCCACAGAATGATATAAACTGTGTCAGCAAGCAGAAAAGCAAAGAGCTTTACAAAGCATGATCCATGCGTGTATGTGCACACATCTCTCTTCTCCTTGCTTGCTTTGGAGAGATCTGCCGTGCCGACTACACGCTAAAGAGAATATCATCAGTCACACAATGCATTAGAGATGATGATATCTAACTAGATTCTGATGACATTGCAACTAGGTCAAAGAGATACAGTTAAGTGTACACGCAAAATTAGATATTTTATAGACTAAACCTTAGGTCCTGTAACAAGTATATACTTTTTACCCTTTTTAATCACCTTAAACACACAAATAGCATTTTATTAACATTCATTTTGTGAGATACATAAAAAAAATAAAGGGTTGGAGTAGAACAAGGCATTAAAAATGTTATGACAGCTGCATAGCATTTGTATTTGACATATATCAGGAGTACACTCTTCAAAAAAAGGTGCTTTAAAAGGTTCTTCGATGCCATAGAAGAACATTTTGGTTCCATAAAGAACCTTTAACATCTGAAGAACCTTTCCGTTTCACAAAAGGTTCTTTGTGGCGATAAAAGGTTCTTCAGATTATGAAAAAAGTAAGAAAGAGATAGGTTTATAGAAACTTTGACTGAATGGTTCTTCTATGGCATCGCTGTGAAAGCACCTTTATTTTTAACAGTGTATCTAAATGAAACATCTTAAAATCAAGAACTGAAAATAAACTTATCAGGAAAGATGACCGGTCTTTCGGGGTTGGTAGAGTAAAGAAACATTACAAGCATGAACTGAATGCGTTGATGGCATTAGAACAAGATGATTGGTTTAGATTACATATTAAAGAACTGAACATTGAAGCGGCAAAAACATGCTGGGTGCCAACTCTTTCGTTTCGTTAAGTCTCCATTCATTCAGGAAAGAAACAGATTATACACATTTGCCTAGAGATTGATGCGTTGCTATGGGGATTCTTTCATATCCCAGTGCAAAATTATAGAATTGTCTCATCCGAATCAGACGGAAAACCACATTCTACACTCTAGGAAGATATTTTCTAGTTCAAGGCGCAAAGCATTAGGAAGATATTCTTCTACACCATATCACTATAGATGGTTTGATGAAAAATAATTAGTGGGTTTACATTTGAGCTGCGCATTTCCTACAGTAAACAGCATTACACTATAAAGAGCTAATTCTCCATTCACGATTAAATTGCAGAGAAAGAGCAGAGCTGTCACTCATGCATCAGTGCATCCCCAATAGGGTTACCACGGTAACACCACAGGGACTCCAAAAACCCTCTCTCTGACAGCGGAGGGATCACAATCCAGAATCGAGCAAAGAACAACATTTTATTCTCAAGTGACAAACTACAAAAAATATGCTTGGTCCCAGGTCAACATCACACGTTATTTTACCTTTCGTAACGGGATGTAAAACTGCAATGAACAAAAAAGTTGGAATTTGTCCTTAAAACATTTGATGAATAACATTTGTATTATGTAGCTTACATTTTACTGATGGTGAAAATGAAGTATGCATCTTAAAGGGACAGTCCACCAAAAACAAATCTGTCAAAATTGATTTACCTTCACGTCCTTCAGAACCTGTATTTGACTCTTTTGTGTAACACAAAAGAAGATATTTTGAGAAAATACATTGGACATCAACAACATCGATGTTGTTTGGTTACCAATATTCTTTAAAATATTTTCTGATGTGTTCTACAGAAAAAAGACAGTCATACAGATGTGAAATGAAATGAACAAACACTCCTTATAAACCACAATATGTGTCTAATGTCCTTTCTTAAGACACAATGTTTAATTTCCATTCAGCTCAGAGTTACACAGCAGGGCCTCAATCCCCTGTGGGACTCTTTAGAGCCTTGACCCTTGGGGTCTAGGCCCTCCTCATTAATTTATAAGCAAAGGTATTTAAGCCTATTAAAAACGGCCTACGGTGCTCACCTTTGCACATCTGGAGTCATGTGTGCGGAGTAGCTCTACTTAATTCTCATGGAGAAAGCAACTCCTCTCCACACGCTCAACGGACGACGCTGTATTACCAGCAGGAAAATGAAAGACCCGCTGAGTGAAAATACATTTATTATGATCTAAACAGCGTTTCTTTGAGCACACCCCACAGGTCTTGTTTGCAGAGACCCATCCAATTTTTTTGTCACTCCACACATTTATCGAAAAAGTTGAGAGAACCAAAATCGCGTCACTCACCGCAGGGACCAGCAGCTTCGTGACTTCCTCAACGGCTCTCTTGAGTTTGATCTCAGCGCGGTTCTGAGAATCTTCCACAGTGATGAGGACGTGGAGGTCTTCGTTCAGATGTTCCCAGTTCGGTTTCCCCCTGTTCTGCTCTTCCTGCCAGGACAAAAAAAAGGAGATAACTCTTATCACAGAGCTCATAAGATAACACGAGTGCTTTACTGTAGCACTGTGACATCCAAAAGAGGAAGGGAAAGGTTAGTATACTATTATAAAAACCTAATTGTTTATGAGTCTATATGTGATGTGTGTTTTGTAAAGACTGTGAACAGGGTAAACTCTGTCAAAGAAGTTGTGTCTCTAAACGTATCCCCTTTGAAGGCGCCGTCGCTACAGTCATCAAAAGCACCATCTGTGAAACAAATTCACCGTCTTAAACAATACAAGTTGGGACAATTGCTGTCCGACTTGAAATAGCCTGCTGTGAACAATGTTCATTATTAGGCATCTGTAGGTGTGGGCTATGATTCGTTTTGTGCGGCATATGGATGTTTTGTGTAACTTTTAGATCCAGCCTGCAGTGTGGTTTAAACATTGGTCTGTGTAGGCTTATTCAGCGTTACAAGCGGTCTACATTCTGCTCTATTTTGTGCTCCATTCAGCTGTTTTTAACATAAGAAAGCATACTTTGTAAACTTGCAAAGTTTAAAAATGTTATTTTGCACATCTCTTCCACATGAAACATTTTTGGAATATACTTTACTATTTACTATAGTTAACTTTAGTATATTCTCGTACTTGCTACACTTTGTTATTGTATACTATAGTATTCTGTAGTATTAAAGGGATAGTTGACAAAAGAAATTAATTTATTTACCCTCAGGTCATTCTTTCTTCTGTTGAACAAAAAATAAGATATTTGGAGAAATATCTCCGTGGTTTTGTGTCCATACAATGGTGAATCCTTCCTTTAACTAAAGTGAACTGATCGACTGTAGTAAATACAGTAGCATACTTTTAACTTACTATGGTTCTTTTTATACCGCTCTTCACAATTTGCATTGTATTATGGAATGAAGAATTAAATGAAATATAGTACAGACACGTACACATATCTATATACATACAAACACACACATATACTAGAGTTTACTATAGTAAATACTAAAGTCTACTATGTTTTTTCATTTGAACTAACAGAAAAAGACAGAAGCAGAAGAAAAGAAACAGGGACTTAAGCCCGGATCGTCCGCATAAGCACCACCCTTCAACATGTCTGAGCGTGTGCGCCGTGCCACATCGATGTCTTTATAATGTTTTTCCAGAGCAGTTTTCAACATCTACCGCTTATAAAAGCACAGACCACTTCCTATGAATTGGCGGTGGTCAGTTTCCACGGAATCTTTTTCATGGGACTCTTATTTCAACTGTTCAGCTGACACACGGACCAAACATCAACAGACAGAGAGCGTTTGCCATAGCAACGGTGAGCTTGGAAGCATGCGACTGTCAGTTTATCTCAGCGTTCTGGCCTGTAACGGGAGGGATACAACGGTTGCCATAGCAACGGGGCGTTCGGGCCCATGCATCGAGTCTTTATTGAATGCATTGTCTCCAGCTGGGTTTTTCATCACAGCAGGGCTTATGTTTACGACACGGAGCTCGGGCCTACAGAACAATCAATTACTGTGAACTCGCTCTTCTTCGACTGAGGGCCCCGCTTCAAGCGATCGTAGAAATCACCTGGGACTCAAGGGTAAAGTTTGAAAGTGCTCCTCTGCGCCGGTCTCAGTTCGCAGTAGGCGGCGATGTATTTCTTAAAAATTGGCTGCCATCTCCTTGGAAGAGAATTATTATGTGATCAAATAAATGCGTTCAATAAGGGAACATTGCATCCTATGCACAGCTGACTACAAGCTAATAATAACTGTGACTTTTATCAATGTGGGATTTAAAGCAACTGCACACTGCATAGAGGTCTTCTTTGGCCTACTTTTGAGGGTGTGCCGTTTTGTGCACAACACAGCAAATCCCAAAAAGGAAGATGCTAGTATGATGCGCTTAACTGTAGATCTACAACTATACCTATAGATCAACGTTAAAGGTCAATCCAAAACAAGCTATAAATCACATAAAGTTCATATCATTATTATTTTAGCAAAACCTCTCAAGCACCTACCACTGCGCACCTTGGACTATTTTAGAGTTATATTCATATACAGACGTCCAACAGTCAAATAACAATAATTCATTTGCCACCAACAAACTTGTGAACCCAACATACAGCCGCAGAAACAAATGAAGACATTTCATTTACTAAATGTATTGTGGACTGGCCATTCCAGTCCGGTTTCTGTTGAATTTCAACAAAATCAAACTTCAGGAGTGACAAAGTCATCCAGACATGAAGACTGACAAGACACATAAAACTGTGATAAAAATCGATTTTTTTTTCTTTTCCTTAATACAAATATTACTGTTGCATTGCTTAAAGGTGGATATGAACTTGTTTTCTTCGCAGTATTTGAGGTCTGAAAAAATACAGAGCATCTTTTCTGCTATTAGACCTGTTTCGCCAGTTTTTATTTTCTGCAAATAAATATAAAGGAAACAATATTTTTAGGGAAAATTTGGAAATTTTGTTAATTGTTCAGAGAATGAAACAAGAAGGATCAGTTTACCAAAACATGAGCCTGTAAATAGTCATTTAAAAAAAAGTCTTTAAAAGGTCTTTCAATTTTTTCCAAAGCTGTATGATCTGAATTACAATTTGGATTGTACACAAGCCACTCCATCACGTGACAACATAAACGTGGAAGACTGTTGTTAAAGGGGAAGTCACTCAAAAATGTACTTTTCTCCAAACATGTTTAGAGAACTTCTGGCATCTTCGGAGCACAAATTAAGATATTTAGGTGGCATTCGAGAGATTTCACACCCTGATGTCTATTAGGATGCCTGGAAATCTCTCGGATGTCACCTAAATATCTTCATTTGTGCTCCCAAGATACCGGAAGTTCTCTTAACTTAATGTGATGTGGGTGAGTAAAATATAAAAACACAAAGTTGATTTTTGAGTGAACTTCCCCTTTAAAGGAATGGTTCAGCTAAAAATAAATATTTTGTCATCATTTACCGACCACAATGGCTTTTATTGGTGAAACAAAATTAGGAATGTCTATTCTGCTCCTTCTCGTACAAAAGAAAATGTTGACCACAGATGTCAAACATGATTTTCAAAGTAAGATTTTCACTGAACAACTGAATTTGTTCCTAAGGCTTTCATATGGCTTCAGAAAAAGTATAATATATTACGCAGTAAAGCTGCCTTAAATTTTTGTGTTAAATCACATTGCCATTACAATTTCATTGAATTTACATTATGCTGACATAAACGACACTAACTTAAACCCATATTAAATTGTCTTTAAAAATCTAGTTTAACCAAAGTGAACAGTAAAGCCAATGTGATTAAAGTTTTTTGAGGCAGCTTTCGAAACTCAAGTTTTTAAGTTGAAATAGGTAAACAATGAACTGACTTTTTTGTTTGACTGTCCCTGGTCTCATCCACTTATAATCTATGAAAAAGAGCAGCTCAGAACTAAACCCTTTTTGTGAACCCCTAATGCTAAACCTTACCTGTGTTTATCACACAGAATGTGAATGTAAACCTAATATAAGGAAAGAAAACAGATGCATGTGATGCCTGGCTTTTTTTGTCCTTGGCTGTTACTTCTCGGTTTTCCTCTCCTCCTTGCTTGCCATCATTTTTAGAGGATTTAAATCTAAATCTCTGTCGGTAACACAGAAATAAAGTTTTCACTACAAGGGCCTGATGGTTTCAACATCTAATCTAGCACAATATTCCAATACCCTTTTCACAGATTCTATTCTAACAAGCTATTATGACAACAGCCTTTTTAAAACAGCCCCCTAGCGCGTGCTGTCACAAAACAACCCCGTCAAACTTGAGGAAACAGCTGAAGTTTTAACTTTCGTTCGTAATTGTCTGTTCTGCGCTTCCTAGACGTCCGGGCAGCCGTCTGGCTAAGAATGCTGAGCCGCCAAGTCTGCATGTCTGTCCTGACTGATGAAACAGGCTTCATAAGCATCTCTACAGAGGGCTGGTGCGATAACCGTGGGTTGTGTAATAACAGTGAGAGAATGGCCCGTTGCCTGAGGCATCTCACTTCGCTGTGTTCCATTTATTCCCCATCAGTCTGAATTTGCGACTAAGAATGTCATCGATGCATGGAAACCACAGTTTTTGTACGCTCTTAGTATTTTATGTGCACGCTTGTGTAGGCAGTACGAGTTGTGTTAAAGAAAAAAGAAAAATGCAAGACGACATGTTTTGGGAAAAGATGGACCACAACAACAGTGTGAGCATGAAACAGACCACCCTTGGTATGAACCCAACATTGTTGTTTATTTTCAAGAGTTGCCTGTATCCGTTTGCTCTTCTAAAAGCAGACAGAATGACATCCAACATCTCCAATATAGATGCCATAAAAGCATACAGCATAAAGGAAAGAAGAAAGAAAGGCTCACCTTCTTCTTGTCTCTCATGGAGCCTTTCCCTCGCACCATAATCTTGCAGCCCGTCTCGGCCTCCAGTTGTTTGGCAGTCAGGCCGCGGGGCCCCAGGATTCTTCCCACAAAATTAAACTGTGAAGAGACATAAAAAAGGTTGAGAAAACAACGGAGGTCTTTCAGTCAAAGACATCTGCATTTCCACACATCTGGCAAGAACATCGGAGCGCTAAAGATCTGTAACAGGTTCTTAAACAAACATGTTATCAAATCTCCATAAACCTGTTATCAATAATACAACACAGACGATAACAAAATGACTGGTTTCGAAAAGTGTCGCATGGGTTAAGACAGAGAGAGAGAGAGAATGATGGCCACATCCTAAGGGCTAAAAACACAGACCATCATCCTCATCTGATGATTCTCCCATATGGAAGCTTTAGGTTGATCTTGAATGTAAAGTGCTGGATGGTAACAGCATTTTACAATTCGATCTAGGGGATTTAGTAAACCCTGGCAGAATGTGTGGAATGTGTAATCCCCTTTTATGAGAGGGGAACATCTAGAGACCAAATGCGGTTTTGGAATGTACCATTTGCCACTGGGAAACCTTCACCATGCTCCTGACATAAATCAAATGAAACAAACGAAATGTTAACAAAGAGATCAGACAACAAGGAAATGGTTATACAAGTATTTTGGAAAGGCAGTTTACAGTCATGTGTATTGATCCTGTCAGATGTTGAGATTTCTTTGCATCATCGGTTGGTGACATTCCTTAACTCCCTTGGAAAATGACATCAGGGCAGTAGAGTCGAGCAGTCTCTCCGGATATTACTACTGAGCTTGGAAACATTTCAACGTTCTCTCCACCTTGGAGCTATTTCACTTCTCATAAGATAACAGGCAAACAAAAATAACCATGAAAAAAACAATTCCAGTGCTCAAGCCTCGTAAAAATGGTACTCTGTGACATCGAAAAAGCCATAGGTCAAAACCACGCAATACTTTCCCCCTAAAGGAGATATGAAAACTATGGCTTCGAGGAGTCATCAGTCAAGTGATGTGAATGACTGGCCAGCTTTGATTCGACCCCTGGCGTGATTTATCGGTCAGGCCCTTTAACATACACAGGGCCGGGACAAGCGGGTTTTGCCGTTTGCTGTCTGGCTCTTTCAGCATTTAACCTTATCTGTCACAAGGGCTGAGTGATAAGCCAGGCAGCTGCCTCTCTCTCAGGGTCACAATGCATTCTCTTCCTTTTAAAGCTGAAGTCCTCTCAGGCCGTCCACAGCTGCTGGGGACCGTGATGCCTCTGTGCTGTATATTTAGAATTGAGCGCATTACCCCACTGTTTGGATGGCTGGCTGTCTGGCAGCATCCTTGTATTATTGTAATTTGTGGTTTTGTGCAATATTTATGTGGGTAGTGATTGCAAGGCAACGTAATAGTGATGTCAGAATTGTGTTTGCTGAATCATGAAGTGTAATTGCGATAATGCTTTACATTGTTTAAAAACTGTCAAATGCATACACGTCATAATAATAAGAAATGTATTTATAATTATTTTAAAATGTATTTCAATGCTCATTTTGTCTAAGTAAGTCAGATGAGCTCCCCCTGTTGAGAACTACCTGTTGAATTCTGACAGGGAATTCTGTTTAAAGGACAGTTTACCCCAACATTTTAATTCTGTCATATTTATTCTCTTTCGTGTTGTTCAAAACCTGTATGTTACTCATTCTCCTGTGGAACACAAAATAGATATTTTGATTGATTTTGTGCCCATACAGTGGAAGTCTATGGGGTTAAATGTTGTTTGGTTACCAACATTCTTCAAAATATCTTCTTTGTGTTAAGCAGAGGAAAGAAAGTCATAAATGTTTGGAATTACATGCGGGTACGTAATGAAATGCAAAGAATGTTAACAAACATCAAACAAAACCTTTATATCATCTTAAGTTTCTCTCCGAAGGATCTTTATATAGTGACACGGCATGCAGAACAGTGAAATAAATCACCATACAGCCACCTTCCCATTTGTTTTCGCATGGACCACACTGACAGGGATAATGTTCCAGATCATTCTCTCCAAAAGAATCAGGCTGTGGAGGACAGAGAGGCCAGTGACCTGCGTATCTCTCTCCCACACTTGACACTGGGGCAGTAGTGCCGGTAGCTCTGATACGGTTCAGAAGGATTATCAGTACTCTGGTTCTATTACAGGAGAGCAAAGCCGCTATCAAAACAAATTTGATGATTGATGGAGGAGATAAGGAGAGGATCTGTTGTGTCTCTAACAGATCTATAAACGACAATGACAAACGAAGGGTAAAGACAAAAAAAGACTTGGCAAAAGGGTTTTAATGGCTTTAATGAGACCATTTTACACCAAGTGTTTATGAAGTTTAATATATTGTATTATAGCTGTAACATATTGAGCTATAGCAAAAGAAAGACATTTAAATATTGGATATAATTTTTTTATATTCTATATAATTGTTTTATTATTCAAAAAATTATATTTATGATGCTTGGCAAGTATAAATCCTTCAACAGGAAAAAAACTTATGGTTGAGCCAGACCAATCATAATAATTGGGAAATATCGCACATGAACACGGCCCACTTGGGATGGCGTTGTGTTGTTCCCAATGACTTTGTTGCTTTATGAAGTTTGTGACCTCAATAAGTCACTCATCAATAGGAAATTCTTAGCTGGTTGTCAAATGTATCACATTTAATACACCAGACACCCGACGTGAAATCAAACGCTCCGCTGTGTTGTCATCCATCAGACTATCTATTCAAAAGCTTTTCTTCCTTCAAAATGTGTTTACTTGACACAATAAAACAACTTTTGCAACATTAGAACGAGACGAACTAGTACTTTGTTTTAGATTTCCTATTTTGATTCGTTTCTTTTTTCGAAAACAGCAGCAGTAGAAATATGTAGTTAAAGGGACAGTTCACCCAAAAATAAAAATCCTGTCATCATTTACTCACTCTTGAGTTGTTCCAAATCTGCTTACATTCCTTTGTTCTCATGAACACAGAGAAAGAAATTTGGAAGAATGCTTGTAACCAAACAGTTCTTGGCCACCATTAACAACCATAGTACGAAAAATGACAACGGTGGTCAAAAGTAGGGCTGGGCGATATACAGTATATATCGTGATTCATTAAACATGTCTAAAGCGATTCTGAAATCGATTCTGTGTTTCATGCACAGCTCTCAGTGAACTACGGCTCTTTGACCAGTAGAAAGTACTGAGAGAGTCGATGAGTCGTTTATAAACTGTATTTGAAAAAGCAACACTCGTCAAACATCATCAGATGGAACAGCGATAGAATATGATCCTGGAACTAATGGTTCTTCTTCTGCTTCCCATATTCAGAGTTTCTGCGTAAGAGTGCCCCCCGGCCTTCGGATGTAGAGGCATCTAACCGTAATTCATTGAGAAACTAAGAGCATGAGAATGGCACGATATATTGCCTAGCCCTAGTTAAAAGTGCCCCAGAACTGTTTGCTTTCCTACATTCTTCAATATATCTTCTTTTGTGTACAACAGAACAAAGAAATTTGTAAGGCAATTTTCCTAATATGGTTCTAAATGGTGGCCAATAACTGTGTGGTTACAGGCATTCTTCCAAATATCTCTCTCTGTGGGTTTTTGGATGAACTATGACTAGGAAAGATTTGAAAGCAGTGGCCAAACAGTGGCCAGACTCACAGCATTAAGCAATATTTTCTGCGGTAATTTTTGTCTTTTGATTATTGTTGTCTATAAGGATGAGTTAATTGGATCTGGTCTACTGCCGTCATCTCCTGCTCCCCTGAGTCAACAGCTGAAGTAAGACAATCGATGCACAAACAAGAAAACGCTCGTCCCCTAGGACACACCTGTGACAATAGACTTTAGTAGTATTAGTATTTGCATAGACAGAATGCCAGATTCCAGTAATTAGATTTTTGTCTACAAAAGTCTATGATAAATACACAATTTTTGTTAAATTTACAGGTACTGATCGGCTTGTGAAGGCATTTAAAGTCTAGATTAAACAAAACTCTTTTGCTCTTTTCTGTAAGTGCATGTACATTCCAATTCCAAAACCGTGAATGTGACTATAACTTAAATCATAAAGATACAATTCAGCTATAAAACAGCTTTAATGATCACGGCACCTTTCTTATCACAATGCTTTGAAACAGTCAGACCCACACTTGCAAATCAAATGTATAATTTTTTGTTACAATACTTTTCCTATCCTACTTTGTGCAGGCACAGTTATTTATAGGTCAACACTGCGGCCGCTGGATGTTTATACTTACGTCTGGGTACTCTTTGACAGGCACATAGAGTTTCTCTTGGAGTTGTGCGATGGGCCCCATAGCATCCGGGAGTTCAGACGTCCTTTTGTCTGTGCTGCCGTTCATCGTGTCATTGTACATGTCCTTCCGTACCCGACCGATCTCTGCCAAACACACACAATAAAAACTCAATTATACAAAGAAGCTCTGGGAAATAAGTTCTGGAAGGCGTGAGAAAGAAAAATGGACAAAACATTCAAAGGCTGTAAGGAAAAACCAGTTCACCCAAATTGAAAATTCTGTTTATGTTTATTCAGCCTCATGTTCAAAACCAGAAAACCTTTTTCCTTTTTGAGGAACACAAAAGGTTAATTTCTGATATTCTGATATCTTAGACACTATTTATCCCATCTTTCGCCACGGTAAAAAAGTGAACTATTCCTTTAAAATAAAACATGAGAAAGCTAAAGGAAAAAAAATCACATCACTCCATATTTTTTGCAATATTAAAGTTCTCACATACAAAACATGGCTGTTGTTTTTGAAAACGATCAACTTTCTGTTTCAAGTAACTTGGAAAACTCTCAATGAGCCCATGCAACTCATTCAAAATAACTCCTAAAGGGCAAAAGAGCCCAGCCAGCCATGGTGAGATGCACCATGATGTGCATTTGCAAAGCGTGAATCAGACACCAGCCCTCTGAATGCTCTCTGGTCCCGCAGAGAGACTTAAATTATTATTAAGCAAAACCTCTCTGGAGGATATTGGCAAGCAGACGATGTATATTAGAACGGATTTTCACTGATGTACAATATGGCTCAAAACGACAACATCAAAGTCTGTAGATTAATATGACTTCAATATAACCCAGAGCCAAGGTAGCCAGAGCCTCCCATCGGACCTTCCTAATATACAACAAAAAAAAAATGATGCAATAACAACAGAAATGCAATAACCCATCAGTACTCAGCACTTTCTTCTTCAAAGCCCCACCCACAACTGTCCAAAGAATGAGGGCCGTTTCCACAAGCATGTGTCTGGATTTACTGAACACATGCACACTTACTTTATACTCAATCAACACATGTTTTTGGCATGACACCATCTGAGCGAATTCTCTAACACATGGATCTTTGATCTGTGATGTCTACAATAAATGACTGCCTGCATGGTCACACGTTAACATTGGTTATCAAAGCTGACGAAAACCGCCACAATATGAAAGCAGCAAGGATCAATATGAAACAAATCTACATGTCACAATAAGGCTTTTAAAAGCTTAAGCCTAGGGTGATTGAGTTACACGTTTTGCCCTTTAAAGTGGACATGAATGTTAAATAATTGGTCACATTATACAAAGTGTTGAAAGGCGATTGAACATTTTGCCAGAAGTTTAAGTTTGGTTTTGTGTGAAACCTACATGATCTTGCAGGCGATATAAAAAGCAACATTTTGCCTAGGTTTCCTGAGAACGCTTTTCCTCCATCGCCCCGAGCCGTTGTAAGCACAGTCGGAAACAGTTCTGTTACGAAATTTTGGCCGTGGTAATGAATGCGCGCAGAGGCGTTACAGTGCACAGTCTCTTGTCTTACCATGGCAGGTTGTGACGCGTTTGTGTTTACGTCCTAAACAATTCCGTTATCAGCCCTGCGGTGGAAAATGAAACCATTAACGTACTGGCTGGCATGGATCGGCACGAAGTAGAACACTTAAGCAACAAGAACAATTCGGCGCGATGGTGGATAAGCGCTATAAGAAGCGTGAGTAGACTACCTCGTGTAAAAGAGCAAAAGTAATATAATCTAATTCTACAAAGGTAATCATATTTTAAGATTTACGTATCTTCCAGCAAGAGATATGATCAAAATAAAAAACTATAAATACACGTGTACTACTGCCTGCTCTCATTACGGATTTTCTTCCCCACAGAACAGCTGAGATGATATATAAGGTGACATATAATTTCCACCTTCAGTTTCGCTGTTATTAGAACAACCTTCAAATGCGCTAAAAACAAACATCAGAGAGTGCGAGTGAGAGAGTGAGAGAGAGTGAGAGAGAGTGAGAGAGACAGATAGAGAGACAGATAGAGAGAGAGAGAGAGAGATAGAGAGATAGAGAGATAGAGAGAGAGAGAGAGAGAGAGAGAGAGAGAGAGAGAGAGACAGACAGAGACAGAGAGAGAGAGAGAGAGAGAGAGAGAGAGAGAGAGAGAGAGAGAGAGAGAGTGAGAGAGTGAGAGTGAGAGTGAGAGAGAGAGAGTGAGACAGAGGGACAGAGAGAGAGAGACAGAGAGAGACAGAGAGAGACAGAGAGAGACAGAGAGAGACAGAGAGAGAGAGAGAGAGAGAGAGAGAGAGAGAGAGAGAGAGAGAGAGAGAGAGAGAGAGAGAGAGAGAGAGAGAGAGAGAGAGAGAGAGAGAGAGAGAAAGAAAGAAAGAAAGAAAGAAAGAAAGAAAGAAAGAAAGAAAGAAAGAAAGAAAGAAAGAAAGAAAGAAAGAAAGAAAGAAAGAAAGAAAGAAAGAAAGAAAGAAAGAAAGAAAGAGAGCAAGACGTCTTTGATTACAGTTTGTGTTTGTTTACTGTCATTGGAGTCTAGGTCTTGATACTACAGTATGATGCACTTGGTTTGGTATGGAAGTGCACCACGACTACATCACAGAGACATAAATATCACCCCTGTAATGCCAACAGACCTCCTGCCCTTTAAACATGCAGAGCCACAGATAACCTATACAGACACTGTTATTTACTAATAACACGCCGTCATCTGTCTGCTTTGACTTCATTCTAACTGACACCTTTAGCTTATTTCAAGGATGAGTGGAAATTTGGAAGCACTCTACATATTTTTCAAGGGAGTCAAAAAAAAGGAAATCCAAGATTTGTGCTGGCTGAACGGCACTTGTACGGGATGTGAGGTGTGAGACACATTCCTGACATTTAGCGAACAAAAGTGTTGTTGCCTGCGAGAACTGGTGGTCATCAGACCAAACGCTATTTCGCAGTGTGTGCCGTTATAAGACTTTGAGATGTTGTCTTGCATAAAATCAGATTCAGGAAAGTGGAGATACCAAGAGTGTGAGCACGAAAAATTCATGATAAGGATGGGCATTCTGGTTCAAGGAAAAGTACCAACAAAGGGAAATTCTGTCTTTATTTATTCACCCTCAAGTTGTTCCAAACATGCATATATTTATATGTTTTGATGAACACAGTTCTTGGCCACCATTGACTGGAGGCACATAGTAGGAAAAATGGTTTGTTTGTTTCATACATTTAATGCCTGAGAGAAATGGAAAAATAAGTTAAATTTAACAGATGCTGTACATTGCGGCACACAGCAGTGGTATAAAGAAATCCTGTTCTACCGTATTTGAAATGATACTTTCATCATTACAGTTCACATTCGGTTATTACATTCAAATAGGGTAGAACGCCACTTATATTTACCTCTGCTGTATGCCGCAATGTACAGCGTCTGCTAAATGTAACTATTTTCTCATTTTTCCAGTTGTCTCTGCTTTAAGTAGTCAATGGTGGAACAAAACAAAAAATGAATACAGATCTGTAAGAACTCGAGGGTGAGTTAATAATTTTCTTTTGGGTTAATTGTCCCTTTTATTTATCCATTTTATCTTCTTATCTAATATATTTTAAGTAAATCAACAGAAAAACAAACGGAGCATTATGGGAAAATGCTCATTAAATACACAAATATATTTTGCGCAACTAATTATAAATTGGCACTGATTTATGAGTCTTAGAAATTTGTAGTTGTCATGATCCTGCCTCTCCTTGTCTTGGTTTTCGAGTCTTGTGGCAGGATCATGTCAGTCCCATGTGTTTTGTGTGGAGAAAGAGCATTGTTTTGGTTTGAGAAGCCATGCTCTCTCTCCGGTGTCATGTCCTTTAGCCCCGCCCCCTTGTTTCCCTGTTTGCAGTCCGTTAGTGTTAGTCTTGTCTCCAGCCCTGATCCATCCTTCCCTTAGTGTTTCAGTCCCCTCACCTGCCTCGTGCAATCCTCCTGTTAGCTTTCCCTTAGTGTTTCATCCTTGTCACCTGTGGCCACTCTCCCTGTGTCATCAGTCCTTGTTAGTGTTTTCCCTTTATTAAGCCCCAGTTTTCCCTCTGTCCCTGGTCGGTTCATTGTCATTTTGTCATTTTCGTACCTCCTCACGTCACCTTGTTGGATTATTCCTGTCTATGGATTATCGTGTTTGTTCCTGTTCTAAGTTTGTGGATTTTGTTGATTTATTATTCAAAGGACTTTGTTTGTTTTGTTCCCCTTGTGGAAAGTTTTAGTTTACATTTTTGTCTTGTTTTAGATCTTGTTCTCCCCATCGAGGGTCTTTTGTTTAAATAAAGTTTTTGTTATTTAACTCTGCTGCCTGCGTTTGGGTTCTGTCCACACACCGTGACAGAATGAACCGACCAAGAAGAACCCAGCAGGCAGCAGTGTTTGCTGCAAGGTCCTGCCAGCCTCGTCCCCTCTGCAGCGTTCGCCAGGATAACTCAGACCTGGCGGACTACCTTGATAGGTTTCTGGAAGCTGCAGGAGAGGTGGTCCTCGGAGAGGAGGAGGTGACCGCAGCATTCATCCACGGCCTCAGGGTTCCCCTATCTCCAGCGGAGATGAGGAGGCTGAGACCGCTGGACTTCGAGGGTGTGCTCAGGTTTGTCATGAGCCGACCGGAGCCCAGGGTCTCAACTGCTCCATGTTTTGCATCTCCGTTGGGCCCCATCCCTGAGGGTCTTGCCCTGAAGCTCGGGGTGTTGACAACTGCCGCGCCACCAGCCTCTGCTCCACCACCAGCTAGCCTCCGTGGTAGGCGTGGACGGAGGGAGTCGTGGGACTCCCCGTCCGACTCTTCCAGCACGGAGATAGTGGGGTCCCCCACCGCTACTCTGCAGCCGGCCACACGTCCTGTGAGCCGGTCAAAGAGGAAGAGGCAGAGGAGAGTGGCACCATCCTGTCCTGCCCAGGCGTCAAGTCCGGTGGTCCCGTCAAGTCCGGTGGTCCCGTCAAGTCCGGTGGTCCCGTCAAGTCCGGTGGTCCCGTCAAGTCCGGTGGTCCCGTCAAGTCCGGTGGTCCCGTCCAGTCCGGTGGTCCCGTCCAGTCCGGTGGTCCCGTCCAGTCCGGTGGTCCCGTCCAGTCCGGTGGTCCCGTCCAGTCCGGTGGTCCCGTCCAGTCCGGTGGTCCCGTCCAGTCCGGTGGTCCCAAGTCCGGTGGTCCCCAGTCCGTCTCAGCCGGCCCTCCAACCTACAACCCAGTCAGCCTTGCCCCAGCCGTTCCCAACTACGGCTGTCCTGTCATGCCCTACCCCTTCTAGTTCCTCCCACTCCAAGAGAGGTATCCCTTCCATGCCCAGACCTTCCTACCCCACCCCTCCGCCCAGCTCTAGGAAGCAGGGTCCTGTCCCTCCTAAGTCCCCACCCAGTTATGTTCCCAAGTTTTTCCCACCAATTCCGCCTCCCCCCTTCCCATTGATGTTTATTTTATTGTCCAACCCCAATCCCTTTCTAGTCATGTCAGCCCTGCCCCTAGTGTGTTCTGTTCTGTGTTTGTGGTGTCTGTCCTCCTGTCTGTCAGTCTTGTCATGTTTAGTGTGATCTTGAAGAACTCCTGGAGGAGTTCTTTAAGGCGGGCGCTCTGTCATGATCCTGCCTCTCCTTGTCTTGGTTTTCGAGTCTTGTGGCAGGATCATGTCAGTCCCATGTGTTTTGTGTGGAGAAAGAGCATTGTTTTGGTTTGAGAAGCCATGCTCTCTCTCCGGTGTCATGTCCTTTAGCCCCGCCCCCTTGTTTCCCTGTTTGCAGTCCGTTAGTGTTAGTCTTGTCTCCAGCCCTGATCCATCCTTCCCTTAGTGTTTCAGTCCCCTCACCTGCCTCGTGCAATCCTCCTGTTAGCTTTCCCTTAGTGTTTCATCCTTGTCACCTGTGGCCACTCTCCCTGTGTCATCAGTCCTTGTTAGTGTTTTCCCTTTATTAAGCCCCAGTTTTCCCTCTGTCCCTGGTCGGTTCATTGTCATTTTGTCATTTTCGTACCTCCTCACGTCACCTTGTTGGATTATTCCTGTCTATGGATTATCGTGTTTGTTCCTGTTCTAAGTTTGTGGATTTTGTTGATTTATTATTCAAAGGACTTTGTTTGTTTTGTTCCCCTTGTGGAA
Source organism: Barbatula barbatula (assembly GCF_947034865.1). Classification (NCBI taxonomy): domain Eukaryota; kingdom Metazoa; phylum Chordata; class Actinopteri; order Cypriniformes; family Nemacheilidae; genus Barbatula; species Barbatula barbatula. The sequence goes on from NC_136779.1 coordinate 5,034,770, forward strand.
AGTTTTAGTTTACATTTTTGTCTTGTTTTAGATCTTGTTCTCCCCATCGAGGGTCTTTTGTTTAAATAAAGTTTTTGTTATTTAACTCTGCTGCCTGCGTTTGGGTTCTGTCCACACACCGTGACAGTAGTCTATGGTAAAGTGCAGCACATGCACTAGTTTTAACGCTTTGGAACAGAAACAGATTATTTCAGTCTGGCATGCACAGACACTAGTGTCGGCCATCTGCGGCAATGTGGGAGAGTTGAGAGACGCTGAGACGAACAGAGAAAACACGATAAAGAAAGGCGAAAAAGACCAAAAAAAGGTTGCAAGAGGGATGAAAGAGTAGACCTCAAACAGAGAAACCATCTGGATACTCGCACACTGCCAAAAAAAATGGAGGAGAGAACAGACTCCAGAGTTACCGCAATTGTCAAACTGTGCACATTCGATAACAATATTTTCATTAACTACATCTCTTCGAACTGGAAGCTGTGTTCAGCCACAGAGAACATTCCTGTGGCACAAGCTGTGCCATTTCGACCGCTGTCATTTTAATCGGGAACTTCTTACTTACATATCACGCATAAAGCATCCTGGAATGTCAACTGACCGACTCGTTTCATGAAAAAAGATGCTCTTTCACTGCTTCCTGAGTTGACACTCAATAGATCAAAACAAAATGAATAATACCATTTATTTACTTTCCTTCAGGTTGTTCCAAATGGGGAAGAGCATGTGCATTTGAAACAACATGAGGAGTAGATCAATAATGTGTAGATAAGTTAAATGATGTATTAGTGTGTGTGTGCTTTGTGCTTATTGAACATAAATCTGAAAACAATATGAAAATTGTCAAACTATGACATCATCCTGATGTCATGCCGCTGTGTTTGAACAATGCAGACTGATTTTAGGCTCTGAAAGAGAAGAGTCTACAATTATGAAAACTGGCAGTTAAAGGGGAGATAAGTATTGGGTCTTAACAGAGAGAGCAGAAGATGATGAGATCAGAGAAAACATCCAATAATCAACACTTTTATCCTAAAGAAAACTGCCAAAGAGAGACAAAGAGGAAGAGACGTGTGAAGTCAATCCGAAAAACATCTTCACAAATGAGACATGCGGTTTGACACAAAGCAAGATTTGACCTGAGAATGAACTGACACACTTACTCTTTCAACAGACAACAAATAACATCAAACCACTCTGAGTGGCATTTATTTTACAGAAAGACTGCACAGAAAGTCTGCATCCCTAGGTGCACTTAAAGGTCCGGTGTATGAAATTCAGCAGCATCTAGTGGTTAAGTTGCGAACTGCAACCCAGTTCTCGCTCCACTCCACATTGGAAGCTAAACATGTTTTGGGAAGTTTATTCTCCATCTGTTAATTTTGCAATATTTGTCCTGACTGCACTTTTCTGGAGTTTGAGAGAGGCTGTCTACTTTGTCTGCCTACAATCCACAAGCTGGTTCCCTCGAGTATCCCAGCGTCTTGTTCTGTCTGTGTCACGGGATGAGGCTGCTGTGGTAATGGCTTAATGCAGTCCAAAATCAAAGACCACGCATGTCACATGTATTCTGAGATGAAAAGGTTACTCAGTTAAACACACACACAGAGCTAGACACTAACCGCATATGCTCGCACACACACACATTAATGATGAAAGACATTTCAGGAGAGCAAGCTTGCCCTCGGATGCCTAGGCAAATGGTAACTAAAAGGTACGCAATTAGACATTGTAAAATAAGACAAGTCTCTCTCTAGACAAGTGTAAAGCAGAAACACATACTTCTCTTTGTATTCAACAACTCTAACAATCATGAAATGGTAGAAGATCTGTGAATCATCATGTGATCTTTCCTCCATTAAGAAGAAATGCCTGTGTGTGTCCTTGTCATGGTCATATGATGCAAATAGGTCAGAGGGTGACATCTAATAATCGCTCAAGTGCCAGAATATGTAAGAAAGGGATGAACAGAACACCACGTTTCACAGCTTAACTGTGAAGAAAGTTATGCAAGGACAATCAGAGGTCAAGAACTCAACATTTCCCAACATTTTTGTCCCCTTTGGAAAATGCATTTCACAAAGCACCAGATTTGGCAATTTAAGTAATAGATTTACAAATGAATCAAACTATCAAACACAATCTCACGGCAAATATTATATGCGAGGTGGCTAGTTGGTATTAAAGTTGCTGTGTGTAATTGTTTGGAGAATCTATTGACAAAAATGCTAAATAACCTCTGTGTATAAAAACCTTACATGATCAAGCGTTATGTTTTTTTTTATTACCAAGCTATTTCTAAACAACGCGGGTCCCCTTGCATGGAATTCTCCATGTTGTTTCTACAGTAGCCCTAAACGGACACACTGCTCTACAGAGCGTTTTTATCGTAAATACATTATCTCCTTCGGCAAAGTAGTAGTTCTGTGACCTTTAATTTTGTTCAATCTTATTTGTACTTTTTGGTGCGATCTGCTTTCGCACATGACTGTTAGCTTTAGTTAGGATTATGCCTTCGTTATTGCTTTTTTCTAATAATCATTTGTCCTTGTACGATTTACCTCTTGCAAATTTATATGAAATACAGACCTCTATTACCGCCATTGTTCGGTTACCAATATTTTTCAAAATATCTTTTGTGTTCTTTACTAGAAAGAAAGTCACACAGCAGGTATAAAATGACAAAAGGGTGAGTAAATGCAGACAGAATTTTCATTTTGGGTGATCACTTTAAAGCACACATATTATTATTAACCTTATGCAATAATTAAAGGGGTGTTTATCTATATACAATTTCTTAAAGAACAAAAATATAGACTCTGGATCACTAGACTCTAGGGTCCTTCTGTGTATCCAAATGATAAACAGTAAAGCCAGTGTGTTCAAAGAGAGGTTTAACATTGTTTCTGGATCCTCTCCCAGAAATTCTCTTCTATGATGGCTTAATTAGTCAATAATTCAATTAGCAGCATCTCAGCAGAATCTCTGCTCCTAAGAGGAAACACAAAGACGTGTGAAGAAACCAAGCACTGCTATGAAAACACACTGGATCATCACACCACCCTGAGCAATGAACTCAAAAACGCAGATACTTAAATACGAGTTATCAAACATAACATTCAATGGCAGGTATTAACGCAGAACGTTCAGACAGCAGTGTCTTATGATGAACACTACAGATCTAAATACAGATTTCGAACATTGAAAAACTAATAGATAAAAGCTAAAATATTCAATATAAACTCTTTTTCTAACTGCAAACTCCAAAACCTCCTCTCTCTGGCATAAAGAAAAACATTAGGTGTGTATAATAAAATGCCCTGCAAATGCCAGGCTTATACAAAGACATCCTAAAATAAATGCGTACATACGAGTCAAATAAAAATCTACGGCGAGTCAAAAAAACACCCATGGGTCATTGCAAACCCATGTGTTATTTGTGGGACAGCAATCTCAATATCATCATAAGGAACTAAACTTCCACCTATTTTATGCTGATCGACATTTCAGTTCATATACTCGAATCAGTTTGCAGTTCATTTGGCTGAAAAGAGCTGGCAAGGCTAAATTAGCTCTTAAGAGAGGAACTGAAAACCCTAAATTTAGTAAAGTTATTTATGACACAGATACTTCAGCACGCCACAAGCTACGATGAATGTCCAGAGATTCAGCGTACCGGTGAACCAGACGGAATACACTGAATGACAAAATCCTTCAGATCACCCCACGTTCTGTGGAAGTACTGCAGCATTAACCTTTATATTATTGCTCTGGATTATCTGCAATAAACGAAGAGTGAAATAAGCCAGGCCACGTGCTCTGTGATTAAAATAAAAGAGAGAGAGAGAGAGAACATAACTAAGCAAGATTTCTGTTTTTAATATCAGATGCCTTTACCTGAAATATGTCAACGATGAACTCAAATTTTTACTTTGAACCCAAAACGACCTGTTTCACAATATCAGGACTGTCTGAAGGGTCCAGCAGACAACTTGTGATACATTTACAGAGGTATAAACATATTCGGTTCACGGGGTCTGTAATTCATCCGAGCAAAATGTCAAACATGTACTTCTCCACTCAATTTTAGCAGATAATCAGTGATTTTTCAAAAGACCCAACCCCATCTAAGAATAAAAGTGTGCCCAAAATAAATTACATAGGAACTGGTATCCATGTTTAGGGGTGATTTGAGGCTCAACGCCACTCAGATGAACTGGAGAGCCCCCCCTGCTGGCATCAGACCCTTACCCATACATCAGAACTTTCTGGGTTTGGATAAAGACAGCTACACCCACATGTGTGACCCAGGACGGGCATTTTACACCTGAAAGAAATATTGTCCTCTCTAAGTGCAGTTTTCCCTGTATAATATATTATTTTGTTTTATCTTCACTAATGACCACATGATTACTATTATTATAATATTATTATTAACTATGCAAGACTATGTACCTGCCATTACAAAGACGAATCAGGGTTTACTACAGTAACCATAACTTAATGATATTTGTAGTGAATCCATGGTAATATAAATGCTGTCTATACTTTAGGCTACTTTAATAAAACCATGATTTATTTCCCAAATGTTGGGGAGTTTACATTTATCAACGTTGGGTTGGCTATTACTATGTGATGCTTAGACAAAACAATGTGTCATTTCACAAACAAAGATGTTAACACTGCAAAGTGAGACTACTTTTCTGTCTCGATAGGAAGGGCATTCAGATGTCAAACTAACCTCAACTAAAATGAAGGAAATGCGGTCTATCACAGCCTTTGACCAAGACTATTTGCGCATATGCATTAACCAACAAAACACATGCACGCTTTATGTTTAAACAAACAAATAAAATCCTCTCACCTTCATCCAAGAGTCGCTCGAGGTGGTTGAAGATGCCGCAGAAGTTTGGCAGGCTGCTCATCAGTTTCTTGTCGTTCATGAGCTGCATCAGATAATCGGGAGTCGGCTTGGGCTTCTCCTTCGTTTCCATTTCCCCAACCATGTTTTTGGAAATACCTTCAAAAAGCCTCAATAGACGAGCTACGGGAAAATACACGACTGTCCCCACACAAAAAAAAAACGGTGGGGTTTAATCTGTGTCCCCCGTTTTATTTAACGTTACTCCAGTAAACGAAGTCTTGCCTTGGTGCTGCTACTTTTTCAAACACGACGTTGCAATTCAACCTCAACCATGAGCTGAAGGTTTACTTTCTAGTTAAACTTGAAGCCAAAACGCAAAATAACCTTCCCGACAGTTCTTAAATGTTTGCGAAATGTTTGCCGTCAAACAACTCCAAAAACTCCCACATGCCCGCTGAGATTTGCGCGTCTCACTCGCTTTAGCCTTCGGATGTTTTTATCGTCCCCAAACCGTTTTAGGATCCAGGCTGTTCAATGTATCGTCGCTCCAGCACTTTAACCGAGCCGCCGTTCAGACAGAAGTTGAATAACGGTTTAAAGAAGCGCAATGTTCAGTGCGTGTCGCCGGCCGCGCGCTGTGGAAACTACTGATGTGTCTGCGATCGGTGCGGTTGAGTGTCTGTCCGTCACATGATCTTGATCAACGCTACACTGCTCAACATTGCCATCGTGCGAAGTCGCCGATGGGAGGATAAACTTGTACAATCTGTCTTTCTCTTTTTCTCTCACGCGGAGACAACCAGACACGCACAATCGGGGCTCCCACTCGCGTATTGCTTTGTAAGTCATTTAGCTACAGACCATCCCTTAAAAATATGAACCATTATAGTAAACATTGTTTTTTGAAGGACACATGTACAAGGTTTCATCACAATGACCACAGCATTTTTGTCTTAAAACTATGGCAATCAACCTATCAAAACTATCAGTGGCAACAACAAACGTGTTATGAAGCTTTGATTTCATTTAACCCAATTACACAAAAATGTCAGTATAAATCTAAAACAAATTATTATTACTTGCCAGACTGATAACGAACACAGATCGGAAGTTAAGTTTGGGCCAGGCGCGAGCATCCGATGAAACCGCTTATCGTTTTAGTATAATAAAACCATACATTTTCCCAAGGGATGACCATGTATGTGTAATATAGCCTATTTTAATATGGGGAGACTTTGCACGCTTTTTACTCCGGTGTACGTTTCACAGTAAAAAGGATTTTTTGGCTACAAAGAACATTTCTGTTAATATCGTGGACAAACATGCCGTTCATTGAATACAATGTGACATGCCCTGATATCAAGCGATAAAGAACATACAAATCCCCAACTATAAAAAACAGTAGGCTTATTTGTTTAAGTGTACTACATCTTAAACACAATCTCAAAACCTAATATTTACAGATACGGTCGTGAATACCTTTGTGAAAACTGTAGCCCTATCTTGCTTGTGACTCAAACTATTTAACAGGACATTTGTGTAAGCTTTGCCAAACGTACAACGAAAGTACAAAAGTACAACTATTGAATTGAGGAAACGAGACAACTATTTATGGACATATATAGGAAACAACTATTTATGGACACTGTTTAACAGATAAGGTTATCGTGTTAAAGCATATGTGTCTAAACTAAAACTGAATGAAACCAACATTTTATCTGCGGGTTTTACTTCAGAAACTGGCACGGATATAATATACTCAGGTAGGAGTCTGTGAAACAACCCAGCAGAGACTTGATAAACAGGGGAGAGGGAATGAAAGAGTTTGAGGGGAACAGGAAGAATTTTCATCCATTCTTCCAGCCCTCCTCCTTCCTCTATGAAGTGCGCAGCATTCTTATGCAGATGGACATAGACTTCAGCTATTGCTCTCACAACAGCTAAAGACCGAAAAGAGAGGCCCTCCAGCAGGGAGAGTTTGGCGATGAAAAGCTGACCTAAGATCAGATTTGCGCCATGTACTTTTTAAACAGCTATGTGAAAACCACGGAAAGCACAGATTCAAGTAGAGAAAGAGCTCAACCTGTTGAATAAACAATGGCACATTTTCTTATGATCAAACACATCTTTGCTTCTCAAGTAAATAAACGTTTAAATGTTGTTTGATGGTGTCTTGACAGTACAAAACAAAACATGAAAGAGTTTAGATTTATTCTCGCAGCATTTAAGATAAGGCCCACCTGTATATTTCTGGGGGGGTTTGGGGCTAAGTCATTTACTTTGAACGGAAGTTCCTCCAGGGTGCTGTGCGTTCTCCTTGTTTTTCACTATCGAGGGTTCGATGGGTGCTAATTTGGCAGGCCGTGGAGATGAAAGTAGAGGATGGTATTAGCCCGGGCATCAAGGGATTGGAATGCAGGCTATTTAGCATGGGAGTCAGACAATCCCTAGGGCCTCCCATCAGCAAAGCACAAGCGCTAAATAAATAGAGAAGTAATTAACAGACTGGTGAGAGAACAGGCTGTTTCACAACTGCTGCTTTTTCTGACGGAGAGAGAAAACAGTTCGTTAAACAAAGCCAGCGAGATGTATTGACAAAAGAAAATGTGCAAATCTCAGAGGCAAAAACACACAACGGTCATTTGACTGACACCTCGCCGAGGCGGATTATTGTGAGAACAAAACGAAGAGAAGCAGAGTGTTTCGTGTCCTTGTGGAAATAAAAAAAACTGACTTACATAATATGACATATCATTGATGGCTTCACTTTGTTAAAACCACTTGGAAGTTGATGGAAAAGCTTGTCACATTTTCTTTTCTTTGCCAAAGGAGATTTACGAAACGTACTCTGTAGAGCAGTTTGTCAGTTTAGGGCTACTCTAGAAACAACATGGAGAATTCCCTGTATGGGGACCCGCGGTGTATAGAAATAGCTCATTCTAAGGTAATAAAAACATAACGCTTCATTATGTAAGGTCTTTATACACCTCTGAAAACATAGTTATATTAATATATTGCATTTCTGTCGATAGATCCTCCAAAAAATTACTCAAAGCACCTTTGAGTAAACAGTGACTGAAAGGACGACGGCACAATCTTTACGGATATATGGATATGTTAATAGGAATAAGTATTTACATATACGCTTCCACATCTCATGTTGAAATCCGTTGCTGACGTGTTCTTATGAATCACTTCACTTTTTTTGCGTAAAAACCTGTCCACATAAAAGCAGTGTAAGAGGTGTTCAGACAAATGGCGTTGTCAAACAAACGATCACAAACACATCTCGTGATCTTCTGCACCTGTTTAGCTTTTATTTGTGGACAGGCTGTCATCTATTTGTGATGGGGTGTTGAGAATGTGTCGTCCCAAATGTGCGATTATGTTAAACAGTGATGGCTCACAGTTTGTGAAGGATTTGTGTATATTTGCATGAGTGTGGGTTTGAGTGCTCATGCGTACACATGAGCATCAATATGTACAAATATAATGTGTGTAGAATACCGCATGTATATTGTATGAATGTATGTGGGACATGAAAACACATGGTCAAATATGTATGACCTCTACTTTACAGTACATTCAAAATCTGTGAGCCTTACTCCCAAATGTGTAACATCAGATAGCTGTGACCAACTGTAGGCGGTCTGAGGGCGTGCGCTCAGGCTGAAATTGAAACCAGGGCTTTGTGTACTAACAGAGGTTGGCTTGTAACCTGTCAAGACTCTTTGATCCACTTTGTGTGCATCAATGAGAGAAAGAGAGAATGGACATGCTTTGTACATTAAGACTATGAGATTTCTCTCCCACTTCATTCCATACATACCAAAGCCAAACCGTTACAAGTTTAGTAGGCACTAGTACAAGTGTTTGTGTTTGCTCTGTGCATGTGTTCAGGTTTGTCATCAAGCCAAACAAGTTTTACATCAAGCATGGGGCCGGGGTCAGCTGAAAGGTCAGCGGTCAGACCCTGCATTGGAGTCATGCAAGGGTCTCCTGACGTTCGGTTACAGTTTATTGACACAAGTGCAGCATGGTGTTTGTCCATGTAAAGTATAGGGAATGTGGCACATGAACACTGTTTGACTTATTGATATATAAGTCAATATGTCAATATTTACAGTCTGTAACTCTGACAGGATGATCAGTATTGTTTTTGATCAGTGGTTTATTTGAGATAATGAATTCTTGATGGCACATTATTCCATTTATTCCATATTGTGTAATAAATACTAAATGGACATTACATTTTTATTTGAATTATTTAAGAAGAAATAGACTGCAGAGGGATATGAAAGACATACTTTTTTGTGAAATTGACAAGATTTTATCTAAACAATTGAATGTTCATTATACAAAATATTCTACAATGTAATGCTGCAATTGACCAAGTATTTCATAAAAATGTTTAAAAATGTCAAAACATGTATTTGGTAAAGTACGCTGCTCATGTAGCCTAGTTGCACCTATTGAATAGACTTAATATATGCACTTTCTTTGGCTTTGGCAAAAATCTATATTTAAATATATGTGAGAAGCATCCTGTGAAAGAGAGAATCAGCCCACGTAAGTAACACTGAATGCTAAAAATATTTTTCTCTTAATTTAGATCCTGAGTTTCACCTAGAACTAATTTCAAAGAGGCGAAGACAACAGCGAACGCATGCAACGAGCTGCGTCTTACCTCTCTAATATGTATATGAGTCTCTACAAGTGTTATATATAACACATTTCATTTTCCCCAGAAATCTTTTCATATAATCAAAATAATTTCTACATCATTGCGATTACGTCTACCTCTAGGATTTGAGCATTTCGTTACATTTCTATAAGACCACCTTTAGTTAGATGACCCACCTTAGCTGTAGATTCAGCTGTCGGTCACCTGTGACTTCAAAAATAAAAACAGTTGGCGGTCCACACTACGGGAGATACAATTTGTTGGCCGTGCAATTTGATCTGTTTGAAGAACGGGTTTTAGTCAGCCAGCTGAGATGAAGACTTTTTCAGAAAGTCATGTTTTCCATCACAAAAGAAAGTGTTTCTTTTATTGACCTCTCAGATAGGGTGCACACCTGTGGCTCCAAAAAAAATATTATCTCAGAGTGTGAGGTCACAGGGAATCAAGAAGATCAAGTGTCTTCTCTCCAATATCAATCTGCTAGAACATTCAGTGAACAGCAAAAGAAGTGTCTGCTTTTATGATTTTCGATCTGTCTTCCTAAATACAAGAGAAAGTACTCATGTCTGGATACAATCTACAGACTTGTAGTGCTCTCTATGCTAATTTTAAGTGAATTTTTTTTTCATAACATTTTTACCTTACAACTAGGGCTGTCAAACGATTAATCATGATTAATCGCAACCAGAATAAAAGTTTGTGTTTACATAATATATGTCTGTTCACTGTTCATATACATTTCTTCTATATTCTTTAATAATTTATAAATTTTTATATTTCATATTTTCTTTAATATGTGTATGTGTTTATAAATACAAAATTAATATGCACAGCACACAAACATTATGTAAACACAAACTTTTATTCTGGATACGATTAATCGCAACTACTTTTTTTGACAGCCCTTCTTGCAACATAATCAAAGTGTTTAAACATTTTTTAACAAACAAACGTCAAACCAAAATAAAAGCATGTTGCAGTGCCCAAAATTCCAAACAACCCAATTGCAAGTAACCTTTTCCCTTTCCGGCATTTTTCTGATATATAAATGATAAAACAACACAAAATGGAGTGGTAGGAAACTCAGAACATCTCCCTGAAATGTCTTTCTCCCTCATTGCCCCTGCTTTCTCTCTCATATTCACTAATAAAGACCTCGGAGACATAATGCGGGAGTCGTAGCCCCGTTACAGAAATAGATTTATTGCTAATCCATTATGCATAGTGGGTAATGTAACATATCTGATGTGCTGGTTCACAGCGGGAGAAGCGAGATGGTTTAAGTGCGCTGAACATTAGACTGAAGAACAAGGAGAATGAGGGAAGCCAGGGGCATCACAACATGCCACCCTGCAAGTAGATGGACAGTCCTGGCCTCTAACTGTACCACCACGTTTTCCACTTTAGTGGAAACACTTTTGTGCCCAGAAAATGAACGTTTGCCAAAGGCAACAGAAACCCTAAGGTGACTTTTAAACCCCCATGTAGCCGCTAGATTCTAAGATGCGAAGCTGTATGGAAATGGGCATACTGGGGTGAAGCTGTGGGCTGATTCAGATTAGAAAAATGCTTGCCTCCTTTCACATTTGTCTTGATCACATGACATCAGCTTCAGAATATCCAAAAAAAATTATATTGTTTTCTGAGGTCATACCCAAGCTTTAAAAAAATCTAATGTTTGAATGACTAACATCATGTTGACTTTAATGGTTAATTCATATGAACTTTAACATACTTCACTCCCATTCAACAAAGTTTTGCTGTGATCATAACAATTACTCTTGATTTATGGCTAACAGAGGGGCATCAATATGTTCTAGTTGACACCCTGGGCGTTTGGCGGTGGGGTGGGGGACGGTGTGTGTCTATACTTAGTTCTTTGTAAAGCCCTTCAAATCATCACCTTAGCTCCGCCGCGTGTCGCACATGCCACAAGGTCCTGGTGCCCTTGTCGCAAACCCAAATGAGAGACAGATGGCGATCAACGGTGGGTGGGGGGACCGGTAGGGCGTGACTGCCATTGCTGACCATAACATATCTGTCAGAGGCAGGGCTTGATTACACGGATCTATGGCTTGGTTTTTCCACAGCTTGATCCAAAAGACACAACACGGATTCAGGGAACGATAGAGTCAATCTTAGACTCATCAGAAAGCTATCACGGATGAAGGACGAGTCCTGTGTTCAGACAATCAAGGCTTTGCATTTGTCTTTCACATTGATGAAGTTATACACCATCCTCATAATGGTCAATCGTTATGATTAAGCCAATTCATTCACCCAAACATTCTGTCATCATTTACTCACCTTCGAGTGCAAATCTGTATAAATGTCTTTGTTCTGATAAAAAAGGTATTTGTAAGAATGCTTATTACCAAACAGATCTTGCCCCCATTGAACATACTTTATCATTTATTTTTGTTCTGTTGAACACAAAAGAAGACAATTTGAACAATGTAGGACTAGGGCACGTTTGACTACCATTGTATTTGTTCCTACTGTGGTAGTCAATGCTGGGCAAAATGTGTATTGTTAAAAGCATGCTTCCAAATATCTTTCTCTGTGTTCATAATAACAAAATTATACAGATTTAGAACAACTGAAAGGTGAGCATATTTAATCGCTAAACAGTCCTAAATTAAAGCTAAAGTTACGATGTAGTTAGGACATGACTACAATTATGCTACATTTCTTCAATACAAACCCACAAGATTGGTATTACTGTCAGCATGCTCTAGTTAGGCTATAGGAATGAATCTTCAATTAAAATACACATTCAGCTTCTCGGGGGGCGTGGCCAAATTAAGCTGTAACTCATTAAAAGGCTACGTGATCTTCAGTTCTGAATTTTAAGTCAAAATTGCCTGTGGCATGTAAAAAAATGTAAATGCCTCTAAGTGAATTTGTGAGACGAGTGGGCTACAGCAAAATTTCTCAGTGTGAAGCAAACTTACTCTCTGGATCATAAAATCTGACTTTTGAAACTGATCCAGTTCAGACTCTCTGCTCCAGCAACATTAAGAGCAAAGACAGACAGGAAAATTAAAGATGCAATTTATAGCTACATTCAAAGACAGTTTGCGTCAAGTTCAAAATCGGATGTACCAACTGGTTTGCTACTAACCCATGACACGTTGAAGCAAAAAAGGTGAAGTAAAAATGCCTTTTGCTTCCACTCCATGGAGAGAAATGAATTCCGAATAACATTATACGCCTGAAGATGTCTTCAAAGTTGTCTGGTTTAAAAAAATAAGAGATTTAAACATACGAGCTTATGCTCAACGCATTCTTGGCAAATGGCCTCATCTCATTCTCTCTCCCTCTCTCCCTCTCTCCCTCTCTCCCTCTCTCCCTCTCTCCCTCTCTCTCTCTCAGGAATGGGGTGTTACACATTACACACACATGTTGAAGGGAATATCTCCAGGTTCCACTACGTCATTGCCATCTGCTGAAGTCAGATCTCACTGGAAATGCATTCACTGTCACAAAAACAACACAGTGTATAGATTGAACACACCCAGCCTCTGTAGTTTTATGAGTCGGTTGCATATGTTACAACTCACCTCAATCTGTTTGTTGATGCTCCGTCGGGCGTTACTTCAGAGCATCATAGAGTCAGAAGTAAAGAGTATAAGTTCCTGTTTTGAGAAAGTAACTGTCAGTTTACAGCATCATAAATGCTGGGTGGGGAAGTACGATGTATGTTTGTGATTGCAACAAACGTGACTTCCAATCAAAACCGTATGGTTTATCCAACACAATATGATATTGCATATACTGATATGGCAACGCTGATATGGCAACAAGAAGCAAAAATAAATGGCAAATTATAAATAGCACCTCATGATACAATAGGCCTTGACACCTAATATACTGATATTATATTTTGACAATGTTTTATAAAAGAAGTGCTCAAAGATATGAGAGGAAGTGGAGGGATTGGGAACTGTCTGTAGATAGTGAATAAAGCATGATGGAACTCATGGGATTTAAAAGACTGATAGTCCATCTGAATTTGCTTTACTTCTGAGAGCTGGTTTTATTGAAAGATTTAAGAGCACTCTCTGCCTCTGTGACACACATCCCAGAGGTCATAATGTCTGATTCACTGTGACGGAAACAGTTCTTGAAGAGCCTTAAGTGTGGTTTTAATAAGAATTATTACACAGGCAGAGATGTTGGCATTTGTTTTAAAGAGCCTTGCCAGGGGTCAGTGATGTGTACAGGACTATTTAAAGGTCCAATGTTTAGTTTTTTGTAGGATTCTTGGCAGAAATTAAATATAATATACATAACTTTGTGTTTAGAGGTGTATAAAGACCTTACATAATGAAGCATTATGCTTTTATTACCTTAGAATTAACCCTTTCCTTCTACACACTAGGGCTGCTCGATTATGACAAAAAAACATCATCACGATTATTTTGGCCAATATTGAAATCCAGATTATTTAACACGGTTACTCATTAACCCTTAAAACATAGAAAATAGAAAGAAACTTGGCTTTTAAACTCTGAATTTAACTGAAAAATAAAGAAATAGCACTGCTGAACCAGTGTAAAGAAAAGGGTGCGCTGTGGATTTATACTACAAGAAAAGAGAGGTTCCTTGCAAAATGGAATTGTTTGCCTCGATTATTTTGTTTTTGTAATTGATGAAGGCCAAAACTGACGATTACGCTTGATTTTTTGTTAATTGCACAGCCCTACTACACACACAGCGGGTCCCCTTACATGGAATGCATCATATTGTTTCTACAGTAGCCCTATACGGAAAAACTGCTCTACGTAAATACGTTAACTCCTTCACCAAAGATGCGAAAAAAAGTGATGACATCTTGTTCCTGTGTCAGCCACCGTAGTGCTTCAAAAGGGAGTGAGGAGGGGTGGATTGAGCTGTTGGTTGCAATTCACAACCTCATCACTAGATGCAGGTAAATTTCATACACTGGAGAAAATGAAGTGAAAATAATCCAAATACCTCTGCTCATAAGAAGGACATAAAGTTGTAGCTCAGTGGTAAGAGCATTGCGTTAACAATGCAAGGTTGTGAGTTCGATCGCAGGGTATTGCAGATACCTATTTAAAATGTATAGGATAATGCAATGTAAGTCGCTTTGGATAAAAGCGTTTGCCAAATGTGTAAATATAAATGTAATCAATATGTCTGTTCTTGGGAATCAAATCCATGACCTTTGTGTTGCACACAATGCACTACCAGTTGAACACCATGAGTCATAAACATCCAGAATCTTCCACAGAGCAAATGTCAAAGCACAATGTAATTCAGACTTGGCTCTTTTATGCTACAGGGTGTTCTGATCCCAACAGCCTGTTAAATTGAGAACCCCTCGTTCCAAAACTGTTACTGGATACTGCGAACACTCACACAGTTCATGCAAACATATTTCGTTATTGTGATGTTCCCATCTATCACAATCCTCAAATTGCAACCGTACAATTAAGCTAAAGAAACTCCATCCATAAATATATAACACGTTGAAATCGTATGCATACCATAGCAGTTACACATTCCCAGATACTGAAATGCTAATGTTGCGCTAACATATACAGTATGTGCCCATGTTTTTACATGAGCATGTCCGTCCAATGTGCCCCCATTGTCCAGCCTAGCTCAATGTATCTCATTGACAGTCAATGTGTACTTCTTTTGTGGCCTCCAAGACAAATATGTAGCGTTGTGAATGCCCGTCCTGGTCGCCCTCCACCCCCAGTCCAGGCAATCCGGCGCATAGCGCTGGTTCACAAACAATCAAGTGTCCATTGACCAGGCACGGACAACAGTAGTCTTATGTGCCGGATGGCCGTTTGGATATACAAGGAGGGTTAGTGTGGCTACGCAGTTTGTCATCACCAGCTGGTATGGTGGGCATGTGAGGGCGAAGACGACCCATTGTTCTGGAACCAGCAGAACAATTGCACGTTTCATAGGGCCACGCTGACTTTGAGGGACAACGTTCCTCCTTGGCAGTTACATAGCCATAGATATGCATGCGATAGAGACTCACTTGACCACAATGGGCTTTGTACATTTTCACTACTGTTTGTTTGTTACTTTTTGTGTTTATTTACCCTTATATTGTTTGAAACCTGTATCTTTCTTACATGGAACACAAAAGAAGATATTTTGAGATATATTCTGAGGGGTTTTGTGTCCATACAATTGAAGTCTATGGGGGCCAATGTTGTTTGTTTACCAGCGTTCTGCAAAAGAAAGTCATGCAGGTTTGGGACATGAGGGTGATTAAATGATGATAGATTTTCATTTTTGAATGAGCTGTCCACTCCAATCTTTTTTTATTCATGACCGACATTGCAGAAGTACTGCACTTCTGAAGTTTACAGATATATATATATATATATATATATATATATATATATATATATATATATATATACAGTTGTCATCAGACAGTGTGTGTGCTTAACAGGCCAAATATCATTCAGATGAAATATTTCCCATTTGTGCTCTCTCCTCCGGCCTGACCATTTTGACCTGTCAATCATCACACAAGAAGCCTGCATGACTTTCTTTCGTCTTCAAAACACAAATGATATTTTAAAGAATGTTGGTAACCAAACAATGGTATACCCAATGACTTGAATTAGTTTTGTGACTGTACAACAGAAGTTAATGGGTCCCACTGTTGTTTGATTACCTACATTCTTCAGAATATCATTTGTGTTCTGCAGAAGAAAATCAAACAGGTTTGGAATGACAAGAGGGTGAGCAAATGATGACAGAATTCAAGTATTTGGGTGAACTACCCCTTATATGCACACAGGACGTATTTCCGCTAAAATCGCTGGCAGCTAGGTCACTTCAAATCTCATAGCATTTAGGGGATTTTTCACCAAGTGTTAACTAACAGGACTATGGGTGAGCATTGTTAAGTGCCGTGATCATGCCTCTGTGAACCATGACAGAACCTCATGTTTTATTTGGAGAGAGGCAATTATGGCCTTGCTTAATACGGATGAGGTTTGTGTGCACTAAGGAGGTCGAGTTTGGAGAAGAGTTTGGCATTTTTGAGTTCTTCCAGAGCAGCGTGAACCAAGGGAAGGGGATAGGAGAAGGTCCAGCACGTAGAAAAGATTTGCCGACTGACGAACAGTCAGTTAAAGTGCTGGCGAAATGCCAAAAGGGTAGCTGTGTGAGTGCAGTGAAATCTGACCAGTTCGGCGGAGGGGTCCGGAGATGGTGATGTTGAAGGAGTGGTCATCTTAGTATTTGGTCTAGTCTTCTGTAACAACTCTGGGCAGATGAAAGATGCCACAAGGTAACTGGGGTAAACAGGAGGTTTTAATGGAGTGAAATCAGGTGCAGAACAGACAGGTAACATCCACAGGTAGGTAATCACAGGTTACATCCACGGTTAAGTAATAAACACAAAATAGCATCCACGGGTAAGTATATTAAAGAGGTCTGAACTTTCAAAAACAACTACACTCAACAAAGAACACAACAAAAGACATGGCATATATAGTGTCCAGGAAATGAGTGTCAGGTGTTGGGGATTACGGGTGTAGTCTGTGGTGTCAGAAGTCTGGAGAATGGGAACGGTGAAGCTGGGCGAAGACGCGATGCGGGGGCGTGGCTGGCGGCGGTGGAGAGCTTGTTACAGTAATCTAGTTTTGGAATCAGAGATAAAACCAATACTAATGTTTCTTTATCTCCTGTTCTATCAGAATAGACTAGACAAGACAGACTGAAACAATTTTCTGTACTACATAAAAAGCAGTGGGATGCAAAATAGGCTGACTGACAATGTACATGACCTATCATTGTCCTCGGACCGAGGGCAGTAATTGGTCACATTTTTGACCCTACACAGACGATATATAAAAAAATACCAATGTTTCGCTTTACTTATTGATTGCTATCAGGATGTTAAGAGACTTCCAACTAGCATGACAAAAAACTTATCTGGACAGGATTGCCTACACTGCCTTTAAGGCAGTGAGACTAGTGTAATTTCTATTACTTTCATGTCGGTCAAGTAGTCCTATAGGACATTTTTGTGTGATATGCCAAAAAATCACTTAGAGCTCCTTTAATGAAGGACTTCGTAGAGCAAAGTAAGTTGTAATGTGGGCCTTTGAAAGCAAAAGTGTAAGTCTCTGTCAGCTTTCCTTGAATATAGATTACCATTATCAAAACCTAATTACACCTTTAAGCTCTGCTGCCAACAGCCACTGCAGTGCTGAGAACAAAAGACCCAACATCAACCTCACGATGAAGCCTTACTTCCAAATGACACGCTAATGGCTTCTAGGCTGAATAAAGACAACCCAACCCTATAAGAACTGCTTACCCTCGCTGCATGGCCGGTCTGACGGAGAGAGAAAAATAATGAAACTCCATCCGTGGAAAGTAAAGCTGCCCATCCATCCATATACTACGGCCTCCTGCGTCCTGATCGATCCCACTCATTCCAAACAGAAGATTCTTTACACAACTCTGACATGAGGGTGAATAAAGTATGCCAGCATTTTTATTTTAGAGTGAACGACCCCTAACGTATAAATTATAATAAATGAATGGATAAAGCCTTTTATTTCTGATCTCAGAGCAGCAGTCCAATCAAATACAAAAGACACTTCACCCTACCCAGCAAATATGCAGCTATACCTGCAAAGAATTTTTCTCTCCTTGCTCCACCACATCCATTTTCTTTTCTTTCTCCATCCCCAGCGTGCTTCTGTCATTTGCAGTGTCCTTGTAGGCATTTATCTCCGGGTCATATAGAATGAAAGAAACCGAGAAACCATGGACCCAGGCCAGGCACAGAGAGCAGAGGGTAAGAAAAACATCTGGGGTCATGATGTGAGTATGTGAAAATTATTATATAATTTATTTTCAGATGTGTTTTGTTGAAAATGGATTATATGTCAGAGACATCTGTGTTGAGAAATGATTGGATGTTGCACAGGAATCACATCAGTGAAACTGTATAATTACGGAAAGCGTCTGTCAATGTGTCACATGAGTGGATGCTGCCCCCACGAGGAAGATGATGTTAGTGTAACTTATTTCAGTAACAAAACATTAGCAAAAAAAGTCTTCAACAACTCGAAAGTTGCAAGATGTTGTTTCGAAAATCAAAACATGATCCTGGCTTCTGTCTCACGCAGCACCATAGGCCTACATTCTCAAATGAGATATTCACTTAATCTGTACCAAAACCAAGCAAAGACAAATAGGGCTGATAGGTATAAACCTTCTGAAATTCCTCGAGGCACCTAAATGCGCTTTGTTTTAGGTAAATGGAGACCAGGCAAAATTACATAATTAAACCCGTGTTTTCTGCAAAACTGAAAAAGAACAGGCTTCATAAAAAATGTCCACAACATCTGAGCAAATGTTATAGGGAAGGTCAGAGCTGTTTTGATATTGAGCTGAAATTGCATATTTCTTACTGTAATTATTTTTTAAGTACAAACTCGTATTTGCGAGGTGGCAATTTCGTAACAGGTGGTAAGTTCTTATTCGTAAGAGAGGATAACGGAGAAGAATGCCCTCTGCTGGCATGTCAAATGCCATAAATCTTTATTATCTTAGAAATTAAACTGACTTGATGAGAAAACAAGTACAATGAGTAATTTAAATTAATTTGAGTACTAAATATTTTCTCTTGGTGTTGAATCTCTAACGTTTAGATAAAAATTATATTACTCTTATTATGACTCTGTCACGTGGAACACAGATGAAGATATTTTGAGAAATGTCTCAGTGGAATTTGTGTCTAAATATTGGAAGTCAATGGGGGGCCAATGTTGTTAGGTTACCAACATTTTAAAAGTGCGTAAATTATAAATTCTTGTTCAAATAATATAAACAACCACTAACGACAAAAATGAGCTGGTGTTGGCTACACGTCACTCTTTGAGAAGTATAGAACACCCACACATACCATCCTCATTCAAAGCTGAGTGTGTATGCTGTCTTCCTCAATCAGAGATCTTGCACACAGATATAACTGATGAAGCTGTGAAGAGCTGAAGGCACAGAGCACTATGTGAATCTCCAGTTTTATGAACCGTAAATTAGACAGATTGACTTTATGAACATGAGAAAGAGAGAGAGAGGGCATCTGCCATCACGGTTCACATGCCAGAGAGACTAGTGTGTGTGTGCGTGCGTGCGTGCTTGCGTGTATAGATAGATGGAGATATGAAGATATGATAACCCCTAAAACAACTAAATTCTGGAATAGCCTAAACTCTGGAATAGCCTTCTCGACACTATTCGAGGATCAGACACACTCGCCCAATTTAAATCTTGATTAAAGACACATCTTTTCAGCAAAGCATTTACTTAAATGCAAAATAAACAACCGGGAGACTGCATTTATTAGATATTATTTACTAGAATAATCAAACTTATTATATAAAACACCATGTAGTGTGTTTTACCTTTTTTGTGTTTTAAGGTTTCTATTTTCCCCTGTAAAGCTGCTTAGGAACAATGCACATTGTGAAAAGCGCTATATAAATAAAATTGAATTGAAGCAATTTTCCAGGTGAGAGAAAAAGAGAGAGAATCTAAAATCCCTGGAGAGAGAACAGACAATCCACCACAACGTTGTGAAACGGGAGCCTATGACATCAAAGTAAAAGTTGTTTAGAGACTTCATTCAGTCTGAGAAATAAATGAAACTTTGACCTACATCATTGGTATTTCCCTATACAACCTTTTTATATTTACTCTGAAATAATAATGCTTATCCATTTCGAACAACATTAAAGCTGTGATACTTAATAAAGGGAAAAAGAAGATGATGTTAAAGATGTATACATAATTTTAGAAATGTATGTGGATCACTCGCAATTTCTACCCAACAGATGGCAGTGTTCACCTGACAGTAAAATAGACAATTGGTTCAATTATGTTTATATGCAGGTTTACACTTTCTGTAATTCTGAAATTGAGACCTACTGTTCTAGTCAGAGGATTTAAAGATAGGTCAGAGGGGAAATACATTAAGTTTATACACCTTAATATTAGAAACTAATTTCTTGGAAAGCGGTATTACTGCTGCTAGTTTAACGGTTAAAAAACAACTTAAGAATATGAATATATCCACTTTAAAAAACGAAAACCCAAAAGATAACAAAACCTACAATTAAAAGTTTTGATTCAAACAATCCTCCAAAATAATAATTTGCTAAGCAATTCCATCCACCTTAAATGGGTAGCTCCATTTCAGTTTTTTCCACAAAAACATTAATTTTATGTGTGAGATTGCAGCTATATGTCATCTCAGTTAACGTGATCATAGATCATCTAATGTTTGAGTTCTGGTCACTGGCAAACACTTTGTGACCCACAGAAGTGCATGGCCTGAAGACATACCTGAACAAGGACGTTCTGTGTGCTACGCTAACCGACTGCACAGTTGGAGTTCAGGTCACCTGCCAAGAAGTTAAGCATAGCACATTCAAAAGTAGCTTATCAGATCAGCTCCTGTTTATTTGGTTGCTGACAAATCAAAATACCAACAGAACCTTACCAACGTTTTCCTTCCCGTTTCCTGCTATATTGCACTTTCTTGAGGTTTCTTGAAATAAAACATTCAAATGTAAACGTGGATCATTTGTAACGTTTTCCAAATGTCTAAAACAAAATTCTTTTTTATCTTTATGAGGGCTTTTATAAAGCTATAATCCTTGCGATGGTGATCAAATATCTTTTTTTAAAGAAAGTACAAATATTTACAATATACAGACTTATACACCACATGGTGACAGTTTATCTGACCTATAATTAAAACTGACTGTGCCAAACACCATGTGAATTAATCACATAATTCTTTTCTGATCCTATTAGATAAGGAAAAGCTCCCAGCTCTCTTTGATCTCTGAATTGACTGAAGAAGCTGCTTGTTTTCAATTTAACACATTTTATTCGTAATTACAATGACTAAGCACCAGACACTCTTCTACAGGATGGTCAACTCTGCTTACAAGCAAAATAAATCAATTGTATTTTTACAAAAAGAAAAATATATTTTTAATAATTCTAAACTTTTTACATAGCCACATAATAAGAATAATCTTATTAGAATATAATAATTACAAATAATTACAAGTCCGAGTGAGTTTCGGTCTCTGGCCTGGGACAGATAATGGAGTAAATGTGCAAGTGGAAAAGCACAGGAGATTCCAGAAGTCACAGGTCGGGGTTTAGCTGCCAAGCTTAAGCTTTCTTCCGAGCTCCAGGGGCCTTCTCAAGCACCCCCGCCCCACCATGTACCTGGTTATTCCTCTGTACCATAGCACATTTTTGGGCTTAAAACGTTGCTAGTCTCCTAAACCTGCAAAGTCAGCCTGTGTTGAAATCTTTTTTTATCTGGTGCTGAATGTTTTTTTTTTCAAATCGACTCAGATTACAGTAAATAATCTAACAGAGGACACATCCGGTAGGCCAGAAAATGATGATATCCTAAACATACATTTGTATACCCTTTTAGTGCGTTTTAAAAAGAATGGCAACTTCTTAAATTAAAATATATATTTGTGTTCATTCCATCCAGCTCTGGCCAAAATGCTGAAAATAGGTCGCTCTAGCTTCTTTCGTTTGTTATAAATTTAAAATTTTGTTCTTTTGTCACACTTTTCAAACATGACAATGAGGGAATATCAATGAAAAAAATATAAAAGGACTGACTGTATTGTGGTCGGGGTGGGAAGTTACCTTTAACCTTTCATAAAGCCTGGACTAGCCAGCCTTGGGGTGAAGAAATAATTAAAACAAATTGAACCTTTACATTTGACAATTGAGTACAAATCAAATTTTATGCATTAAATAAAAATGCCTGGGATGCATTATATTTATCTATGGATTTCAACATAATAATGATTTTCTACTACACCAATTAAACTACAATTTATAATGAGTTTTTATTTACATTTTATTTTCTTAACAAGTTCTTATTTAACTGGCTTTGTCTTCACTTTGTGTAGTGTGAATGAAATACGCTTCAGATTTAGGCTTTGTCCCAAAGCACACTACCTCAAGTAGGCATGACCGAAGTTCTGATGGGTGTGGCTTGTTCAGCTCACAGTGGCCACACCCCCTTCCTGTGCCCCCTCCTCCACTTGATTGGCTTTGCCCATGGCCTTCATCTTAGCCATCATGTCAGTGAAGGTTTCTTTGACAGTTTTCTCCAGGATCCAGCCCTCGCTCTCACTCTCAGGGTCTTCAGGATTCACCAACGTGGACAGAGAGGTGTTTACGTACTGTAGACCAATCACTACAGAAATCTGAAGCAAAGCATATAAGAGTTAGTATTATTTAACTCTGCTCGAGTCAAACTGAATTTTACTTAATCGTTTAAACTCAAATTAATATAGTGTTCTAGGTTTTACCCAGAGAACTCGGGATCACCTTTTCCAAGAACTCAACGCCGAACTCCACCCCACAGATTAGAACTTTTGATCCCTCTCAATCTTGAGTGTGAGCGCATCATCTCACAGTACTAAACTCTTCCACCTCTAGTTCAAGGACCTCTCAAGATTTCCATCAATATTCAAAAAAAATTTATATGCAAACATTGTAACGCTGTACTGTTTTTGTCAGCCTTAAAAGACTCTTAAACAAAGTGGTTCAATTAAAGTAGAAATAAGAAGTTATTTAATTGAATCAGCTAAAAATCTATAGTCCCCCAAACTAAAAATGTTCCTTTCTTGTTGTTAACATGTCACATAGTTCAATGAAAGTTTTGTTAATGTTTAAAAGACTGTTGCCAAATTTAGTAACTTTAGCCAATTGAAAAATGCAGTTTTTTACTAGGCTACTTTGCACTACTGCATTACAAATGTAATTCTTTGGTCTAGTAAAAACGTAACAACTGTGAGTATTTACTTTTTAAAATATCTCAGCCGGCCAAGTGATATTTCTGTAGTTCCAAGATTTCCAAATTTAGCACATTTATTATTAACCAAGCCAGTTTGATGTTTTCCCCGTTGATGCTAGGTGAGACTAAGTCACAAAGCTGAGCAAATGAATAAAGAGAATGCACCATCTCTACAATCTTCTGAAAATGTGTCATAAAATGTAGAAAGTTGAGATTTCCCCTCAAATCCATAGTGTGCAATTCTTTATTTAAAGCTATATAAATATTATCATTTATTATATGGCGTCAGAAACCAAAGAACACCTTGTAACAGCAATTTATAGGATTACGTATCTGGATTGGACAAAGGTAAGCACAATAAGTACTGATCAGAGACCAGTTTGACCTTTTTATCGTAGCCCGTTAAGATTACAGGTAGGTAATGTAAGCGATTAAGATCTGATCCTGGATCAGGACATTAAGAAATTTCAAAGGTAAACATCTTACTTCCAGAGCGGTAACCAGCAGCACAAGTATCCCGATAGTGTTCATCATTCCACCGTAGTAAGACACAAGGGAATCCCGGCAACCACGTTTCCAGATGTTAAGCTCTTCTGTGTGATGGTCATAGCTGTAGTGAGCTGTGTTATTGGTTATTTGCTGCTGGATGCAGGGTCTGGGGGAGCTGGGGTTGCAGCAGCTGAAGGGAACTCCATCCACTAGATATTTACCGTCCACATTACTGCTGAATCGGCTGAAGAAGAAAAAACAAGTTGTTGTGTGAATAAACGTCATTTTTTAGAGTAAATAATATAATTTGGCTATTTTATATCCAAATTAACGCCGTATGTACTGATAAGTATCTATGACAAGATTCTACATTATGGCATTATTATTATTTGTTTTGGGTAAAAAAAACTTTCCAAAATATTCAAGGCACTTTTCATAACTTGATATTAATTTTGGGGTATAAGCATTAACAGGGCTGGGGAGTAATGTAATACATGTAACTTAGTTACATATTTAAAATACAAAATTTGAATAACTGTATTTCATTACTGGTAATAAGTTTAAGTGACATCCGATAAGTGATTACTTGGAATTTTAATGTCATTGATTTCATTTAAAGATTAATATAAACTGTAACAGGCAATTCATGTAAACAGCAATTGGTGATTCTCTAACTCTAACAATCTGCCAAAGCATTCTAACTAAGCAATGTTCATACCCCTTGCCAAATATGATGAACATCTCTCTTGTGAAACTATTAGAAACTTTAAGATCTATTTCAAACCTGTCTTTCCGGCCTTCAAATGATTGAGACAGACAGTAAGCTCTGAGAGCAAGAAAATGTGATCCAATAAGATTATCGACTAATTCCAAAGTGGCTAACGTGCGTAAGTTACCACTTACACTGCAAATTTACCCCCCACAAATCACTCCCCTCTATCACAACTTAAATAACAATAAAATCACAGATCACGATACTAGTTTGTATTGTATTGGTCACCTTAAAAGGGGACATCTTGAATAAAATCTATCCTCACCCACTATTTACATGTTATGTATTTGGCAGACGGTTTTATCCAAAGCGACTAACATTACATTACGCTATACATTTTTGTTTCTAAGTATATGCAATCCCCTGGGATCCAACCCACGACCTTGGCATTGCTAGTGCCATGCTCTTACCACCGAGCTACAGGAAAGCTATTTAAAACTTTAATTAACTATATTTTAACAAAATAAATTGAAAGGATCTGAACGGAAACAATAATGCATTATTTTTCTGCCACAAATAAAAAAGAAACTTAACTCTTTGACTTCCTTGGAGCTGAAGTCCAGGTAACGGTTGCTCACCCACTGGATCTCAAACCAATCTTTGTAGTTATTGTTGCCACAGCAACGGAACTCTATCTGCATGAGATCCAGAGTTCTCTTCATGTAGCAACGGCCAGGTGTGTCCGTGTCCTTGTAGTACTTCATTCCATTTTTCAGGCCCTCGGCGAGGGTGAACTGTAGAGTTATGCTCATGGTAAAACACATAAATGCCGTGAGGACAAGTAGAATGTTGAAGAACAAACAACAAATTAGAAAGGGCTTCAAAATGGTCTTCCATTTTGCAAACTTGGTGGAATCGAGTGAATCATAGCAGATCTTGCCCCCAAAGGCATTGAGACCGCACGCCAACAGGCCCACACCAATTAGCAGGTTAGGTACAAAATGACTTTCATTGTTGTCCATGAGTTCACTTCTCTTGCGCAGTTCAATTTTAAAGAAAAGGCCCATGCTGAAGACGAGCACACCGGCCATAACTGAGATCCAGTACATGAGCCATAGCATTTGGGCCAGCTTCACTCGTTTCTTCAGGTCAAACTTCACCTTCATAAGAGCCATGCTGGATGATTATTTAAAAGTCCAGATAAAGAAAACAAATATTTTTAGAGTCTGGTGATGAGTTTAGGAAAGTTTAACACTCAAAGTAAGTTCAAGGCGCAATGTGTAATCCATTCCTGTAAAGCAAGCACTTGTTAGATATTTTCATGACTGTCTTCGCACCCATACTAAAACAAAGATCAGGTCGGTCTATAAGTAAAAGTAAGTGTAACGCATCGTCTTCATTTCCAATGGATTTGAATTTACAATAACTACAATCAACCGTATTTACAGGTATCAAAGCAAATAGTGATGTTTCTCTACCTGCCAAAGATCCGAATGATTAACTGCAAAGATACCGTACGTCATCGTAGATCCAGCTAATCACCCTTATCCCATTTACAGAAATCCCTGACCAACAGATGAGCCTATTTGTAAGCTGCTGCCATGGCGTGTGATTGGCTTGACCTGTCACATGGTTTGACCAACATCATTAGTAGGACACCAAAAACCAGGAGACAAATACTTAAGACCATCCCACTTCTGCTTTAAGGGTCTTGGAGCCCATTGACGACCAAGCACAACAGCATTTCTTTGAGATTTCTTATAGACAGTTCAAGTAATTATGGGAATAAAGCAGGCTCATTATAATATTAACCGTTAATGAGTTAGTTTTTAGAAACTAAATGTATTTAATGGCAACATAATTGAAAAAAGTGTGTATAATTTCTGTAGACAATGAAAATAATACTATTAATACTATAAAAAAATTCATTAAAAACACTCATATTTTGATTTAAATAACTGCTTGTGCTTCCCTGAAAGGCAATCAAATGTCAGTTTAATTTTTCAATTAATTTTTATTGTATAGTAAGATACAGATTTTGTCCAACTTGTTAGTTGATTTTTTCGTGCAACATTTTCTGTCAGACATTTGATGGCAGATCAAACTTTTTATTAAGTGCAATTTAACATCTCTAACAGTTGTGAATACACTTTATATTCAAATATAACAAAGCATCCAGTTATTATGGTTATATGAATATACCACATTTAAGCAAAAACTTTATACGATGTCAACAGTGCTCCACTTGATCATTTTCTAAGCATCTAGTTTATTTAAGTTCTGGAAAATGTTACATTATTGGTATCATGTTAGAGTCATATCTGTAAAACAAAAACGCTTGTAGAACGCTTCCCTTGTTTTTACTGTAAACACATTAAGACTAGGTAGCTGGTTGTACAGATTCCCAACTAGATATTCTCTCAGACTCTGGGATGATAGTCCAGTTGGGAGAGGGTGTACCAGAAGCAAGCCAGTTGAAATCATCAACCTGTTCCCAGTTATTCCGCTCTGGATCAAGTCCAGATTTTTTAAAATGTTCATGAATGCCTGGATAAGTCCACGTGAAGGGGGCAACCCTGACCCCATGACAGTCCTCTATAATCGCCCGGCTGGTCACATGGAGGTATATCTGAGTAGCAGAAGTATTGTGGGTGCGCAGCTGCTGACAGGGAGCAGCTAAAGTGCTGTCAATGCATTGATCGACAAAAACAGAGCTGGAAACAGGGCCGCAGAGGATCTCACAGTTACGGACGATTTTGATGTGCACGGTGCTCGGACATCCATAAAGTCTCACTTTACAGTTTGTCAGATTAGATAACAGCACATCCCGTTGCTGAATTTCCTCTGCGTGCATGATCAAGACCTGACTGTCGACATTGGAGAACCCGCACTGATTTGCACAAATCGCAACATCCACAACAGACGCAGACTTTCCTGATGTTTCTTGTTTTGGTGCAGGCTGCTTACCAGTCCCTGCGTTCCTGGATCTGAAGGCGAATTTCTTTTTAGGCAGTGCCTCCTCCCTATTATCAGCCAGAGAGCTCTGCAGTTTCTGCAAGGATGCCTGGGCCTGCCTTATTTCATATTGCGTTAGAAACATGACGCTATCGTTAAGAAACTTCTGGAGCTGTTGAATTTTGACACTGGCCTCCTCCAAGGTTTTTGACGCTTGGTCGCCATAGTTGCAGCTGGAGATGATTTCTTCCACAGCAGCCTTCTCAGCATTAAAGGTGGACGTGAAGAAGTCGCTCTTTTCCTCCGTCACGGTTTGGCTCTCCTTGACGTTTCTACGGCGCTCGACCTCTTCAAGCCTCGCTTGATCTCTGCGCAACACTCTTTCGGGAACTTTAATCGTCTCTCTATCGTCGTTTTCCGCACTTACTTCCACTCCGTATGACTCCATGTTAGTTCGCAAAACAGTGTTGTGTCTAGAACGTATACAACTACGGCCGGAAGTGATGCAGCAAAACAGGCGTGGTGAGCGAACGTTTACCACGTGACGACTAGGTTGAGTGAACTCATCGCTGATTGGATAGACGAATCAGTACCGTTACTTACGCAACGTTGCATTGGTGTATTAAATCGGATACGGCGCGTTCTTATGTAAATAAAAATAATATTTTTCGTTCATAATAAAATTACGTTTTTTGCACGAAACTGAAAGACAATTGCGTATTACATTGTTTGGGATCTGTGCATAGATGGCAACATTGGTTTAGCAAAATTATTATTTTTTCAATCATTCCAAACTGACTGTTAAACTGTATAAAATATGAAAGCTTTGGTAAATTTGTCAAGTGCATCTAAAACTTATTAAAATATTATAATACACACCTGATGTTTTTATTTCTATTCATTTTCTATTTATTTCTATATTTGGGGAGGGCTGTTGTCGCTTAAAATGATGGGTATATAAGCATATTCATATAAATAAATAAAAAGAGCGCAGATACAATAATTTCGTTTTCATATACTATATATCTATATTACTTGGAAATCCAGGATCATAAAGGCATCATTAATATGTCTCTCCGATGAAATAATTGTTAAACGCATTTTTCCCAGTAATTTAAAAACAGCACAATGAGGAGTTTCCTTTGCTAAATTTGCATCCCGAAACAGTTTACACATCTGACTAATGTGTGATCTCATGACATTAAAGGTGTGGTCGGAGTGGATGCCCCGCCCCCTACCGCTTGTTGCCAACAATTCTTTATTCAATTATGCATGTCGGGTATTAGGAATGATTCATGTTGACTGTGGGTATGATCTGCATTTTCACTTTAAAAACACAACGTACAAGCAATTTATTTCAATATGAAATAGTTTAAGACTTTTCCAACGATTGTCTGTGAAGTAAAGAGCCCTATTGAATGTAGTGCCCTAGGTAGTGATGCTGCCTTCTGCTGGAGCCGCACTGTTCCACCGGCCCGTGCAGAGATGGCGAGGAAACCCTGTGGACACGGCACTGCTTTTTCATGACGGTGAGTTTCCCCTTTGAGTGTATTATAATTTTGTGATAAAAATTTCAAGGAAAAACCACACACAACCTCCTTCCTCCCCTTCCTTCGGGGAGGGAAGAGCAAGCGTGGAGAGAGAAAAATCTATCTGAGACTGAGCAGCAAGGACAGTGAGGGAAAAATATATGAGTGGGAGAGGGAGAAAGAAGAAGGAGGAGGGGGAGCAAATTAAAAGTTGCCAAATGGAGATATTGGGTTTCAAGAGGAGTGAGACAGGAGTAAGGGTTTGCCTCTTTTCAAGTCGTCTTTATGTCATGCAAATCGAAATAAATATTTGCGCTTCGCCAACGATTTGTTCTCCGTTCGCTTTTTGCTCGACGAATTGAGCCCGTTTCATAATAGCCGAGGGAAGCGTCCACGTCGCCGAGCTTTTCCGCGAAGGCCATCGACACCTCGGGGCAAGAAACGCGCTTCTTAAGTCCGATTTGACACCCTTCGCAAAATCGAAGAGCTCAGACAAATATGAAACGGCGATACGAGACCGAACGTTTCTTTGAACCACCCGTCCTGCTGCGCTCGACGCCCGCCGCGTATCGGTAGCAGCAATGCGCATATGTGCGCAAACACGGTTTTTGTAGAGCTTTTCAAGCGGTGAGATAAAGCGAGCCTATCCAGTCGTCGCCTCTCTCGATTCCGTCTATTTATGGACAAGGTCCCTGTCTGTTTCTAGCTGTTACTTTCAAAGAGATTAAGGCGGGTTTTCTGCGTCCTGCCCTTGCGCCTCGGAGAGCCTTCAGTCCTCCCAAACCGCCCTGTTTGACCAGTCGACGACACGAGAAGTGAATCAGTAAAAATCCGTCGTCTCGGTCGAACGGGGTTTTTTATTCTGTATTTTGGAAGGGTTGCTGGTTTTCTACGCGTCTGTTTTCCGCCCCTTTGACTTAACATGCAAGAGGATTGATAGGTTTTTTGTAGAGAGGAAGAAAAAAAATCATCTCCTCCCTCATTTGGCTTCCTAAGTTGTCTCTTTGATCAAAGCCTAAAGCGTGATATGTTAAATACGCTGTTTATTTAATAAAAACGAGCGTTTAAATGAATGATTTGTTATCAGTTTAAGGTTGTTTATCAAGGACACGTTTTAAGGCCGGACACTGTTTTTTTACATGCAGTTAGCAAAGCAATTACACAGATACAGCAAGCCTAACCTCTTTGGAAAATGTAAACACTTATAAATAGTATGTATACATCATATCATTTCGTTGACAGTTTGATGACAAATGTTAGCACGCATTGGCAAAATGTTCATAGCAGCTTGTTTGCCTCATTCACCCCTTTCTTCTCCAGATGATCTACGATTAAGTTAGTTTATCTTGGTTTCTTAAACAAGGGTGAAAATGCTAATGTCGGATTTCTCAATAACCTATTTTAAGTTCATTAAAACCGGATTGAACCAACGCTAGTCGTTACATGTCTTTTTTACCAGTATGAATGAAATATAAAGCTTCTTTGTAACGTTACGTTTTTGTCTTTGTGGCTTAAAATCAGACAAGACCCTTCTTGCCCTTGTGTGTCAAACATAAACTTCGTTAAATCATTATGAGAAGCTTTACATGAGTGTAAACAACCAAACTTGCCAAACAAGTTCCAACCATCCCCCACACGCCTTTGTTGCACACGTTTCCACACACGCATTTTCGAGTGCACGCTATGTTTCTATGGGTATTTAAGAAAAACACGACCAGAAATGATAAGATGTGCATTTTTAAAACACACAAGTAGTCTCTGCGTCAAAATGCCCATTGTGTGTCGACCGAATGTATGAGTGTCGCAGTTAAAAAGCACCAGTCGCCATTTTGAAGTCTATATAGGATGCTTGGGCATTCGCGGCACAGTAGATGGAACAGTCAAAGCTTTCTTTCTTTGTTACAGAAATGTCTTTTATCTGTCAGATGTAATAATCGTAGTGTTTTGAATACAGTGCTATGCATATTATACAGTTTTACTTTGAGAATGTGCATTTAAAATGCCCCTTGTGTATACTAAATGACTGGATGTATACATTTCCTGGTTGCATAGAAGTGCATTTGGTGCAAACAATTTCTTGCTTTCTATTGCAAGTGAATATCGTGTTACTAGCATTTGTAGTATGTTTGATCTCAAGTGGAAAAATGAAAGAACGGTTCAAACAAGAATAGCGAGTCAGTACACTGCCACATCATAATATAAATACTCCAGAGTCCTAACCTTTTGGTTCTGACTGTAGGATGAACACTTAACATTGAGATGACTGTCATAAAGTGTCAAATATTTGGTTATCTGACCCAGAGACCTTGCCAAAATATGTCATACTAAGCCTATGATTTCACATAACACACATTCTTGCTTTGAGTACATTTGGTTGTCATTTCATGTTTTAGATGAATTTACAGACTATACTGTTAATACAAATAGGGTGTTTGGCATGTGTGCAAAATACTTTCTTCACACTATTTAAGCAGATTTTCTGGTGTTTTCGGGAGCAAATATATATACAAACTATATCTCTGTGTAGCCAAACATCATCAGGCTTGAATGACAAAACGGAGATGATTTGCGTCTCAAAATGTGTCTCTACTGTGTGACAGGTGTCATGGATGATGAAGACGATCAACGTCTTCTGGATTTTATAGGGTGGGCAACTTTTGAATTTGTTTGTAACAATTCCAAATGTTTTAAAGGCGTTTTCCTAGTTTTTGAAAGCATTCATAAACATGTTTTCTTTACCTACTTTTTAACAGAGATGTGCAAGCATTAAATGAGTATCTTCATGGTTCCAACAGTAAATCTGTGAGTATCTCAACAGTATTATATTTTTGTTTTCTAAAACCATACTAACACCTGCCTCTGACTTGAAAACAGATCGGGGAGGATGATGTGACAAATGCAGCATATGGGTCTGCCAGCTCGTTCTTTACTGGAGACACTGTGAGTAATTCTGAATGCAATGGTGGATACATGAAATAAAATAAAACTATATCTGTTTCACACTGCACTTCTTTTGGTTTTCTATTCAGGGCAGCTCCAATGATGGACTCAAAGATGACCACAATCATTTGGGAGAGTTTGGGGAGGCTGGCGCAGCTGAGCTTCAGCTCTCAGGCAATCTTTCATTCATCGACGATGAGCTCGACGGTGGACCTTCACCCGGAGACGTTGATCTTGGGGGTGAAGATCAACCCTTTGACATCCTCCAGAAATCATTGCTGGAAGCAGATATCACGGAGCAGACACTGGCTCAAGAAGCCCTTTTGGACTCCCAACCATCTCTCATTCCCACAGCTACCACCTACCCTCAGCAGCTGGTCTCTGGAGGGTTCGGAGGTGTTGCGGGTCCTGGCGGGGTGGCACCTTTGCCCGTTTCTGGGGTGCAACCACCGTCTTTAATCCAGCAGGTTCCCCAGCTACCCATGCCAAATGGACCTACGGGACATATCCAGGTGGTGGGGTCTTTTAACGGCAGTGCGTCCTCTATGATGACTATCAACAGTTTGGAACAGCCTCAGATCCTTTTGAGACAAAGTGGAAATGTGGTGGCAAACAACAATGGGCAAGGCGCCATGTTCGCACCTACCGCACCAAATCAGATGTCAATGTCTTTCAATAAAGGTACAATTCCAGTTCAGAATATTATCATTCAACGAGGCCCTGCACAACAGACGTTGGTTCGACCCATTCAGCCGAAACCCCTACAGACAGGGGCACAAACTGTATACAATATCAGCAACATTGGGCTTCAGCCCAGTACTACAGCTACTACAAATCTAGTCAGTACCCAGTACACGACCAGCGGGTCTCCCCAGACTGCGCAACAGGTTAAAGTGGTAAATCCAGCCAGCAGCATTGTAATGCATTCACAACAGGCACAGCCCCAATCCAATCTGCCCCAGGGGCAGTTTTTGGTACCGACTTCTATATCCCTCACCACTGGTACCACTGTTCACGGATTCCAGGCTGTGAATGGCCAGGTGATACAAACAAACACTCAAGGGGGGGAACCAATGACCACTACCACATACTCAATCCTGACCAATCAGAACACAGCAGTGCAGCTATTTCCTGGCCAGAACTTTTCAGCCGGAGGACAGTTGATTGTAAATCAAAGTTTGGTGGGTGGAAGTCAGATAGGCCAAGCTTCTCCGACCCCTGTTGTACAGGTGTCGCAGAGACCCGGTGCCACGGCTAAAGTTTGGACCGCCAGTGTGACGCCTAGCCCCAACACTGTACAGACGTCACAGAGTTCAGGCCAATTTACCCTGGTCAATTCTGTCCAAGGCCCACAAGTTTGTCAGCAACTATCGGTTAACCCAGGACAGCATCTCCTCATGCCTGTAGCTCAGAGCAGCCCAGTTTCTTCTGGAGTTCAGGAGTTTCAGCAAGTCACTCTAAACCAGGTGAAACATGGTTTGCATGATATGATGTTCCTGATCATTGTGCTAAAAACAGTATTTTTTAATTAATTTAAATGTTTGTTAATTCTGTAGGACACTGCAGCAGCTCAGACAGGACAGACACAATTAGTTAATCTCCTTGGTACCAAAGGTAAGACTTCAATTGGTTTTATAACCACTATTATGCTTTAGATATCATTATGGATCAAATCGTGAACCATTTGTGAACTCATTTGTGAAAATGTACTCAAATGCATGTTCCATAATGTTTATCAGGCTTTCATTTATTTATTAATACTTATAGACCACTTTGCAAAATGTAAACACTGGTTCAGAAGTTTTTAGCTTTTATTTACTTAATATTAGTATTTATTTTAAAAGATATCATATACAATTCAATCTTAAACATATTTGTTTAACATTTAAAATCAATTATAAATATTTTGTTGTTTGTATTATGTTCAAATGTTTGTGTAACTGAAACAGAAAGTTCTTCTGGACCAGCGTTGTTAACGTCAATCGACGAGGTCTATTGACGGTTTCAGCACCAAAAACATAAACAAACGTTATGTGGCCCAAACTTAACGTCCAGTCAATAAATGTTGAGTAGTTTTAATGGAATTTAAAACAATAATAAGCAATATTACTTGAAACTAATAGAAATTTGTTATATTATAACAAGCACATACCGGGAGTTTACTTGGGCCAGACGCTTGTGTCCATTGAAACCATCTATATAATGTATATTTTCTGTAATGTAACGTTGGTAGTTTGTGTCTTTTTTGTATTTTTAAATTAGTTACTCATCAACAATATGTATTAATTAATAAACGTCTTATAATCAAACATGATAATTTTTTTTAATGATTTCATTATTTCAAAAAGAGATATATGAAACATTAAATTATATTTAATAAAACATCTAATAATAATAAAATATTTTTATATCATAGCTGTGAAAACACTAACTCCTGCCAGTCAGGAATCCCCTCACACCCCGAAGCGACCTGCAACTCAGCAGCTTACTCGAGGAGGAATGTGAGTGCATCATATCTCTTAATAAAACCATAAATGTATACCAGACACGACAGATAACAAACATAGTGACTGTCGGCCTGTTTTCTTAAATGCACCTATCTTTTACAGGGTCCTCCAGCAGCTCAGAAGAGATCACAGTGGAGTCATATCTCCAGAGCACACACCCTTCTCTTCGGTCACTGATGTCATTGATAGATTACTGCCCTATCATGTTTTCCAAGGCTCACAGCAACAAGATGAAGAATTTACCAAAGGTGTGTCTTCAACACTTTGCTACTTTATTGCTCTGTAAGCACTGATAGATTGACTGTACCATTGATTCTGTGTTTCTGAATGTATAGTCGATGAGGAGTTTGAGGCAGTTGCCACGCGAGTATTGGAACGGACGCAGGTCATGGTAAACAAATACAGGCGTCTGCTTATGGTGGAGGCAGAGGTGGGTTTTCCTTTAAAGGAATGCATTTTAGATCTTTGAAAGTGTTTTGTAAATCAGCACTAAACGTCTTACATTTTAAATGTGCTTTCAGAGATTTAGCCCCTCATCAGAAATGGTGATGATTGACAGGACGTTTAACCAAGAGGAGCGGAGCAACTTGACACAAGACAAGCGAATGGTTTTGGTGGATCCAGGTAAGTGATGAACAATGGTTTTGAATTATTTTTATAGTGCTCACAGAGTTGTCCAAGATGTCTAAGAGTCTTAGGATATGATTGTAATGGTTTGGTGCCTCCTCAGATGGCTTCTTTGAAGACTTCTGCTGTGGCTCTAAGAAGAGGATACCAAGTCCTGAAGTCACCCATGAGGGAAACCCAAGCGGATCGGGGATATCAACGAAGCTTCCCATGAGTCAGGCAGAAAGAGACGGGCAGAGAGTGAACAGCCACAGAGAACCTGCTTATAGGACAGACTCCCAACCAGAAAAAGAAACAGAGGAACACAGGAGAAGCCCTATTAAGTGCATCCTGAACATAAAAAAAATTAAATCCAACAACCACATCAGCAGCAGTCAACATGCTCATTATACTGCGTCTCCCAGCCAATCACAGCACAGCCCTGCCCAAAGCTGCCCGTCAGGCAGGGGGCGTAGTCAAGAACAGCAGCTTTCCTCCGATCACAGTCACACCTCGTTGGCTGATACGGACTCTGTGCTGGAAGCCGCCGTGAATAGCATCTTAGAATGTTAGACAGTGCCATATTGACGTTAGACAGTTTCATGTTAGCCGCGAGCCATTTCATGCCATGAATATTTTTTGTTGGCATTATAGAAGTATAAGATTGCACACAGCGGGTTGTGGAAGTGACGAGGACTTATGATGGTGAAAATACTGTGCCTGGTGTTCTAGAGCAGTTAACACAAGAAAGCCTTTTTTGACAATGCATCACAGGATGCACTTGCCATCACACACACATCAATATATTTACATATACACAATCACGCAGTACGTTTAGTGTGATGTTGGAATGTCATAGGTAGACATTGGTATCTGTAGTGTATCATTCAGTATCAAATACACTTAGTCTCATAGTCTGTCCGCACTTAAGGTCGTTAGGTCGTCTTGCAGTTTGTGATTTCGACCAAGTGAGGCACACAAACGCACCGTTTCATTGTTTTTGAGCATTAGCTGTGCTCGTTTTTTTTACTTTCGTTTTAGTTTTGTACCTTACAGGTATGTGATCTCCACAGAGACGAAACCCGTGTTTTTGTGCAGGGGAAGTTAAGTCCTCAGATTGAGGGTACAATGTTACATTGTTTTATATTTTTAGCTTGTATTCATTTTTAACGAGGCATTGTACGTTTTTTATGTAAACCTGTGCTGCGCCCGCCCTGTCTCCCTGAATAATATGTGCTGTCGCCTGTTTGTGTCTCAAAGAATATTGTATGGGAGAATGTAACAAAAACGTCCAGGTTACATTTCAGTGTAAAGTCAAAAGAGATAAATTCATTGGATGTTGTTAAAACACAAAAATGAAGGATCATTGTGACATTATTGTCATGACACCGAGGCACTTCCCTAGATAGTAATGTCATGCAGTACACACATTTTTATTTATTTAATTTGAATGAACATCAGTTAAAGACAGTAACACTTAAACAACATGTAAAATAAAATTGGCGAATATTTGCATTAGTGCAACAATTTAAAGTATTTTCTTTTTTGCTTAATAGTCATGAAATAATGTCACAATGCGCAAAATTTTCTTAGTTTTTATGTGTAATCTTTTCTTTTGGAGGAAATTTGTTCCTTGACAGGCTTAGGGAAATTCACCTACATTAACTTGATTTTCCCCTGAGCAGTGTCCCCTGCTGGTCAGGCTGCAGTCTTGTCCTGGGGTCAGTTTGCAGTTTCTGCCCCTAGTGGCATTTTATATTTGCACATGTGGAAATGACTTTGTAATTTCAAAAAATCCCCGTCTTAATAGCTCTTAGATGACGCCTGTATATCTCTTCTAGTCAAAATTGTTTAAACTGGTGTAGACAGAATTGGTGCCTTCTCAGCATATCAACATTTAAGGGTGCTTAGTTGTATTAGATGATCACAACTTTGTGAAGTTTAGTTGAAGAATGTCAAGACTGTGATGGTTTGCTACACGACTGCACCAGTTCAATTTTTTAAGTACTAAATCATTATGGAAGAGACGTAGCATTCAGTCTTGGTTTATATTAGAACATCAAGTATGACAGCTGTAACAATGGTAGTGTGACCACCAAGATACTGACCAAGACTGACCAGAGCAGAGAAAATGTGCGGACGTTTCCAATAGCATCCATTAAAGCTTAAAGGAAGGTTGCGTCGCATTGTTTTTGCATCATGAACACTAAACTCCACTGTCTTTCCCAGCAATTCAACCAAAAATGACTAATCGAAAATAAGTTGTAACACTTTACAATAAGATTCAGTATGTTCATAGTTCGTTAGTTAACGGAATAGCATGACATAACAAACAAGTCTTTTACAGCATTTTCTCTTCTCGGCTAATGATAACTTGTAATGTATGGACATTATGAAAATGAATAAACAATGGTCGATGGTATATTTATAAAGTAACATCATCCTAAAAATGCTGTAAAACATGTTTATTGTTATTGTTCATGATAGCTAATGCATTCAATAATGTTAAAGAATTGAATCTTATTGTTGGTGTTTCGTTAAATAAATATCCTCCCTGATCTGAGCTCCGGCAGTCAGTATTTGGGAGACTCCTCTGAAGACCTTCTTTTTGAAGAGCTTCTTTGCCTTAGGACAGAGCGAGTGAAACACAAGTAGTATCATTTGTTTTTATTGTGCGAGTGTGGCCTTGGATTATTGTAACACCATAATCATAGCTTTGAAGATTTTCTTTCTGCATCATTCAAAACTTGATTTATAATGTTTGTATTACAAAATAAAAACACGAAACACAAAATATTTATACTTTTTGTAAAGAAAAAATGTAAAAAAAAGTTATTTTTATTATGTTAGGTACGTGCTCATGTCATACTGTATGTGGTCAGTTCTTTATTTGTATTTTTGTGAGTGTTCATTACAGCAGCAAAGATAAAAAAACAATATTAAATACATTTTGAATACAGCCAATTCTTTGTAATGTCTTTTTTTATTATTAAATGATTAGGAGATACTATTAAATAGGAAAATAAAGATTGGTCATGTTCACAAGATATCATGTAACAGCTTTCTTAAACATGCTAAAAAATATTGTACAATTCTTGTTATGCTTTTAGTTACACAATTACAAAATATACACTTCTACAAATCTTCATTTAGGTTGAATGCATGCATTCCTTCCATATAAATGAGCATAAAAAAATACTTCATATAATAGTTTGCTTTCAGATTTGTTTTCTCCTCAACCATATTAATTCATAGTAGAAGTATCTTAAGTCAATGTATGTTCTTGCACCTGTCTTATAAAAAGACTGCAAACTTCAATTTCGGGGTGAAACAGAAACTAGTTTCTGTTAACCCTTATTTCTAAAGGCACCTTATAATACCAAACACCAAATATCCTTAATGGTATTTTCTCCACCGTTCTTTCTCTGCAAAACACAAACACTTGTTAAATTAAAAAGACATTGTTTTGATAAACATCTTATTCTTTGCATTTATAATTTGACTTACTGAGATCTGGGTATCTCCATATGTAACACAGGACACAGTAGCCAGCTAAGAGTAGAGATATCCCACCGATTCCTCCTCTGCGAACATCAATGTACTTTGTGTAGTACCACTGCCAACCTGAGGACATATATCCAAGACAACACATAAATGTTCAAACTAAAACATGTAAATATAATAAAACTAAACCAAAACTATAATCCTATTTTTTCAATTATATCATCTAAGTAGAATTCTTTATATAATATAATTATATGAATAATATATAGTATGACATGAGCTCATACCTAACATAATTAATAATATAATTATATATAATATAATATAGCTTTGCATTATTTTCAAATATCAGCTTTAAGGATTTTATGAAGGTTAAGACACAAACCTTGCTTCAGCACAGTCCCAAACTCTCTGGGTGACTTTTGATTTTGGTGGCCAAGCCAGACACAAAGTTCTTTTAATCTCACATCAGCAAGTTTCCGCTGTGTTAAAGGCACTATATGAGCATAAACACAATTTAAAATAATATCTGGTTTTACTTTCTTGTGGATAGCAACAAGAAACAATTATTTTTAAACTTTTAGACATGTAATGTGAACTGTTTTGGACAACCACAATGGAGATCAAATCATGAAAGAATTAAGAAAAGATGGTAAGAGAGGTGAAGGAGGTGACGAATGGTTACACATATCATTCCTTACCTAATGGACCAATGGCCCTTGTCCAGCCAAGCTGATGCAAGTGTAACTCATTCCCTATCAGCCTGAGGACTGTGCATAATAGTTTCATGGTAGCCAAATGTACTGTAAATCTAAGGTAATGGAATGTGGTTCATATTCAATTAGCCGTCTAATAATCTCACCTAACATGTTTTATAGGAGAGTGATTTACTTTTCAAAATGGCAAACACACCCAAAAAAATGTGTTGTCATTCTAAGACTGCAAGACGCCAAAATGTTTCATTCATTCTTGTTTTTCCAAGGTATTGTTTGTTTACTAAACTCATCACATAAATCTACTTTGAAAATCAAGCATCACCTTCACTACGGGATGATGGCTCAGAAAACGAATGCTTCTTCCACATATTATCATTCGAGGAGTTTCTAAAAGGTTCAGCGGAGAACAGGATCCTGAAGGATGTCAATATCTCTGGATTCCATCCCAGGCTTCTGACACTTTGCAATCTTGATCTATGCACGTCTTCCACAGGTCGCTGAATGGATGTTTCAGATAAATGAACTGAGGGTGAAAATGGCTTTGTTGGTTCAAGCTTCTTTGATAGTTGCGTGGTCACAGAAATATCTTTGGTCTCAAAATCAGAAGCTTTGTGTGTTCCCAAAACAGGACAAGGCAATAACAGATTACAAGACCTCTTATAATACAAGCTGCCTTTGATATGATCCCACACTGAAGTCTTGGATGTAAAGAAAGTCAGAGCTTTGAGTTCTTTTACTCTGGATACCAGATTGAGATCACTGCTGTTTTGTTCAATCTCCCCCATGACTGTACATTTTGGATTATCGTGGCACAAACTCCAATCGGATGAAAGAATTGTGGATTTTTGAATGGCCGGCGTTGTGCTTGCACTCTTGGCGATGGACAAACGCTCTGATAATGGTGCCACTTTTAGCTTCTTTTTGGTTTTAGTAGGTTTTCCGTTAGTTTGAGATGCTCCCTTTTCTTGTCCATTAGACATCTCATGAAAGCTGTTATCTCTTTCATGATCTGATACTGAGGTAGAGTGGATTGACTTCTGTAAGACTGCCAACTGCTGCAATCTCTCATGTTCCGTCTGTCTTTTAGCAGACCATTTGCTTTGAGGCCTCTCTGTATTCGCAAATGATGTGACTTCAATAGCTGCTATAGAACTTTTAGTTGCTATAGACTCTTTCCTCGCGTCTTTGGAAGTCTGCCTGTCATCAACGACTAAATCGTTCTTCACTGTTAACACACTTTTATTGATCTTCTGTTTAGCAGTGATTGCATTCCTCTTGGGGAGATCTTGGGGTGTTTGGGTGCTATTCGGGGGTTGTGCAACTGGTGCCAGTTTGCAATGAGGAAGATGAGATTTCAGCCTTTTGAAGGGCTTTCCACAGTATGGACATTGTTCTGAATGGGAATAAAAAATCATAACACTGTCAAGGACCAAACCAATAAGGTTGCATGAATTATACTGTGGGCAACAACAACATTAACAATCTTGTTCTATAGAGGATTTTAGTTTTGGTTTGATTTTTATTTGAGAATCTTCTTACATTTATTTGAGAATCTTCTTACATTCAATTTACAATAGAAGCACTCCCAACTTTTACCATTATAGATGACCTCAAAGTTAATATACATGGACTAAAAACCACACGCCTCACAATGTTAATGTAATCATTTTTATGTTTACAGGCAAGTAAAATCTTGCAACAAATGTGGTATTAAATATCTGAATTTGCCACTTACCCACACTCATATTTTACAACTTCACTGGGCTTTTCTAGGAAAGGTTAAGGTTAAATCTTCTGTTGTCATACTGAACTCTGTCTCTGAGTTAAGATCATTTATAACTATAAATAAATAAGGAAAAAGCAACTAAATTAAATATTAAGGACATTATGACTAACTCATTTGTTTGAAAGTTTCAGTCCGTTACCCTAAGCGAACCCAATTGAAACC
Source organism: Barbatula barbatula (assembly GCF_947034865.1). NCBI lineage: Eukaryota > Metazoa > Chordata > Actinopteri > Cypriniformes > Nemacheilidae > Barbatula > Barbatula barbatula. The sequence continues at coordinate 5,076,097 of NC_136779.1, forward strand.
CTTGAAGCATTCAGTGGAGCGCAGGACGACATGCTGGATTATTTTCAGTTACGTCACAGGGTCAGACAGACCCAGTTAGCTGCCTTCGGCTATGCCTGTGTGCAAATGTCGCGTTTTCGCATCACGCTCGTGAACACACACCAACTCCCACGAAACCAACTAACCAGCCTTGCGAATTGCGTTACGTGCCAGACGATCGGAACCTGCTACATTAATTTAAAAAAGCGTACGTATTTTTTTATACATTTTGGTGATCGTATTCTATTACATACAAATGGTAATTACAACAAAACGACATCACGTAAATATCCAACGAGACAATTGAAATTTTCGCATCACTGCGTGTTACATCACGATAACGTAACGACGTGCGTACGACGTCATCGCTACAGCAACAGATGGGAGAGTGAACCAGAGTGAGCGATCCGGCGAGAGTGATACGTTGTAACTTCAAATTATGGCCGAACTTGAGACCAAACAGACAGCCGGTGCCAGTCGTTAAAAGAACGTAAGAAAGGTACGTCGACACGATATTCGTCTTTACGCAAATACTGTTTTATTCATCGAAATGTACTTCGATTGTTTTGTATTGTGAACTGTAGATCGCGATGAGGAAGTACAGCCAACTACGCATCGTGCCTCTCTGTTTGTCGCTATTTTTGCATGCCGATGTTTATTACAGTTGTGCATCTATCAAAACAATAAACGTGTAGAAGATTTTCAAATGACGGCTGATCTTAATAAGGAAACGACAGACAGACAGGTGGAGCTGTCTTGCGGCTTTCGTCCTTTGTCACTCGTATGCAGATGATATTTGATCGGTGTGTGTACAGAAAAATAATTCACTGTCACGATTGTTATATCCGACATTGTGAGATCTCATCAATTAGATGTTGTATTTGCACACCTGCAATGTAAATTTGACTGCAGGTTGTTTAAATACCACATTTCATACGTGATTTTCACAACAAACACTATTTTGCTCATTGTTAGGGTGGAAATCCCTGCAGATTCCCTCATATTGCTGCAGTGGAAGACGGCGATCTGCCCTTATTTGGCTGTCAAATGCACAGATACACAATGTTGACAGAAAACAGGTAACGACCTTCATGTCTTCCATTAGCTTGGAATTGTTCGTGGTTTTTGTTGCAATATGCACGAGTCTTGCATGAGTTACCACGAAGGCTTCTGCTGTTACCAGTGTATGCAGATCTGCTGTGCTACTTGATGTCTGTGTGGTTATTTTTAGATGTTCTTTCAGAAGTCTGATCCTCTTGACTGGCTGCTATATCTGTTAAATGATTCTATGCTGGATCTGAGCATCAAGACAGCTCTTGTCTCGGTGACATTTTTTATAATGAAATAATCTTAATTCTGAGTCATAATCACGCAGTGGGCATATTGATGACTAATGGTTCACTCAAATGTGCAATGGTCCAACGCTGAAGAAATGTTTTACGACAGCTGTTTGCAGTATTAAAAGGCATGAAAAAGGCTGAAACACCTCAAACAGGCTTGGTTTGGTGTGATGCTGGTGTGAATTACTTCATGCGTGTTCAATAAACCTTGTGCCAATGGAGCGGTGAAGGAAACTGTATGGTGATGATCTCTGTCAACAGGAAACGCAGACGCAGCTGTGATGGGGAGGAGGAGCCTCAGGTTTTGCCCCAAGCGAAAAGGTCCGGAGGTTATTCCTTTCTTCCTGAGGTTGGCCGTGATGTCTGGGACTCTGAGGTAGGCTACGTTGAACAAGACAACTCGTTGACACTTAAGTTGTGCCATACTTTTTTGTATATAGTATGTTTACTGTACTCTACATTTTCCTACAGTATATGTAAGATGTATGTGTTCAATACTGTATCCCACATTTCAATGTGTTTGACTTGACATTTCCGAAGTCTAAAGATGTTTAAGCAAAGCCACCATATTTGGCGGACATATTTGCAACGCCTCTAGGCAGCTATTTTAATCCTACAAGACCAAGTGTGTCCCATCGAATCACTGGCTAAACTCACATATATTTCTGTCCAACAATTGAGCCTGACCTTATTTATGTTTCTTTTATTCAGATTGGGCTAAAAAGCAAAACATTGCACTTTTTCGCATTCATAGAACTAGAACTAGCAACACTTATATATGCAACTGGTGCCATGTAACTTTCATATATTGATTTCATTAAAAAGATAAATACAACATGGTTTGTTTACTCTTGTGCTGTATGTTAACATTTATGCTAATATGTTATGATGATTCACTATATTTTCAACTGCTCACTTAAACAAAATTGTGGAAACGGTTAACAGTCACAATAAACTGTATTATTGAATACAACTCTAGCGTTGAATAAACTGTATGTATTATCATCTTTCTCTCAATTCAATACCATTCTTTGCTTCCCAACAGTCTTCCAGCAGTGACAGCAGTGGGATTAGCAGTCCAGAGCAGATGACTGCGGCCCACTCCAGCATTCAGAGCAGTGACCAAAGACGACTCCATGTTTCCCAGGCTCCCTGCAGCCCCATTACCCCCACCCTCACAGAAGATCCGGCCATCTCCTTGAGCCAAAACAACATCTCGTACGACCACATCAACCGCATCTTGAGAGAGGCACACTTCAATAGCCTGCAGACTCGCGGTCAGCAGGGGCCGACGTGATTGCCAGTGACTCTTCTGTCATCCTTTGGCATAATGTACAGGGGACCTGTGAGAGGGACATTAGGGGCCAGTTTAAGGCCTGGCACAAACAGAAGCCCTCTAAATATGTTTGTTCTTTTTGCAGCACTTTTGTCATGATCATAGTGGTTATGTGGGGCTCTACTTGACGTGTTGACCATGAATGTCACATAGGTGCTATATAAAAGTAATATCAACATGAAGTCCATCTTAAAAATATTGCAAGGTCTTACTAGCTAAGACTATATGAGCTCTGTCCCATTTATTCTACTAGGCCGCATGGTGCTATTCAGAAGATGGGTCGAGTTTGTTTTTCTTTTTTTGACTAAGAACATACATTGTTCCACTCTTGCACATTTTGGCAATTTAAATAATTATTTAGGACCTTTAAAATATACAAATTAAAACTAAACTATGTGATTATGTTCGCAGCCCTGCTTTGAATGTGAATTGGGTAATTCCTGGAAGATTTTTGTGTGTTATGGAATATTTGAAGATTAACAGTCTCAGTTTGGGTCTCCTAAGAATGGACTCTTCCAGGAAGTACATATCTAAAACTCAGGTCTAGAGGGTGCTCAGTGTGCCATGAAGTGGTTGTTCCTGTTCCTTACGAAGCCCAGAGCCGTTTGGATTATTGGGTTAAAATTGTATCAGTGCATGTTAGACTCAGGTCTGTTGACATTATAAAGCTCTTTGTCCGAGAAGGAAGGTCTAAAACGGGTTTTTAGGTGCAAACTGAAAGTGGAAGCAAAAAATATTTGGACAAACAAAAATGAAAGTATGAATATCATTGCATTAGATCAAGTTGTTTGTTGTAAAGATAGCACAAGCATACCCTTTGAAGTAAAACAAATTTGTTAGATTTTAAAGCGAGAAAGAAGAAATGAAATGTACTGTTTAAAATCTATGACAATTGTAATATGGTTCAGGTTGAATTAAATTAAAGAGGTGAAGGAACAGTTTGTTTTGAGATCTACAGTAGATGCATTATTGCAGGTTCTTGGTTTGATATCTTTATCTAATGTACATGAATGAAATTCATATTAACAAGTCAAATACTTACACAGGAAAAGGGCTTGAAATAGTTTAGTCAGTCCCTGGGTTCTGTGTAACATGAGGACTTGTCTTTGTGGGCATGCCATAAAGAAAGACCTAAAGTTAGCCTACACCCATCTAAGAGCTCTACACTGCTCCAAAGTCCATTCATTACTCATTAACACAACCTATCTAGCTTTTTTTATCCATTGTTCGACCAACATATACAATGGCTCATATTCTTTCGAAAAGGTATAGTAAACAAGTATGATGCAGTGGTCTTCGCAGTCGGCTTTAGTCCCGTTTAGACGTTTTACATCTTGTCTGAGGAACTTCTCAAACTTCTTTAAACTTTAATTGTTTAAGCCCGGGCACTGTGTGAACGTCTATTAGCTTTTGATGATGTGAATCATCCCTGCGATCAACATCCTGTTTTTTATGTAGGACTGTACAAAATACATAACTAGCAAATGTACAGTATTTAAAATCACTGTTATTTTATGAAATGTTGCTCTAATGTAAATAAAAATAAAGTTTTTCTTAAATACATGTATATTCGAGTGTCTGATCACATGAGAACATGAAGACGCTTGTTTGTAGAAATTTGCTTTTTCTTATTCATGGTTTTAACTGTGACAAGTTTGGTACTCATTCATCAGCATTAAATACTTAATACATTTTCCCACACACACAAGACAGCAGTGTAAGTGCTTTTGAAAGTTTGAAGTGTAAATTCCAAATATCGGCTATTTCTGGAAAACTGACGTTAAATGTAATTGCTGAAACAGTACTATCATTAAAATAAACTTCAAAAATAATGACAATAAGATATCATGTTAAACGTTTTCCCCCAAAACTCATCTATCAAAAACAAACGGCAGCTCGGTCAATGTTGCTGAACATGTGGCTGGTTAAACTGCTCACTCAGCAATATTTTGTCCACACTTTTCAGAAAAAATCCATCTATGAACAGATTACTTGTCTCTGCATGTTAAACTTTTAAAAGATGAAAACAACTCCTGAGTAGTTTCCTAATTGTATCTCAATGAATTGTACCATTATTGATCATAGACTCAATGAATCCCTTTGTATGACTAGCAGAATTTTCACAGGGCGTAGAGTAAACTGAAGTCAGAATCATGCTGCACATCTATTTTTGAGGAGTTTATGAATCGCCATTGATACCAAATTCCTGCATTACTTAAAATGTTAATATGCATATAAACATGGTCATGAAACGCAACTATATACTGTTTCCGATAATGCATTCATTCCACAGACAAACCTCACAGGCTGAATTTATTGAACAGAGTGAAGTATTCCCTCCACATCAGCACAGCTGTCTGAATGAGGATTGGTGAGGAAAGTTGGCATCAGAGATTGAGGAAAGTGAAGGCAGACGTTTGCTCTTTGCATTGCTCGGGTCTTCTAGAAGCAGGTGACTCTATAGTTCTCTCACTGCTTTTCTCACTCGCACAGTCTGTGTCTGTTGTGACCTCCACATCCGTCTCGACAGGTACAGGTTCAACCAAACACACAGGTTTGCTTCTGTTCACTAGCTGCATCCCACTAAAGAGCGACAGTCTGGACGGTTCGGGTATCTTGCAGCTCTTTCTCTCCTCTTCCTGTTCTCTTTTGATATGAGACTCAGGTGCGGTGATGTTAGCTTGGAGGTGGTCTCTAGATGGCGGCTCCTCTGAAGGGATAACAGAAGCTGCTGTTTCTCCTAGTTGTCCTGATAGCTTGGTGAAAGATTTGGAGGGCTGCTCTGAAAGTGAAGAGCTGGAGGAGGCTGAACGTCCAGCAGGGTCACACCTGGGATGTGTGACGCAGCCGAGCATAGCTTCGAACTGCCTTATGAGCTAAAGAAACAAAATATAATATATTATTACATGTATTATTTGTAATATATTTAAATAATATCGAGTGAGTGTTTTGTTATCGGGCTTAATAAAAACTATGAGCTACTGAAGAACCAGCTTCCTCGCAAGATGTCACAGTTGTTTGACTCTCAGTACCTTGGTTGCCTTGTTGGCGACAGGACCTGCTGTTCCTTCACTAAGCTGTGCAAGGCATTTGTGTGTGATATTGAAAATATGGTCTAGGGAGAGGAAGTCTGATGACATCAGGCAGGCCAGAGCACACAGGGCCCTCTGTAGGTGAATAGGAAAATGTGACATTAAACTGTTAACAATTTAGTTAAAATTATGTTATGAACTCAAAGGAGCTTACCATTTGGACAGTTTGTGAGTGGCCCTGGAGTTTGCGAGACAGAAGTTCAACTACCACCTCACAATTGAGAGTGGAACATCTAAAACCAGATACAAATTCTAATTATGACCTTGAAATTGTCAATAAAATTAAATTAACAACTTCTCATGTGAAATATTGTGAATTGGTACGCTCTTATAATGCATGAATGTTTATAAATTAATATTCAGTTTGACTGATGCCAAAATCAACATTAGTTGAACTTGTGGTATCATGAATGATTCACTCTTTGATGAAGTGTTGGCTCTCCTCTCTGGATAGGAAGACTTTAGAACCGCTGGTCAGACTGATGATAAGTGCCATCTCCTGACCACAGTCTCCCAGCTGCATAGCTTCCACACTGAATCCAATAAACACAAATACATCACAACAGCCAAGCAAATCTGCCAAGAACACGCCTGGCTTCTATTTCACCTCATGATCAGAAGAAAGAAAAAAGTTCAATTATGCTTAAATAAAAGACTAATTTAGGGTCTCTTACCGCTCTGCTAGGTCACCACTCTCCCGACTTGCCCCTGAGTGGCTGCCCGAGCCACCTGACTTGCTGCTCCTGCTCACTGAGGTCTGGGTGACTGGCACGTTTTCTTGGGAGGAATTGTTGGAGGAGCTACGGCTACTGTCGGTTTCCTCCCAGCCTCCTCCAGCCTGCCCAGGACACCTGTGAGATGCTGTGAGACGGAGAGACATTAGAGCTTTAAATTCATTAACATGAATTTCTGACTGGAGATTGTGCTCAGCTCACCTCTGTGGCCGTGGGATTGGATGTTATAGGCACACGCTGGCAAGGCCATCTCTACGGTAGCAGAAGGAGCCACCACGGCGTGGTAGTGGTTATCATGGAGACGAATTCCAGGATGTTCTGCTGGAGGAAGGACAGCGCTGGCGACCACTTCCGCAGCTCTCTGAATCTTGTCCAGTAGAGTCGTTCCACCTTAATGGGAGTGGAAAAACATAAGCGGAAACCGTCTGGATGACTTGAAAATGCTAACATTACGCTATACAAGTCATTGTGTTCAGCTTTGGACTTGGATAAATGACATGATTTGGCTGATTCTTACTAGACTCCGTCTTTCCTGGGCTGTATCCAAACCCCTGCATGCCAGACCTGAGAGCCTCAGAGCCCATTCCTGCAAAAAAGAAAGAGTTTATAGAGATTAAGGCACTGCTCGAAAATGACTATTCTGTGGTATGGGCAACCTTCATAGATCATTAACCTACATCCAAATGTTGCTATAAACAAAGATGCATAGTCTTGCAGCATATGTTAAAGCAGGTTTATGCACATCATAGCAACGTTTTTAAGTACATAAAGTTTCAAAAGCTATTAAATACTGGTTTGGGTTTAAAAACACAAATATTTTGTCAGGTACAAACTGAATATGCAAGGGTCACTTACCCATGGATGTTGTAACTTTTTTGCATGAAGCGACTCCAGAATCCAGAGACATGGTATCATTAAAGAGAAGACTGGCCAACTCCTGTATTGACACAAATGCTGGTCTCTCAATATGACAGTTAGGTATATGCATATTGTCAATCAGAAGAGTGTTAAAGAGACATTTTACCTGAGCAGAGCTTCTGACTTTCTTAAAGGGGGCATTCCCATGGATGGGGTCCGGGGGGCCACTGTACACTAACAAAGACACAACATTATCACAAGATTTGTCGCAAATAATTTCAACGTGATTTAAAAAAACAACGTTTTACTCAATCAATCATGCACTATTGCACAGTATCGACTGTTGAGACCTTCTTACCAATCACTTCCTGTATAAATGTAGCATTCCGTCGAAGCTCTGTGAGGAAGTGAGGTGGTCCTTGGCTACATAAATGTAAGAGAATCTTAAGGACCTAAAAGAAAAAAAAGTGACTTTAAAGGGATAATTCACCAAAGATTACAATTTCAAAACCTGTATGACTTTTTCCTGCAGAAACCAAAAGAAGATATTTTGAAGAACGTAACCGAACAACCCTGACCCCCATTGACTTCCATTGTACGGACACAAACCACCGAGACATTTCTCAAAATGTCTTCTTTTGTGTTCCACAGAAGAAATCGTCATATACAGGTTTTGACCCATATATGCTGGAAAAATTATGACCCACCCCTTAAATCACCCCTACAAGATTTAAACCTACGACCTTCCAGTTACTCCATCTCACCTTGAGTTTGACGTGGCAGGACTCCACCTGCAGTCTCTCCAATAGGTACTCCAAAAGACACTGGCAGCAACCCACAGAATCATGGGAAATTTCTTAGGTTTCAAGAGATAAGGTCCACATGACAGAAAGCTTATTTTGTCCTACACTAGACTCTCCTGTGAAGCTGGAAAAGGATACTACTGATCTCCTCAAAGAGATAACCTGGACATGGCGATTCGTCATCTGCTGTAGCTCTCATGAGCGTGGGCACCTTAGATAAAGAAAAGAAAACCAACCTGTCCACAAACCCGCTTCTTTATATGACACCTTTATGTACATTTATTACAGCAATATGTCCCCAGTGTTTCTTTACACACAGTAATGTTAAAATATCTGAATCCTCTTACATAAAGTACTGTGGCGGTTCCGTGGAATCAGACGGCTATGACAGTACTGAAAGATGACCATATTCATATACAGTACAATGATATTTAAAGGCAATTCTAAGTGTTACATAATACTGCTTTAGTACGTGTATATAAACGGTGTTATTGCCAACATGCTGCATCGGTAAGTTAGCTATAGTAGTCATACAATGTCATACAGTGCTAGTTCAGCTATCTAAAAACAACATGGGAAATTAACTGTCGTGAAGGGCAGTTCAACTAACGTTATATTTCGTATTTTACTTGTATATATACGTACTTTTTGTAGGAAGCCCAGTCGTTCCAGTAATGTAGCCATGATGTGGAGTAATATGTTTATTCCCCGGTCTGTGTGTCATTTCTCACAGGGCGGACGACCAAGATTATTTACACGCGAGCCTCCACATAGTGCGCCCACTCGCGCTCGATGTCTGATGGTTTTATTTTTGGCTGTTTTTTATTATAGTTCAGAGTCACATTTACGCAAGAGTTAAAATATCTGTACATCTACGTTTTGAATTTAAAATGATTAGCGATTTAATAACGTTGAATTATACAATAAGACTACGTGTTGTTGTCTTTGGCCAATCGGACGTTGTCTTCCACCCCTCGTGACTAAACACGGTAATTCAAAAGGGCAAGCTCAGGGCTCCTGAAAATATCTTTGGTCGTTGTTTGATTGGCTCTTTCCTGACGTTAGAAGTCGTTCGACCAATCAGAAAGCATAACGCAGTTTTCTGGGACACCGATGAACGCACCGATTGGCCAGTCTCTCGTCAATGGGGAGTTTACGCAACGCAGAGGTCACAATCATGGCGCTGTCCATGTTGAATAAATACTGTAGTGAGTTTTGTAAATCACTATGAACCGGCGCGACATTTGAGTGTGAGAATTCATTAACCTCACCGGATTATTCTTGGTTGCTATAAAAAAAAACATTGTCGTTGTAGAACTATGCCCGGTTCAAATGTGTGGACTCGCAGCAGAGCGAGAATGAGACTCTTCCCAGAGATGTTTGCTCAATGCTCAGCAGAGGTACAATATTCATTCGCTATTCATCATAATATAATATCAGACAGTGTGTATGTTCTATGTAAAACATTGTTAATTATGGAAATATGGTGTAGAATTAATGTATGATGCCTTTATCATTGCAATGATTTTGAATTATTAGGCAGCTTTCTATGGTAAATGTGTGGCCGCCACAACCACCGGCAAACAGGAGCTGACCAAAAACATGTGTGCTAAAGAATTTGAAGCATTAAAGAGCTGCTTTCAGTCTGCTGTGAGTCTACCAGTCTATCCATCCAAATAAAAATACAATTAGGTTTCCAATGCATCATTGTTATTCTTTGTGTAAAGTACTTATTTAACTCATTTTGTTTTGTTTTCAGATGAAAAAGGCGGTGAAGTGAAGAAAATCAGAGTGTTTGGGATATTAATGGTTAACTAAAGAATTTTTTTTTGTCATAAATATAATGTACATTTTGAACAGCTTTTTTATTTCCTTCTCTCTGTGTGTATATATATATAGTGTTTCACAATTGTCTTCCACAGAAAAGCATAATAAAGTCATCAGTTAAAAGATAATAGTCAAATCAAGTCAGCTTTATTTAAATAGCGCTTTTTACAATTTTCATTGTTAGAAAGCAGCTGTACAAGAAAACATTGACTATAAGTAAAACATAAAAGGTTATGGAAGGACAAAACACAGGTCAAATATCAGACACACAATAAATTCCTATATGCAGTGTTAATTAAATAAGACTATCAAATTCTAGCAGCCCCCCCGGCCAGGCAAACAGTGCAAAACAGTATGCAAACGGTGGCGAGGAACCCAAAACTCCATTGGAGGAGAAAAAAAACCTCAGTGGGAAACCAGGCCTCTGAGAATAGCACAAAGTAACACAATATTTTGAATCGCCATATGGATTGAATAGAAGTTTATATTGCACATACAAACAGAACAAATGCTTAGGAAATTGTGGAGCAGAGCTGAAGAATGAAGAAAAAACAATACAATGCACATCAACCTTAGATCATTTGCTCATAAATCATTGTATAGGTGTTTTCACATCTGAATATATCACCATGGAGATTAAAGAGCCAGACTAATGCTTAACAGACATTTCGTGTTTGGGGTCTTTGATGAGGGGGAGTCAGAATGAGTTAAAAGATATGAGGTGTCTTATGATGGGTGGTCATTATCATGCCATTTTCCACTGATTGGATCAGCATCGAGTCAGGCTTTAAATTTGGACTTGAAACCGAAGATGGCGGTTTTAGGGGTTTTGTTTCCAATCAGACAAAAGTGAGGCGAAACATGAAAGACCAGCTGATTAATGTGTATCCATGGGGTGCATGTCACTGGCACCACAAAAGATTATGGGCTCTTATTCGTACCGTATGGAACATAAAGCCGTGCCTCTGTTATATACACCCTTCCTGCACCCTCGTTAACCAGATCTTAATTGATAGAAGGTACTATAAAGGCAGCCACTAATGACCAGGGATCAACAAACAATTCAACCAGCCAATTAGAAGGGCGAACAGCTTTGGTATATAAATAAAAGTGTCGCAAGCAAAGCGGTGACTCAAATATCTATGGGAAAACACATGCTACAGGTTATGCTTTAGCTTAGTCATGATCAACTTCTTTCATATGGGATTCATTCACACGTGTTCTGAACCCTTCATGGTGTTAATTAAAAGAGAGTGGTCTTGTAGAAATGGTTGTGTTTGGTCCAAATTGGCAATAAAACCTTAAGGTTTAGAGGGGCTTTTGTCTTTCATTGCTGACATTGAAAAATCTCTGACTCGGACAGTCAGTCTCTACCCACATCAGACATTAAATTAGTGCCTTGTGGTTCTGGTTGTTTGGAGGATCTATTGACAGAAATGCAATGTAATATACATAATCATATCTACAGGTATATAAAGACCTTACATAATAATCGCTTTGTTTTTATTACCGTAGAATGAGCTATTTCTATCTACATACACCGTGGGTCCCCTTACATGAAATTTGTTGTTTCTACAGTAGCCCTATACAGACAAATTGCTCAAGAGCACGTTTTGTAAATACGTTATCTCCCTTGGCAAAGAAGCGAAAACGTTCCGCCATCTTAGTTCTGCGTCAGCCTCCGTAGTGCTTTAGGAGGGGGGAGTGAATCATCACCACTAGATGCTGCTAAATTTCATACACTGAACCTTTAATAAACCCGCTTAAATCTATGTGTCACATGGCCAGATTATAACTGAGAATCTAAAACAGTAAAAATAAACTTTTCACCTTAACATATTTGTCAACCCTTTCACCAATAAACAGGAGACAGATTTGTAATGCAAGCAAGGGCTACAACACATTGAATATTTCACTACAAACTTTCTTATAAATAACTTTATTAATTTAAGGTAATTTAAAAAAATCTAACTAAAACAAAGAAATAGTTTAGACAAAACAATTCTTTTAAGATTTTGGTTATTCTCTGCAATCTGCTCAGACACATTTAAACTTGAGTTATACTTTTTAACAAATGCTTTTCAATAAACCCTATTACCGACCCATAATCAGGCTGTGCTGTATGAACCCCTTATGACCTCATACCATATTTTTCCTTTTGAAATACTAAAAGATATTGAAAAGATATAGTAGATCGGAAAGAGAAAGACATATCCACACACAGTGTGGGTGTAACAGACCTCACATACTCATTACTGCAGCATTGAAAACTACAAGGCACCTGAACAGAATGAAATATTCATAAGAAAAACATGGAATGTAGAACAGTAGAACAGCATCTTGTACACCGAAAATAAGGATTATTGATATGTTCAGCATTAACCAATGAATTAACAAAATGGGTCTAATTTTAAAACGTAAAGAGTACTTTATATACACACATAAACAAAACACAAAAGTAAATTCACCAAGATACTGTAGCAACAAACACAGATTAAATATTTTTCTTTGAGCTCAATCACAGCTGGTTGAACAATTTCGAGGGAAAAGGGAAAAATTCCTACTACTAAGGACTCGCTTAGAAGCAAATAGGCTTACACTCTTTCAGTACTGCATAAATTACATTGTCTTAAAAACAAACTAGAGAAAATATTTTTTTTACAAAAGGGCTTCGGCTGAATAAGAAATATCATCCAACACAATGTAATATTAATATACAGAAAATAATATTACACATTTAATGACTCATTTCTCCAGAACACTCTTCTATTAATTTAAATTGTTTTTAGGTTGAGACAGCAAACTGCAATAAACAAATCAGCCACTAGATGGTGCGCCTAATTTGCAAAGGTCCAAAACACAATAGGTTAAAATGCATTTTTTACTGTGATTCCGCTCAGTTTATTAAACCAGACATTCAGTTTATTGCACCAGATTTAGCAAAATCTCACAATACAATAACAGAAGCCCACATAGGCCTCTAATTTCATCATACCCTGCGGAACACTGGCGGATCAAAGCAAAACGCTCGCTGTCACCATGAGCCCTAATGAATAAAGGAATGTCATGACTCAGATAAAGGCATCTAGTTTTAAAATAAAAGGCAAGGTATCAGATGTTCTCACAGTAACTTCCTACTTAACTGAATGTACATGTAAAGGTCCTATAGTTCAGACAAGGTACCCGGTCAACCATAAGACTGTGCAGGACACATCTGCAAGATCTTCAATCTTGAATTCTAGTCTTCATCCTCCTGACTCTGAAACGTCTGTTTGAGTTGGCGTGTGTGCACCTGAACCCCAGCCATCAGCCATCCGTCCAGGACGGCACGTAAGTCTGACACTTCCAAATCCAGCAGAGGGTCCAGTCCGCCACCCTGAGGGTTCACATCCCTGCGCCTCCTCCTGAGATCCGTTCCTCCATCATCTCTGCTTCTCTTCACTACTTTAACCTTCTCTTCCACCTGTGGGACTACGTTCTCCTTCAAGTCCCTTCCTCCATTTTTCTTTGGTTCAGGTGGGTGTTCCTCTTTAGAGGGGTCGTTCTTTTCTGCTGCTTTTTTAGCATCAATGACCTGCTGTAGCTGGTCTAACCGTTCCTGATCCTCAAGAACCTGTTTCTCCTTTTCGGCCTGCTCCATGATCTCCATTTCGGCTTTCTCCCTCTCTAGTTTAAGCCTCTCAGCTTCAAGCCTTTCCCTTTCCAGCCGTTCCTTTTCCTTCCGCACATGTTCAAGCTCTTGCTCTCGTGCCAGCTGCTCCCGTCTTTCCCTCTCCTTACGTTCTCTCTCGACACGAGCCTGCACCTCTTTCTCAATCCTCTCCTGCTCCAGTCTTTCTTTCTCAATCCTCTCCTTTTCTGCTTCAAGCTGGACTAACTTCTGCTTCACTCTCTCCTCTTCTTCTGCTAAAGTGTCAGGGTTGACTCTGGGCTGGTCTGGATCACGCTTGCGTAGCGGGACCCCTCGAGCACCAAGTTCCGTATCCACAGGATCTGCATCATATTTCGGTGGAAGCTCCTCCTGCTTAGAAACCAAACCACCACCCTCCTGCACCGACTCGATGGCGTTGTGGGAAAGGCCAACGACCGGATCCACTTCAGGTTTTCTCTCCAAATGCTCCAATTCGTTATTGTGCACCGGCTCTCCCTGGGCTTGCATTTGGTCTGGAGCAATGGCAGCATCTTTGGGCTTTGCCACCTCCCCCAATACGTCCGGCTGCTTCTGCCCAATGTTCTGAACCTCACCTGCACCCTCCCCTTAACACAAGACAATGTATGTTTGATTACCGCAATAAATGCAACAATGCAAAAGTAAATTTTTGTAGTAGTAAGAGTCCACACTTCTACCTGCTGCTGCTGCTTTTGGTTCAACCTCCTCCTCTATCTGATGAACCTCCTTGTGCTCCTCAACCACAGCTGCGTGTTTCTCCTCCTGGCCCACAAGCCTTTTCTGCTGTTCTGCAGCCTTCGGTTCTTCTTCTCCCTCTTTGATTTGGTGGATCTCCTTGTGTTGTTCCTCTATCACAGCTAGGAGTTTCTCCTGTGTGTCCAGAAGTCTCTTCTGCTGTTCTTGTTGCTCTTTAATAACCTGGAGCAGGACGGCATGGTCCAGCTGACCCTCTGTGGACCAGCAAATGAAGAAGGAAAAAGAGAAGGAACAATGAGACATTTGTTATATACTGCAATAAAAAAAGAATTTAAGTAAGGTAAAACCCATTCAGTACATCCAAAAAATAAATATTTAAGGTACACGTGACACGGTCATGTGACTTGATATGCCTTACTCCATGAGACGGCTCATCTTAATGTGCGTACATATTTTTACACATTTACTTAAAGTATTATTCATTTTTAAATACACATTACTATGTGCACATTAAAACTTCTTTACAGGTATGTTAGGGATAACATTACACATTCATCCATTTTAATAGTAGCACACCAGAATCACGTTGTACTTTTATTTGGAATCATAACTGAAGCTCTAGTGCACTTCACACACATCTGTAAACTAAATGATGTGTCACACAGTATTGGTTATACACAGCTATGAACTACGGCTAAAGTGTTAGAGAAAACAACTGTTATAAATGAGACGACAGAGGACGGTGAGAACAGCAGACATAAGACAGACCATCTCATACCTGCAACAATCTTTTTAATCACTGCAAGGAGGCAGGAGTCCACGGCACAGAAGGAGGGAGATAAGAAATCAAGAGAAAAAGAGCGTAAGACAGAGAAAGAGTGCAAAGTGCCTTGATGAAAAACCAAGCCAAAAGAAAGCAGCAGAGATTTAAGATTCTGCGTGTCTGCAGTATATCTGAGGAGGGCAGAGCAACGTGACATTCGCCAGCCAGTTCGCTGAGGAAATACAACTATCAATGACATCACTGAGAAAAGAAAAAGAAGGATAAGAAAATGTTTAGCAAAAGTCAGTGAAATAACTTTGTACCAAGGCAAGTCAGTCATAAAAAAGTAAACAGGGCTCAAAATTAGAATTAGGCACGAGAATGACAATGTCTACTTTTATTAGCTTAAAGGGAAAGTTCACTCAACAAATTTTAATTCTGCCAGAAAGATATTTTGAAGAATGTAGGAAAGCAAACAGTTCTGGGACGCTTATAGATTTGTTTCCTACTATGGTAGTCATTCTTACAAATATCTTTCTCTATTTATTAGAACAAATACATTTAAACAGATTTGGAACAACTTGAGGGAGAGTAAACAATGACAGAATTTTCATTTTTGGGTGAACTGTCCCATATTCAATAAAAATCTGAAGTTGTTAGAACTATAGACTGGCCCTCAACTGATGTAAAGTGACATGAGCTATTTAAGTCAAACTGCAAAAAAAAAACACTGAAGTGAAATGTTTGGAGCTGAGGGTGTATACTTAAATACCTGAAATTAGTTTTGCAGACAAAAATATTTATCATTTCAATAAGAGCACATAATGGATGTGACTAGTGACTACACTGAAGATGATCAAATACAACAAGTTTTATTTCTTTGTCTAGATTTTCTTACTACCGACTTAATTTTTAGTTTTCTTTGTGCGATTCCATAGTTTTGATGAGCTTAATATTATGTTAAAATATAGAAAAATGTTTTGAACCTTTTGACCAGTGTTTCTGTCATGTTTTTAGGAATGTATCTGTATCTCATGAAAGAGCTTCTGGATATTCTTCAACTACTCACCTTCCATCTTATCTCCATCCTTCGCTCCTCCATCTTTTTCATCTGGAACCTTCTCATCTTTGTGCTCTTGCACAGGAACTTGCTCGTTCGCTGCAGGAACAAGATTTGCGCAGTCAATGAATTAATAAGAACAATGCAACACGATGAAGCTCATAAAATCTAAAAACAAACCAAACGGTCTGTTCACCAGCTGTTTACAAAGCTAAATTTTTTTAAGACTTACGTTTCTCAGGTTGGGGTTCAGGTTCTTCTGGTTTCTTCTCAGAGGGAGCTTCATTCTCTCTCTGTTCTTTAACAACAGGCAGGTTCTCTGCTTCTTTATGGACCACCACCGCATCAACATTTTTTGGATCCTCTGGTTTCACAGGCTTGTCCAAAACCTCATTGCCTGCATGCTGGTCCTCATCAACAACCTTCTTCGCAACTTCTTTTTTCTTTGGCTCCTCCCCTTTAATAGATTCTTGCTCCTCCTCTTGCGCTTGTCCTGCCCCCTGTTCAGCAAGAAGCTCCTCCTCTGCTCCAGGAAGCTGTTTTTTTTCCTCTCCCTCAATAACAGGCTGTTTATTTTCTTCATTCAGCTCCTCTTGGTTTTTGATCGCATCTATCTGAACTCTGTCGTGTGGGATGGGCGGCTCGTGACGATGGGCTTCTCCATCTGGGACAGCAACTCCTGTAAAAGTGGAAGATGTGTAACTTCTCAAATTTTCATACAAGACAGAACTTTCAGGATTGGACAGTTGATGTGTTACCTGCTCCAGGACGGTCCAGTTGAACCTCTTCCTCTTTCTTCGGCTCATCTTCTTTCACGGGAACTTTAATTTGAGGGGCCTCTGCTGGTACCTTCTCTTTCAGTTCTTCAACCTCTATTGGGTCCTTGAGCAGGCCTGGCTTCTCCACCTGATCAGGTTCCAGCTTCTTCTCTCCTACAGAAAGACACAAAAATCCCAATGTTCAGAAAAATGTTTGGCTCCTGAACATCGAGTACAACTGCTAAATACAGCATTACATTCATATGGATAAGACACAGTATGTCAAACAAAGACCAGTAGGGGGCGGTAGAGTATGCAAAACAACAGCAGAATCAGAGATTTACAACAGAGGTATGGGATGGATGCTTGGCGCTTTCCATTTAACCTTGCCATTCGTCCTGTGCAAAACAGTCTTTGAATATTTACAACATCCACACGTTTCTTTAACCCAAGCCTGTACCGCACTTGTAATAGATAATCTTCTGTGAGACAGCATATATACATATCCAGAAATACGTTAAATGTTGAAAATGAGAAACAATAGCAGCCTTGACAAATGTTATCTATGTGAAAGAGGGAGGGGTACGGAGCACTCGCAAACAGGGGCCTTTAATCTTTTTCAGGCCAAGGACCCTTTGGTGGACAGAGAGATGGAGCAACACCTGTTACATATTGTATAAAATGAGTGTTGCTTTTCGAGCCCTCTAACAGACCCCCTGCAGTACATCTGCAGGCCCCCCAGGGGTCGCAGGCCTTCCAGTTAAAGACCCCTTCATAGCTCAAAGAGTCTTAAATGTGTTGATTTTATCCAATTATTTTAACCTTTTGACATGACACATTTTTCTATGGTTCAATTTCAAACGAAGCGAAATCAAAATCTTCTCCCTAACAAAACTTGCTGAAGTTCCCCTTGGGTTCCTCACACCCCTGGTTGGAAACCATTGGACTAGTTAAAGTAAAACAAGTAGTACTACTAGTAATTTTGTAACCTCTCGTCATTCAAAACACAAAATAAGATATTTTGAGAAATGTTTTGATGGTTTTGTGTCCACCATAGAAGTCAAATGGGTCAAATGTTGTTTGGTTGCCAACGTTTCTTAAAACATCTTGTTAAAACAGCAGAAGAAAGTCATATAGATGTGGAATGGCATAAGGGTGAGAAAATGAAATACATTTTATTTTTGGGTGACCTATCCATTAAAAGACATATTTATGTGTATTTTTAATTTCTATTCTCAACAAGAAAAATCCTGCTCTCAAGTACAGTACAGATGCACTTTGGCTAACTACTATTCTAAAAAAGCAAAGCACACGTGTCTTTACACATCTGCAAACAAACACCTCGACATGCCCGCCGGCCCTAGTTCCTCTCCATTTCTTGTTGAGCCCCGTTTTCACACAGCTGCCCACACCCGCACGTTGTAAACAGGAAACAGGTGTGGAAGCGGGTGTCCGCCAAGTGATAAATGCCAGTGTCAGACGACAAGAGGGAGCGAGAGGAAGGAGGAGCGGCAGAACAGAAAACGAGAGGTAATGGTGGATGAAGTTGTTGTCTCTATGCTTTTAAATGATCCTCCGTCCTTTTTACATCCGTCTGTCGCAGATTCGCATTTCCTCTGCCCTCTTCCAGATTTGGATGCCTTCCCGTTTTCCTGTCCTGACCGGAGCCGTAACGGGAAAGCACCACCGGTCACCTCATCATCGCTCTGGGACGCAGAGCAATCAGGTTTGAAGGGCAACATTCAGGTCAGCGATTCAAAGAGGAGAGGCCCACTACAGGAGCTAATAATTTGTGCTCGGTTACTGTCCTTTTTTCTACTTTCGCTCTCTCTTTCTCATTTTAACTTTTACTTTCTGAATTTCCTGTCTGTGTTTTCTTTTTCAACTGATAACTCGCTTGACATAAATAGGAAACAAATAGGTATACCAGGCAGCTCAGGAGGGACGAGGATGGAAAGCTGTTCCTCTTTGGGTGGGCTGACCAGAGGGCCTTTTGATTTCTGCGCCTCATCAGAGGAAATGTAAAGTGTGGTAAAGGTGCTGATGAGGAGGATGCCAAGGCCGACCCACAGAACCAGCTGAAACAGAGAGAAAAAAACAGGCATTGTCAAATCAAATTAGTGTATAGAGTTATCTAAAAATAATATGCTAATAAGATCTATTTAAAAATCACTAACTTTTAATAAAGCACAGATAAATATATAAACCATGTTTTCAATATCTGCATTAACAATTAAAATGTCTTTTAAACATGATTTTAGGGGTGCAATCACAGAAAACAAAAACATTTTCTCCTTCACATTATCCTCGTTATTTGTCATTGACCCTAAAACAGTTTAAATTCCAATAGACTGCAGATTTAATTTTAGCGCTCAAATTCAATATGCAAAGCTGGCAGGGGTCTCGCTGGCATTCGCTCTAAAATTATGACCCTACCGTCATTAACATGCCCAAAACGCTGATGAAATCTATTATGGCAGACCCCTCCCGATTTCACTCGCTCTGATCTGTGGGTATTCTTTGTGCAGTGACGGACCTGGAACCGTCCGGCTGCCTGGCACGAGACGTGGCAGAGTGGCACTATAGGCTCATGCCAACGCAAACATCTGCTGTGCTCAGTCTCTCTTGGAATGGACTGTGCCCCAATATTAGGAACAAACACCCCATTGGGCAGACTTCAGTGTTTGGGAAGTGACCCTGGGCATTCCTGGTGTCTAAGTCTCGTGGGAACCAAAGTGTGGCATGGGGACGACTGGCACAAGTTCATCTAAGCCAGCATTGTGGTTACACATCACACAAGGCCTCGGTTGATTAGAGCATGGCTTTGCTGAGGTCACAGGTTTGATTCACAGGGAATAATGTAGACTGATAAAAAGTCTACCTTGAATGCACAGTGGGTTGCTTTAGATGAAGTCATCTGACAAATGCATAGAAGTAAACCCACTCTAATGTCAAAAGAGAAAGGGTAGGAGATGGAGGGGGGCGGAGCCCCGAGGCACAGCACACACGTTGTGAGAACGACTCCACTCAGCAAGTCAATGCACACGCAGGATATCAAAATTAATGACAAAATCTATTACAAAGAGGAGAGCAGATGGCCCTCTCTCTCTTACATCTCAATGCATTCTCAAAATTTTGCCATTTAAGACCATTGTAGGATCACATATCACAATATATTCAACACCTTCTTTTAAAATTCTACTCTTGTTTACCTTCAATAAGCTACATTTGTGAAAAAAAAGGCGATCGACTTTTACTGGGTAAAAAATAGACTGTTAATGTCTACTATTATGTGAAGTCATAATGTTTTCTTATTCCATTAAAAAGCATCTGGACATTAAAAAAACGACTTCAATCCATCATTGTTAAAACTTATTGGGTGTTTATATCACGTACACGTAAACCGAGTAAAATCGGAGACATGTGTCACCTGTGCAGTCCAGGCGTTCTTCATGATCTTCTTGTAGATGAGAGCAGGACAGATGAAGCAGATCAGACTGCCCATGGTGGCTCCGGTCAGACCCAAGATGGTTTCCACTATGGCACACACAAACACACGTTTCAGAATTGAATGATGATGTTGCATTTGCTAGGATGTTTGTTTTTATTTTTTGACTGATAAACTGTTCGGAGTGTTTTAGCATGTTGCTATGACATTGCAAGGTGCTAATGCATTTAATTACCTTTAAGTTCACCCAAAAATGCACATTCTGTCACCATTTACTCACCCTCTTTTCATTTCAAACCTGTATGACTTTCTTTCTTCTGTAGAACACAAAAGAAGATATTTTAAAGAATGTTGGTAATCCATTGACTGGTTTTGTGTCCAGCACTGGTTACCAACATTCTTCTGCGGAAGAAAGTCATACAGGTTTGAAATGACAAGAGTAAATGATGACAGAATTTTCATTTTGGGTAAACTATCACTTTAGATTTATCCCGGAAAGAACAGCGCAAGCAATCTCCACCATCATCTCATATCCTCAATCCATCCTCCATCCGTCTTTCTCCACAGACCCCTCCATCACACGCTCCACCCTCATCCGTCTATCTGGCAGCAATCGTACCATTCTCTCTCAACACTGCCATTGTGCAGCAAAGGCTGGGCACCGGGCCCAGGGGGTGTTTTTCATCCTGAGAGCAGCCATATTGTTTTACTCAAATTTATGCCCGCTGTGTCTACTTCCCTATGGTTGGATTTGTGGCTGTGAGGAAACCGGCGGCCAGCGAAGCCGTCATGGAGGCCGGAGACTTACCTCCCTCCATTCACTCGTCTCCGCTAGTCTCACCTTCCCCTCCCTATTAGTTTAATTGGGCCCGCTGAGCCAAGCGGAGTCGGCGCCAAGGACAGCCGATCTCTATGAAGAATGAATAAAACATGGCCCACCCCAGCATCACCTAAAAACACGCATCTTTATCATCCTGTTCGGCTAAGAATGAATGGATAGTACCGCGAAGAACGATGGGGGTGATGGAGAGACTGATGGGAGATATTTTAATGGGGATGAAGTGGGATGTGACATGACATCACTGCAGCTTGATGCTTTCAAACCTAAATTGTAGCTCAGAGGGGTTAATGTTATACTCAAAAAATTCTGTAATCATTTTCTTTGTTATGATACAGAGAAAGATATTTGGAAGAATGCTTGTAACCCTAGTGCTTGTATCTACCATAATAGGAAAAATCGACTGCCATTGTCATTTTTCCTGCTATGGTAATCAATGGTGGCCAAGAACTGTTTGGTTACAAGCATACTTCCAACTCTAGGGTGAGTAAATTATGACAGAATTTTTATTTTCCGTGGAACCGTCCCTTTAAGAATTAGTCATTGTGTTAACCATGCTTACAGCAATGACTAATCGTAAATTTTGTCTTACCATTAGGAATGAGGATACCGCCCAGCATGGTGCCAAAAACGATGCAGAGAGTGATGCTCTTGAACCGGAGGGGTGGCATGTAGCCTCCTGCGGCAAAGGTGCCATCTTTCTGCTGAGAAGTCAAGACAGAGACGCGGTTAACAACAGCATTCAGAAACCTTTTGGATTTGACGACCTGCTACAGGATTCCAGAACACACACAGGCCGCTGTTGTGGTTAAACAAGTGAAATGCATGCAGGGATATTAGGTTTGGCATGCGAGGTTCATAAACCCCCCTCAGTCCTGTTGTCAAAATGCCAGATTTAACGACAGCGTAAAACCCTTCCACCGTCTGCAGATCCAGCTGCGTCTGTTCGGCACGATTTGAGCTGATTCAGCGCTGCACCGGCATGGAGACTGTGAGCCAAATTCTTGCCTTTTTTATGAAGGAGATCTAGATCCTTTCGCGTCAATCCAGCCCCTTTTATTTTCTCCTGAACCTTGGTAGGTTTTATCACTGTAGAACCGCCTCGGATGCAGTCAGTGGAGCCCGAATCACTGGTGTCTGCGTGGCGGCTGGATCTCAGGGGATGGTCAGACGTAGGCCAGACACTGGGGTCTGACATCAGTTTTGTGTAAATCTGTTAGATTCAATGAGGTCTTTATGGAGTCTATAAAATTTAGCCAAATAGTTTTCCAGCTGGTGCAGTTCATGCATATCAGGAAGGTGGAGACAAGTTTGACAATACCCAGCTGTCAATTCTGAATCAGAATTTCAGTAAAAGGGCGGAGTATGAGTGGTTAAAGTGGGAAGTTATGGTTTACGTGATAGAAGTAATAGAAAATTCTATCATCAATTTACTCATCATCGTGTCATTCCAAACCTTTAAGACTTTCTCTGTTCAGCAGAACACAAAAGAAGATATTTTAAAGAATGTTGGTAACCAAACAACATTGACTTCCATTGTATGCACTATTTCTCAAAATATCTTCTTTTGTGTTGCACAGAAGAAAGAGTTATATAAAGTTCTGAACAACATAAGGCTGAATCAATGACAGAATTTTGAAATAAGCCAAGTTGTACATGTTTTTTAGACTCAAAGTCTAAAAAGCAAAGTTGCACACTATTACAAAATCACAGTCAATCTGAAGAAAATTAATGTTAAAAATCTAGACAGGTTATCTAAGAAAAGAGTGTTACCTGCTGCTCGAATAGCATGGTGTTGATGGCCTGCCTGCAGGGCAAAATCATCATAGGAAAGCCCACGGCCACGGACATCATGAAGCCCACACGGATCATCTCCGTCACCAGGTTAGATGGGAAGTTCATCAGCACATTCCCAGCTATGTTGTCAGTGAAGCTTACATAACCAAAGAAGCCCACCTGGAAAAGTATAGTTTAGTTTTTGAAAGATTTCCCAAATCAGGTACAGGTTTTCATGAATGTTTATAAAATGACACTGCATCGTGAGGCATAATGTATGGCGTAACTTCATTTAAATCAATGTGACCTTATTTGTTAATATTTTTTATCCCTGCACACATGGTCTTGGTTAAGTTATAAGGTTTTAATGAAGAATTAAAAAAAAACTTTCATTTAGAATAACATGCACTGATAAAGGATGCACAATAAGACCAGACACATTTATTAAAGGTCCAGTGTATGAATTTAAGCACCATCTAGTGGTGAGGTTGCAAATTGCAACCAAAGGCTCACCCCACCCCTTCCATATGAAGCTCTATGGAGGCTGACACAGAATTAATGTCTCCACGTTTTTGCTTCATTGCTGAAGGAGATAACGTATTAACGAAATGCACAATATATTTCAAAAAGTACCATTTGATTGTTTGTATGCAGCCAGAGCTGAAACTTTGCTATTGATTTTCCCACGTTAGTTCAAGGTACGAAGTTAAAGCAGTAGTTCGCCTAAAAAAATAAGTCCCCATTGACTTTCCATAGTAACTATTATTTCTATGGAAAGTCAATGGAGGCTTATTTTGATGTGAACGACTACTCTAACTCTCACCACACGTCGCCGAAACGTTCCTGTAAACACATAATTTCATAAGGAGGCCACTTCGAATTGATTGGCACTAATCCTTCTTATAGAATTATAAAGACTCATCCCAATAGAAATTCATGTCTCTTTCCTTGTCTCTCTGATGACCTCCCAACCCCTTCTGATGGCGCAATGATATTGTTTTTAAAAACAGAGAGCGTCAACAGTTTTTCAAAGGTTTAAAAGCCTATCGGCCCCCACAGGCCCACTCTAAAGAGAAACAAAGCAGAGCCTTCCTTCTCCAACCTCTTAAGCCTTGATCTATCCACAGAGGAAAAGCTTCCCTTCAGTAGCAACACCAGGCAGAAGTCCTTGAGCCCGCCACAAAACCCTCTCTATTCTACTCTACAAACCCTCCCCTGAATCAATTCGGCTTTTGTTTGTGGAGAAAAAAAGCCAAAGACTATGAAATATAAAAGTGGAATACAAAGAATGCTGAAAAAATCCTGATAAAAATTATATCTCAAGGTAATGTTTATACTGGAGCTTTGCGAGAGGAGAAAAGGGAGGAGGAACATTCTGCCGTCGTCTTCAAGCACGTTCTACACAAAGTGGCCCTGAAAATATTTATGAAGAGTAAAAAAAAGACGTGGCATTTGATGTCGATGGAGCCTTACATTTGGGAAAAGTTCTCTCTGTACCGACGAGCTCCGAAGAGGAATCGCGAGGTCATTCATGCAACCCCAGGAGCCAATGAGGACAAACGCATGCAGCAGATGATGCATAAAACTTGCTATTAAAATAATTTTTATGTTTAGTGGCTAAAAATGACAAAATCAAATTAACTGGTATTACATTATTTTGAATTATCTGAAAGATACATGTAATCATATTAAGTGTATGGAATTTAGTGGCATCTAGCAGTGAGGTTGAGAATTGCAACCAAGTCTCACTCCACCCTTGCCTTTCAAAGCACTACGGTGGCTGACACAGGATTAAGATGATGCCACGTTTTCGGCTTCTCTCCGAAGGAAATAACATATTTCTGAATCGGGCTCTGTAAAGCAGTTTGTCCATTTACGGCTACTGTAGAAACAACATGGCTAAATCCATGCAAGGGGATGTATGAAGATAGAAAGAGCACATTCTAAGGTAATAAAAACATAACTCTTCATTATATAAAGTTTTTATAATCCTCTGAAAACATAGTAATGTATATAAAACTGCATTTCTGTCGGCAGAAAATAAATTACACATTGGACCTTTAAGCGACTATAAAAGTGTTACTTACTGTAATGTAGAAGGTGGTGACCACATTGAGTGAGGAGGAGAATATTGTACTCATCCTCATCACTGAGGGCTCATCCAGGCTGTCATAAGTGGGTAACACTTGCCTATTGAAGAGATAACTTTTTATACACATCAGGCCCAAAATGAACATTCTGGATTCAATACAAGAGAAGCTAACAATAAAAAATTATTGTAAACCCTTGTTTAAATGCTTTAGTCTACTGAATTTTAATGATAATTCTTCATAATTATTCAATGCAAAACACGTTATGGTGAAGTTATCCAAATGACGGCTTACGTGTACTATACCCAGAAGATTCCTTAAAAACTTCACAATGCAAAAGAGAATATGCTTATAACAGCACAATTTGAGCATGGCTAGATTTATTATAACACTACAACAAAATAAAACACAAATATAATACGTGAAATCCCATTAATGCTGATTTACGATTTAACTCAAACTGACCTGTCAAGTATAATCATTATATAGCATGAAAACATGTTGAACCGTGAGCTTGGGCACCAGAGAGACATAAACATGCAAGAGCAAAGGAAGCAGGAATTTAATATAGAGAGACCATCACTCATTTCAGACAAACATCAGACAAAATGGAGGAAGAGTGGGAAGCAGGGAGAGCAGAACTGGATGAAACCAACACTGATAAAGGGCTCAGTATCATCCCGAAACAAAAAACTGCCACAAAAGGAGCAGAAAGAAAATCTATGTCTGTCATCAGGACAACCAATAAAACCAGACGCCAGCAAAACATTAAATGGGGAATTTACAGCTGCTATATATTAGCGACAAGTGCTAGTCAGACTTTAGCATGTTATAAAATTTCTTGGCAGTATCGGCTTTTGTTCGGGTCTGTCTTGCTCTCGCCCACTCACAGCTCTCGTAGACGCACTCAAAGCCCATTCCTGCTTTTATTGGGATATACAGTACTGCATTCTGGGCTGTTCAGCCAAATGCCTGATCTCACACCAAAGACCAGCCTGTCTCGTAGCTGGAACCCACTCGCAATAAAAACCAGAGCAGAGAGAAGTAGACTTGTACATTTCAAGTTTATTTATTTTCTCATACTCATTACGATGTTTGCAAGGCGGCACTGTATGGATATTCCTCTAAAATGCCGGGTAAACGTTTTTTTCTAACCCCAAGCATTAAACTTCAGAAAACGATTAAACTTGAAACAGTTAATGTATGCTTTAAGCGATTGGTTAAAATGTAAAGTTCTCCTAATTTATGACCCATTCACACCAAGAATAATCACTATATATAAGATTACTATACGATAACTATAGTGTCCAAATATTTTAAACAAGCAAACTTTTTTAATTGAAATGGATTTTAATTGGCTGTCAAAGTCTTATCATTCACCAGCTGGAAGGAAATATATAAAAGTGTCCCAACAATTTCGTCCCTCAGTTTTTCTTAAGATTTTCAAAAATTCAAAGATTTTGAGTGTTATCCCTACATTAAATCTAACACATTAAAACATTTATGTTAATTGAAAGAGGCCTAAATATTATTTGATTTAATATTTGATTTGGTTATTTGTTAGAATAAAAATTAGACGTTTATCCCCTGCTCGAATAAAGACAATTTTAAAAGTGCAGACCGTTTGCATTTTTTGACTATTGAGACCTAATGAGCAGGGAATCTGTTGATTCAAATTATAATGAGAAACGTTGCCTTTGCAATAAAATAAAATGTGTTTTTTTACAATAAAACGTACTACAGTTATGCTAAAGTTATAAATTAAAAATGTATAATAACAAAATTAAACCTGAAATTAAATTAAATCAATATTATACAACAATAAACAAATAATCCATGACAAAAGAATATTACAAAATCTGCATATTGGTCTTTGATACATCTATTTGGAAAATAAATTATAACTGCTGTTTCTTTCATCTATTTAACAATACTGGCAGCTTTACAGAACACAGAGGATGTGTGTTAATTCTCGTATGGTGCCAACAAAGGTGCACACTGGCCCTGACTAGCTATCATCTAAAAGCCAAAGATGCTGTGATTGAGCATTTCATTTAGATTAAAGAATTTGTCAGAAGTACAATAAACTTGAGGTGCATTAAACCTTAAACCTGAAATTGTATTTCATGGCAATCGAACCCACAAGCTTGGCGTTGCAAGTGAAATTCAAGCACAGAACTTTAACACTAGACCCCTTTGAATGCACAAGTTTTTCCTTCAGGAAATGCAAATCTGGTTTTATTCTTCCTGTCCTCGGTTTAGGTTCTATTCTTTTCAGTCCTTGAAAATGCTTTCTGACAGTCAATCAAGCATATAAAACACATCTGAATTGAAAGAGAGAGTGAGAAAGAGCAAAAGAGAGAGACAGAAATAAAAGGGGGTACATAGAAGATAATGAGCTTCGGCTGAGTGACTCTGCTAACCGCTAACTTTTACAGCCACGATACGAAGGCGTAATAGATTTCAGATATACGACTATAGAATTATATAGCGATATAATTTAGTGTGCAAAACTTCTCATAAGATGCAGAGAAAAGACATCCATAAACAAATTACAGTATGTGCGACTGAGAGAGCGTTAAGCGTGATGCTTTCCATTGCACTTATTCCACACCTCGACGAAGTGTTGACACAGTAATTACTTTGTAATACTGCTAAAATGATCCGGTCATAACACCTAATGCTGTGAATCTGAGACTTGATGCCGTGTAAGCTGACATGACAATTTTACGACAGGAATAACACCATTATGCTGTTTACACATTACACGGCATTTACACATTTAGTAGGAGTCATATAAGATGCCAGAATGCTGCCGTTTAGCTTTTGGGTCACTTTACAGTAAAAAAAATCTGTAAAGAATGGACCAACCTGCCTTTGGCTGGATATATAAAAATGCTATAAAAAATTTGAAATATACTTTATTAATAAATGTTAACAGATGGGTAAAAATGTGGCCAATGACAGGAACCATTTTTGAAGTTGGATCGGAAGTGTTGTGTCTCGAGGGACACAAGTGTAGTTGTGATGCTGGTCAAAAGCCACAGCCAAATATCACTCATCACACATCAGAAAAGGAGACAGAGTGTGTGAATGTGTGTGTTGGGGTCACATTCAACCTCAAAAGCCAAATTACATCATCCACACCAGAATCCATTCTGACACCTCCTCCACCCCAACACCCTCACACACTTCCACTGGCATCCCCAGACTCAAACGCCCCTTTTTTATTGACCTCCAAACACACACACACACAGCATTATGCTATCAGAGCCCAAGGCAAAGGAAACTAAGCGGAAGACGGAGAGACGGAGTACACAACACTCCTCTTATGTGGAGTTAACCTGACCAGGTAAACACAGCGTTTAAAAATCCCATTGTCTGGTTAGTACATTCAAGCTAGCAAAAAGGAAAATAGATGCAAAAAAAGAAGGCGAGTTCTTATCAAAGTGGACAAACGTCGAAGGCTCTCACCTCTAACAATGTTAACTATGATGTCAGTGTTAGTTTATGACACTCCTGCGACCATAAAAGCTGAACTTATCTCAGTTTCAACATGAAATGCAAACAACGGAAGACTGTGTCAATGCACAGCGGTTCGATTTAACAGGGGAAGATCAGATTGCGGTGGGCCTTTTATGGAAGAACTTTGATAAGCTGTAAAAACGTATAATTTAATGTTTATGAATTCCTGTCTAAATAAATGAATACTTTAACCATATGCTGCCTCGGACACACTGCCAACTGGGAAAAGACAAGGGGGCTTGCAGAATAAAGAAAGTCATCCTTTATTAACTCCCACCATGGGGGGAAAACTATAGAAAGTTGTTTCATTTACTCACCCTCATGTCTTAAAGAATCAAGAATCATATGACACATTTTGAAAGAGGATGAATAAATAACAATTCGTATTTTTGGGTCAGCTGTTCCTTTAAGTGATCAGTTTTCAAAAGCAAAGAACAAGAAGTTATACATTGCACACATATAAGTGGCACACTGCAACAGCTCAAAGACATTATTTTGTGTATGTGTATGTGTGTGTGTGTGTACCCAGTGTAGATCTATCTATCTATCAAAATAACATGGAAAATATAGGTACAAAAGAAAAGGGCTCCACAAAACTTTAGACCGTATTCATTAAGAAATACTAACTGTCTGCTATGCCTCCAGGTTTCCAATTTTAAGAAATCTTGTAGCTGTCCTGGATGCTATCCTTTTGCACCATGAAAATGGATCGCTACATCAAAAGCCTAACTGACCTAATAAAGGCAAAAAAGGGAGACGGTGCAGGATTTGGGAGTACTTACGACTGACAGGCAAAGGCCATGCCACAGATAGGGATGCAGCGAAAGACGCCGTCCCAGCGAACATAAATGACCTTGTTCAGCCACTGGCCAGTGAGGAGGCCATGTTTGAAGGAGGACAGCACAATCTGTGGTGGAGGGGAGAGCAGGAAGGTTACAGAGTTTTCCATAAAGACGAGGAATGAGAAAGAGAGGGACTGGGAATGCAGGGGCGATGCATTGATAAAACCCATACAGCGTAATCAGCCCTGTAGTTTGTTTGATTGTTTTGGATTTAAAGTGTCTTAATTCCCAGCGCTCTAGACCTAGCTTCTAGATCTCTCGAAGACTTTAATTCCTGCAGGTGCGTGTCAGGGTACACTAGGTATTACCAAACAAGGCAACTCCTGATGACACACAACACGTTAGCATTCCGCCACCTTAGCAGTACACTCACACTTCCATGCACACATACCCTGAATCAGAAGGCACCGACAAACAGAGGATTGGATGAAGGTGGATAGAGGAGGAAGGGGGTTCTGGGTAATGTAGTTGAATCCATGGCATTCGTACGGCCCGTTCTCCAGGGTGGATTACTTACGGGTGGCAGCAGAAGGTGGTGGCGATTATTGGAAGACACTGTATGACGCCCTTGAAGCGCCACAGGTGTACCTGCTCCATCCAGGAGCCACTGATAATTCCGTAACGCAGAGAAGACAACACTATCTATTGGCCGGCGAGTCAGAGCGTCAGATGGTCAGAGGTCAGCATCAGGGGTGGGGGCGGGGCAGCGGTTCAGATGGGCCAAAGGGAAGATACATTAAGATTAGAGGGTTAAATGCTAAGCTAAAAAACGGATGGGAAAAATGCAGAAGAACCACCTGAAGAAAACTATACAGGTGAATACAACACAATGCAGCAGACTTTTCAACAATGACACGATTACTAATGTCTAACTGTTAGAAGCTGTAATAGTGTTCATGTTCACATACATTGTGATACAAATGTCCGAATTCCCAGGTGAAAAGCCTCTATTCCATTCGATTCTACCATAGTAGGAAAAATTATTGTATAATTTTTTGTTTGGTTGAACACGAAATTTTATATTTTAAAGAATTAGGAAAGCAAACAGTTCTGACGAACATTTACATTTTTTCCACTATGGTAGTCAACAATGTCCCAGAAAGGTCAGTTGCTAACATTTTCCCAAAATATCTTTCTTTGTGTTAATCAGAACAAAGAGATATATACGGGTTGGGAACAACTTGGGATTTCATGACAGAATTTTCATTTTTAGGTCAACTACTCTGTTTCTTCCCCATATAAATACAGTAAGAACATAAACAGTGATGTAATGAGGTGATGTCATCTATGCATGGAAGGGGAACAGCTCACCGTGAACATGAAGAGCGTGTAGAACATGAGAGCCATGGCTGAGAAGGACTGGATGGATGACATCATGTTCCTCTGGAGGCTGAGGGGGAGAACGATGAACAGCGACACCGCGATCAGTAGCACAACGCGACAGGTGAAGGTGACCTGAGGGGGGCGGAAGGAAAAAATAATTAATACAATTTTAGCCAAGGTCTAAAATTACAGTGAGGGAAATGATAATTTGATCCCCTGCTGATTTTGCTTACAAAGAAATGAAGGGTCTAGATTTTTTATGGTAGCTTTATTTGAACTGATAGAGACAGAATATAAAAGATCAGGGTTAGCATAATAATAAATGGTTATAAATTGATTTGCATTTCAGTCAGTGAAATAAGTATTTGATCACCGATCAGAGAAACCCTTGTTGGCAAGCACAGAGGTAAGACATTTCTGATAGTTGGTTCACATGTTTGCACATATGTCAGGATACATTTTAGTCCACTCTTCTGTAAATCTTTAAGGTTTCTTGGCTGTCACTCAGCAAATTGGAGTCCACGCCGGGACGGTAATCTCAAGAGTCTATCACCAGCGGTTTTTGAGACGTTTTTCAACGTTCATAGCCAAGCAATTTTCACTGGCAATTAGCAGATTGAATGTGCAAATTCACTCCCTGACATAGATTGCGCTGCTGACATAGACCGCCATTGTGCACTCACTTTGTTAAGTCACAAGGCGTTAAACGTCGACTATAAACGCACGTTATTATCGTACCTGTGTGGACAAGCCTTTAGCCTCCTTCACAGATTTTCTATAGGACTAGGGTCTAGACTGGCTAGGACATTTAATATTGGCAATATGTTTTGGGTCTTTGTCATGTTAAAGGCACATCCACGACCCATCTTCAGTGATCTAGTTAAGGGAGGTTCTTGTCAAAAATGTAACTGTACATGGGCAGGTCCCTCAGCCCCTCAATGCTGTGAAGTCATCCTGAACCTATAGCGGAGAAAAATCCCTAAAGGATAATGTTTCCAACACTGTACTTGTCTGTAGGGATGGTGTTCTTGGGGTTATAGTCATCATTTCTCTCCCTACAAAAAAAGGAGTCAATTTTGGTCTCACAGCACTTGCTCCAAAGCCTTTTCTTAACCGTTTTGATGTTCATTGTCAAACTTCAGACGAGCCGTGCGGGCCTTCTTGTGCAGGAGGGCCTTGCGGGGGCTTCAGGATTTCCATCTATTGTGGCATAGCTTGTTACCAATGGTTTGCTTGCTAACTGCGGTCCCAACTTTCTTGAAATTATTACCAAGCTTCTTCCGTGTATTTCTGGGCTGATCTTTAACCTTTCTCATGATCATCTTTACCCCATTGGGGAAATCTTGCAGGAGCTCTTGGTAGCTATTTTGTATTTCTTCTATTTCAAAATAATCGCACCAACAGTAGTCTCCTTTTCACCAAGATTCTGTCTGTAGCCTATTCAAGGTTCAATCTTTTTAACTTATTTGGTCTAGACCATGGTGGTGGAGAGGTTAAAATGGAAGATAAAGATTCTGTTGGCAGGCATCAGTTATATACATAACAAGCTGATTTAGGAGTACTTTCTTAAAATGACAGGGCTAATCTGTTGTCCATATAGGCACACAACCAATCTGTGGGAGCCAGAATTCTTGCTGGTTGGTAGGGGATCAAATACTTATTTCACTGACTGAAATGCAAATCAATTTAGAACCTTTATACACATTTCTTCCCCTGATTCTTTGGTGGATATTTGGTTTCTATCAGTTAAAATAAACCTACCATAAAAATGATAGAACCTTTCTTTGTAAGTAGGCAAACTTTCAAAATCAGCAAGGGAATAAAAAATATTTCCCACAACTGTAAGTGTCAATTAAGAATAAAAAAGTATTTTGTCTCGTGTATGTTGGCAACAGGGAAGGATTTTTCCTACCTGTAGACCAAGCAACTGGGCAAAAAAGTTGGATCCCAGATCTGCAATGACGACATAGAAAGCAATACATGTCCCAAGCATCAGGCCGATCATGCTTAAGAGAAAAAAAAGAGCAAGAGAGAGAAAATAAGATTGACATGTTGACAATATCACCTCATAGAAAGGTACGTTAATCTCACCTTAATTCCACAAGTGCCTTGCCTGGTTTTCCATAAGCATGAAATGCTGCAAGACAACAAACAGGTTGATCAACACTGAAATTCTAATGAAACACAATCTGGCAACCAGTGGTGTATCTACTGCTTCTGATCACTCTCACCCAGTCCAGCGTAAGTCCTGCGTTTTGTATTACTAGCCGAATGGACCAGGAACATGCAGGACTGGTGGGTCATCCACGAACAAAAGAACAATAATAAGGTGCCCAACACAATTCCACACTGCAAAGAGAATTAAAAAAGTAAAGCTAAACAAGCAAAAATAAACTGCATTAACATTACAGGTCTGCACATAAAGTATATAACATATAAAACCACATAGTCACATAATTATACTAACTTTTCTGAAAGAAAAAAAGAGTCAACATACGACTCTTCGACAATTATTAACCAGGAAAGTTGTGTGTAAACAACTCTGAGTGTACCTGGTAAGGCTACATATCCTATCAGCACACACAACTCTGCACACTTTCTCATGACCTCCTTGAACTCGCCGTTTACCTGTTTGAAGCAGAAGGGCATCGTCAAGACACTAACACCCACGATACTGTTCACGACGTTCATGATCAGACCCCAGTTTGATTCCGGCGTCATTTTGTCTTTTTCCAGGTCAAATGTCTAATGTATAAGAGAGGGGTACGTGGTGTTTGTACACTAGTATAATGTTGAAGTGAGATAAGGGGGTTGATGCAGCTGTCCTTCACCTTGTAATAATCATGTGACGTGGCGCTCTTCTGAGAGGGAGGAAATAAAAATATCACATTCAACCCTAGTTATGAGAAGAAAGGCTTTTTAACATATGGTTGTTCGTGTTATGCTTTATGAAAGCAGAATCATTCTTAAAAGCTTAACAACCCACAACACAATAATATTTTTATTAATCACACAACATACAATAACATAAATTATCACTTGTACATGTATTTATTAATTTAATGTATGTCTTCAATTTTAAATTAAAGATTTATTGTACACATTATCACTTCACATTTCCATGTGTAGACAGATCCATCAAGGAGAAATTGTTTTTTTAAGAGATATATAAAATTATGTATATGTATCATATTTATTATTTTAATCATTGCATTTTGCAGTTGTATTTGGTTTATGGAGGGAGAAGCATATGTCCAAAAACTCTAGAAACCAATGCAAATCAACGTGTATGAGCACAGGACAGGAGTAAACTATACATACGATCTTTATAAACCCTATACTGACTGACTACATGAGTACACTATACAGTAATTATGCAATCTCTATAAACTCTATAGCCAATGCAGAAGTACACTATACAGTAACATACAATCTCTCAACATACTCATCATTTGAAACAAAGTGCACACATTTATCAATTGTTGTCTTATCGGCATATTAAACAAGTTTCACATAAACAAAAAAGAAATGAGAAAAAAAGATATAAAAAGTTTGTGTACATAACTTACCACGTCCTCACTTTTCCAAACAGTCATTCATTTCTCACTCACCATCGCCTCATTACTGTTTTCAAGCGATTATTAATATGCTCCGGGTGATGTGTATTACAACTATGCAAAGTTCCAAGGAAATATTTATAATATTTACAACGACGTTTCTCAAAATATGCCAAATTTGCTTGCTTCCCAAAAGTGAAACCAGGAAGTATGTACAACGCCTCCTGTGTGGCGCTGCCAAAGAGATCTAGTGCCACATGCTTCCCCTAGCGGACAGGAGGAGAATTACACACTCCCTCCAGAGCTGCTGAAGTTCATTTACCTTTGATAAATATACCTGAAATTTTAGGTTGACGGTTTGTTCGTTTTGTTTACAAAGTCATTTACACCTTCAATATTTTTTTAGTCTCTGATTTATGCATGCAGAGATCATATCAATAGCTCTGTCTGTCGACAGTCTCTACGGAGACGAAACATGGTGTTGTTTCATTTGGACAGAGATTTGAGCAGGAAAGGGAAACAGGAAGTTGATCTGCAAGGGATGTTGATCTGCAACAGGAGCCCTGCGGAATCCGGGCATTACAGGCTTCTGTTATGTTACTGGTGTGTTTGGAGGAGAGGTTGGGACCAGCATCCCCTAGCAAAGCATGTGTTCTCCTGGGAGAGGATTTTAGTATGTTGTTTTAGGGGGGCTGGTTATAGGTGGGGGACAGGAAAAGTCTGGCTATTGTGTACCACTGGCCTTAGAAGCAAACTGACAAGTCAGACCATTGGCCGGAGGGTCTTGTCACTCCACACCTAATCCCTGAAGATTGGAATTAGGCCCGGGCAGCAGAAGGGGAGACTTTGGGCAGATTGCTGGGCAGATTTGATGGGGCCGGGGTGGGGCTTGGGGATTCTGTAGCCAGGAAGAAATTAGACACAGGCACCCGATTGAACCGATGACCTCCAGGGGAAACCCCTGGTCAGCGTGAGGTCACGGGAGCACAAAGCGAAGCGATGAACTGCGAGAGGTCAAGCATGCATGCGACTGAAAGAGGCTCTTTGTCAGCTCAGGCATGCACAAAATTTCCCATCAGCCACCAAAGTCACAGGCTCCTTAGGAAGCCAAGGAAGGGGGATGAAACCTGGCGACGACGGGTTGCGGCTCTCGAGTTCGTGTGTGTGTGTGAGTGACCTCGGAAAGGACACACACAGACTGCCGCAGTAATCACATTTAATTACACATCAACCAGCCCTGTGAATGAGGTTTTTAATGCCGACCCTCCCTACGCACAAAAAGACTGACATGTCCAGCTAAACATTGCCTACCTTTGTCCTCCTAAAATCTATTAAAGCCCTCTCTATTAACCATCAGCATTGCTAAAGGCTCCAGATAACGCCCATTATGTTGATAATTGTGAATAAAAGGAACAAAAGCTGTTTTTTGTGCAATGAGAATGGTGTGCCTCAATCAACCGTTCAACCAAAGGTCGGACCTATTTATAATGGTATCCCGGTTGCAACTATGGGTCAGATTCAATAAAAGAAACACATATCTGATCCTCTGCCAATAATCTGTCAACGCCCGTTCAGTATGCCGTAGTCACTAATCAATGGTTTACTAAGTAATAGAAATGGTTTTGTTCACCGCAGCGTCACCTGTTTTTAATATAATACACTACATCGAATAATATGTTTATGGAAAGACCATGAGTTTCAAATTTACTGTAATGTCGCTGAACTTGTTTTGGATTTAAAGAGGTGTTTCAGTGCAACAGGCTTGGCACTAGTGATGGAAATAAGAAAATCTTGGCTTTTAAGCCTTTTAAGCGCATGGCCTAATACAGTATTTCTGATGCGCATTAGTGAAAAACAATGTTAGATTGTTGTAATGTAAATAACTAACAATGAATGAAATAAATACAAATATTATATTTTAACACATATTACATTATTATCAAATAAATAAAAACATTAAACAAAGTAAAATATAATTACAAATAAAAATAAATACTAATTAAAATTTTAAGCAAATTAAGCACATAATTTAGATATAAATATTCATTTAAAAAAATACAGCCACTAGAAAAAATAAGAGACCATTTCAAAGACCATTTTTAGGTTTTCTGAATTTACTATTTATGGGTATGTTTAGGTAAAATTATTATTTTTGTTTTATTTGTGAACTACTAACAGTATTTCTCCAAAATTTCTAATAAAAATGTAGTTTCTATTTACATTTATTTGCAGAAAATAAAAACTGGAGAAACGGATCAAACAGAAAGATGCTCTGTATTTTTTCAGACCTCAAAGTGAATATTCACTTTTAAGTAATACAACAGTAATATTTGTACATGTATTTGGGAAAAGTAAAAATTCTAATTCAAAAGAACTGTCGTGCTATCAGTCTTTCACAATTACTGTTTGTCATTCCTGAGGTTTGATTTAGTTTAAATTCAACAGACACTGGACTGGAAACAATACATCTAGAAATGCTAATTTAATAAAATTATATATGCATATAATAAAATTGGCTTGGCAACTTTAACTTTCCATGTGCTCCTGTAGTTCAAATTGTATACCATGGCTCCAATTTGCACATATACTTATGAATTGAATTTAGTTGGTGTGTGTTTAAAAATTCTGGAATTCATCAGTAACTTGACAGAAGCTAAGTTAAGGTTAGATAAACAAACAGAACACAGCCTGAGACACATTGAGATATTATTCAAAACATTGTTAGGGATTTTTCCCGCAGTAATGCATGCATGTGCATGTGGACAGTTAAAATGTCAGAATGACATTTACACCGATAGTACAACTCAATCTCTCAAAATCAACGATACTGCTATTACAGCACTGGGCAAAGATCTCACACACACTCAAACTCACAAGATGGTAATTGTGAAGGTGGAAAAACGTGCATTCAGTATTTACTTGGTCTGACAGCTATAATTTTGGTTTTCACACAGCTTAAAGATAGGTGGTAATTAAAGCGAGAATGTTTTCCTTTCAGATTAGTTGTCCTGTCCATTTATCAGTTGTCTGACCACATGTGTGCGCTCTCAAAGTGAGTCATTCAGAAAGAGCTCAAAATTGTCTCTCCCCATTAAAAGCGTGCTCCACCCAAACATGGCAAGCGTCTCGGTCTGACAGGCGGCTATTTCACAGGTCTGAAATATTCCTTTGCCTGCCCTTTTCGGTCCTTTTCTGTACCCGATCCATCCCTCCCTCTGCGACTCTGAAGCAGAGGAGCTTCTGTGAGCACATTTCAATCGGGTCTTCATGTTGAATTGGGCTTAACTAACCCTGCTTAAACGTCCATGAAATAGCAGCAAAAACTCATCATAAATCTTAACGGGGGAAAAACCCTCAGACTCATAAAACAGGAGGGTGACAAGAGTTGCGCTGATGGGTTGATCAATGCGGCCTCTCCTCTAAGTTACAAGACCACCGTATATCAGCCACCGGGGATGGAGGGTCCAATCAATGACGGGGCCTGTTACGTGCAACAAGCACAAAAAGGGCCCCTGTGTCGGCTCCCGCCGTGTTCCACCAATTAAAATCCTTTTTTGAGACATTTTGGTTATGTGTGAATGCCGACACTTGACTGATTTTTTGATATACAGTTCTGCTGGGACGGGATAGAAAGAAGGCTTCTCATGCCTTTTGGTGGAGGGTCGTGATTGGAGCTTGTGGCTTTCTGTAAAACTAAAGGACTTACTTGATGAAAGTGAATGCTAAATATAATAAATTATGCCATAAAAGCTTTGATTGGGCCTCAGTTTACATAAGCAACAGCTACCGCATGCCACTGGAAATCTTTCCGCCTCTCAATAATTCTTTGTGAAACTGCGTCGGCCATTTCTCAACCGTTCACTAATTATAACCTTCATGCTTTGAAAGTGGCTTTAAAGAGAAAAGCACAGATCACTCATCCTTCTAGTGGCCCCTCCCACTTGAGTCCCCGCCCACTGAAACACTGCCAATCACATTGCTAAGAGCAGATGCATGGCTTACAGCTGCCGTGGATTTAGTGGGGTACAGCCAATGTTCCCCTAACATTAATAATGAATCCCTTACAATGACTTTCATGGCTTTACATGCAGCAAGTGGGCTACCCAGCCCCTGCCCTCTATCTGACCCCGTCGCTGGTCACATATTTCCTTCATAGTGACGGAGGGCAACAGATGCTCCCCTTTCTTCTTCTTTTTCATTCTTTATATCCCTTCATTAAGTAACCATATAAACCCCCAACTTTATAGACTGTGACCCCTAATCTCTCGCTTTTCCATCAACAGAGAAGCTTTTCTTATACTTTTAGGAAAAAGTAAATGTGTGTTGCATATTTTAGATGCCACTCAGAGGAAGTGCTTAGCTGATGTCGAAACAAAATGAACGCAAACTGTGCATGCAGGTTACAGAGTTTTGTGTCATATGAATTTCTTGACGTCCATTACAGAGCAAAAGTGCAAATGTTTTAGCTGGGATAACTTAAATAAAATTCAGCGTATTCAGTTATGTTTGCTCACACAACGATTTAAATTATAACACTGAACAGTATAAATTCAACAAATGTTAACTGTAGATTAAATAGCACTTCTAAGGCAATAGTTACAATAGTTACAAAGTAACAATAAATAAAGTAATACAATAAAAATGCAATTAAATTAAATTAATAATACTCCCGTTACTAAGTTTACAGAATATTTTTTAGGGTGAAAATTTATCTCATAAATGATAAATTTTTGTAATCGTTAATTATAATTAGTTAAATTGGATCAGATAAAGGTTGTACATTTAAGGAACAGTCTGTTGCCACAAGTGCTGATTTGCAATTGTGTCAATTTAAATATTTAGATGTAACCAGTCACTATATATTTTGAGTTGAGGACTTTTTTACCCCAAAGTTTTACACCTTGAAAAAAGAAGTTTAATGTCTATTATGCAATTTTCGTGACTAAATTAACGTAACCTTTTTTAATATAACATCCCTTACACAGGAAGATAAATGGAGGTGCGCTGTGTGCAGCCCTCTGAAACACCATCACCCTCAGGGGTTACCTTCAGTATGTCGCCCACTTTAGGATTCACCTCTGCAGCTTAAACAGGTCGGCCTTTGAATGTCAGGATGTTTTCTCCCTGTGTATATTATATATGCCTTGTATTTTCAAAATCCTTTTGACCACCGAACCGACACAGCAAAAGTCCCAGTGCAACTCTGGCCGGCACAACCCTGCTTACATCACATCCTTTTAACCACACTTTCAACATACCCTTAAACTTCTGTATGGTTCATTTATTCAATCCACTCCTGTAAGTTCTTTTTTGTCGTTCTGCAGTCCTTTACTCAGACCTAATAGGCACATACACGTACACACACAATTCAGAAGGAGCACAGCAGCTGAAGTGAGTAGAAATCAAAGAGACATTGGGGATTTCAAATGGCTCCAAATGGCCATACAGTGGTGACAGTGTAGAATCAACATCCATCCATTATCTCTGCATCTGTTTCTAACTCACCCTACACGAACATGTGCTCGGGCACACACACACTCCTCTCTTTACGTTCACCACACACACACATACTTGCACCAATGTAAACACACAGGCAGAAACACACACCCAGTAAAGTGTCTCACACTTGCTGCAGGTCCTCTGGAATCTCGAACCCCCCTCCTTTACACTCTCACTTTTTATTACCCCGTTTCCTCCTCAGTCCCGTTTCGTGGCGCGAGGATCGCTACAGAGCAGCTGCTGGCAGGTTCTGCAGGTCCAGGCCAAAGAGAAACACATTATCCTGTTCTAAACAGGAAATGTCTTCTTAAATAGTCATAAGTAAAGACTTCATTGCGCAGTTGGGCCCTGGAAACACACAATTTTTTATTTCATGTCAAAACCCTGCGTATGTAAACATAATCACACATAAATCCAAACAGTTATTAGCTCACAGTCGGTCTTTTATACAGTATGTGCACATAGCAGAGAGAACATTTGCGACCTGGAGATGCTGTAAGGACATTGTTTCTTGCATTTATGTGCTTGTTTTGTATCCACAGAAAAAATCCTAATTGTAATTTCCTCAGCATTTCTAGATTTCTTGTTCCAATTGCTTCCATTATTGACCTCGCCTGTAAGCATCTGCTAAATTACTAAATGTAAATGTAGATGTACTGTGTCCATTTTAGTCCAGTGTCTGTTGAATTTCAACAAAATCACTTCAGGAGTGACTTCAAGTCAACTGACAGCCAGTGTTGGGTTGTTTCTCTGAAAAAGTAATGAATTACTAGTTACTATTTGCATATTCAATGGTGTAATTAGATTACTGTACAATTTCCTCTCACCAAAAAGT
Organism: Barbatula barbatula; assembly: GCF_947034865.1. Classification (NCBI taxonomy): domain Eukaryota; kingdom Metazoa; phylum Chordata; class Actinopteri; order Cypriniformes; family Nemacheilidae; genus Barbatula; species Barbatula barbatula. Next base: position 5,116,785 of record NC_136779.1, read on the forward strand.
ATTAATTACGTATTACTAATTACTTTCTATATCAACCTTGATTAATTAAGTGATTCAAGGATAGACAAATGACTCTTAATTCGTTAAAATAAATTATATAAAACTACATAAAGTACTCTTATTGACTGACTTACAAATGTGAGAAATATACATTAATGCATGCATTTTAAAGTTAGACTTTGAATTTTAATGTAAGTGCTACTTTACATTACACAGTATTTAGTTCAATTACATCCGATGTAACTGTAATTAAATTACAGAAAAATAAGAGTAATCCCTAACTTTACTTTTTATGGGGGAAGTAATTAAATTACAGTAACAAATTACTTAGTAACTAGTTATACCCAACACTGCAATGTGCAATGTGAAAGACTGACAGCATGACAAAATACAGAGCATCTTTTGTGTTATTTTGACTGGTTTCTCCAGGTTTCATTTTCTGCAGATAAATGCAATCAGAATTTTTTTACACGAAATTTGGAAGAAATGTTGGCAGTAGTTCACAGAATTAAACAAACATAATCTTTTGTGACCCTGGACAACAAAAGCAGTCATATGGGTCACGTTTTTAAAATCGAGATTTTTACATCATCTGAAAGCTGAATAAATTATTTTTATGTCACAAAAACAATGTTTTTAAATGTTTACAGTGGGAAATTCAGTAAATATATTCATGGAAAAAATTATTATTGTGACTCATACAAAGTATTTTTGGCTATTAACACAAATGTTCCCGTGCTGATATGAACTCTCAAATATTAAGACTCTACTAAATAGATATCAATGCATTGAAACATTAATTTCATAGAAAATGTAAAAAAACGGTTCCTTTTAACAAAATTATACTTGATGTAGTGCACTACATTAGCAGTGCAGAAGTCACAGGTCTGGTCTTCAAGAAACTGTGTCTGTGTCCGCCAAATATGTAAACTGTGTCCAGCAAACTATATTTTTGAGAGTTGAGTTTGAGAGAATGTTTTCTTCAGAATAAATAATTCTGGGATCTGCTGCAATGACATATGTTTTCAAGTGTGACCTAAATGTCCAAACGTTTTTTGGGGCCACTGTATGCATGTGTACTTTTCCTCAGCGCTTATGTCTTGTGAATGGCACTGGATTGGTGCTTGTCTGCACACGACTGAGTACCCTGCACACAGACAGTGGGCTATCCACATAAAAGCCTTCAGTGTCTCCACAATCTAGCCTTTGTTCTTACGCTGGTCTGATCAAGGGCAGTCTTTGTGTGCTCCCTGTGCCCCGTCTGTATGCACTTTCAAGGGGATATTTCTCTTCCATGTCTTCTCCTTATGGCTTTCTTCCTTCACTCTGAAATTAAGCTCCGTAATACTCGTCTTTTTCCAGGTAAATGAAAAAGAAGGCTGCGTGATTGATCTGTTTGTCGGTTGCAAGGGGGCAAGGTGCTGTGGCCGGGGAATAAAGCAGCATCTTCCCTTTGTCGTTTGTTTTCCTTTTCAAGTGTCTTGAAACAAAAGCCCTTCTCTTTATTTTAATAATAGTGATGCTTATTTGCCGTGAGTAATTGACTTTGCCAAAACCACATTTTCCAGTGTGCTTTGAGCTCTTTAAACCACATTAAAGGAGGGGCGGGGGTCATTCCTGCAGCGAGTGTAAATATTTGGGCACCGTACACATAGTGGGTGGCACTTTGTGTTCACGAGAGGAGTGGAAGTGCCCTTGGACACAGTGAGATAAAAATCAACTGCTCAGTGTTCTAGCGCAGAGACTAACCCTTTACCCACCTCTCCTTCACTGCTTAATTAGCTCTTATGAAATTAGAAGACCACAGGGGTAGTACATGCACTGCACAAAAGCTTTTTTGGGTCTAATTGTGGATTCTGCAGGTGGTCTGGTCAAGCAGTAATGTACAAAAGATTTATACATTTTCTAAGGATGTGAATATCAGTGCTGATGCCAGAACGCTAGCAATGTGTTGTTGTTTGAGTGTTGCCAGGGCGTTGTCTATATTGTGTTAGGGATTTGGTAAAGTTTTCTGGGTGGTTGGTTACTGACACAAGCAGCGCCGGCCCAAGCCTTTATAAGCAGGATTTTATTTGGGCTCCCCCAGTGCCCCAATACAATCGACTATAGTCAATGTTTGGTTAAAGGGGTCGTACACTGTAAAAAGTGAATACGGGTCTATGTTGGATTAATATAACTATTTGAGTCTAAAGTTAGTTTCTGGTGTTAGTTGACCAATACATTATGTTGGTTAGTGTAAAACAATTTTGTTTGACTGTTGTTGATGATTTATATGTCTTTTTAAATTTCAGATCAATGTGGAGTTCCATAGGCTTAAAGCAAGTTTCTTGCCAAACTCAATGCATACCTGTGTAAGCTAATAGCCAAAATGTGTGACTGTTACATATCAGCAATGATGACCAAATTTACATTGTTTCATGGTGTGTTGGTAACCAGTTAAAAAAATTTTTTTAATTAAGGCGAAACACAACTTAAAATAAAAAAAAATTATATTGTGTAATGTTACACTGTATTTAATTTATTTAATTTGTATATGGAACAATGAAACAATATGTTCTTTTCAAGTGGTCTTAGATATTTACAAAAAATCAACACTAAACGATTTGTTCAAATCTTGGGCAACAGCAATAGCAAAATGTGTTGTGAATATTGTGCCCCCAAACATCCCAAAATGTATTCAACGCACCCTAAAGCAATGTTGAACACAACCACTACCATCGTCTATATTCAGACAAAAGAAAAAATCAGCATTCAGTTTGTCCATAGGGACAGTTTAGAGCAAGTTTGGGTCCTATCTGTCAATAACTATGATTATCAACTTGGTAAGGTCACTGTGAAGAGAAGAGGGGCCTTGAGGTGTCAGAGGTGGGGTTTGTACGCCTACAGGGTATATGGACCTGGACTTCTACAACATGTGGGTGTACTTATATACGACCTGACCAGAGTCACCCCAGCGCTGCCTACCAGGACTTCTCTAATCATAGCCTTCATGTCCTCAAGCTACATGGTGTGGTCAGCAGACATTCTGGCTGCGGTCGAGAAACTTCAGCTGCCCACATAATTTTCTGCTTTTTTTAACGAATCTTGCTGGTGACCTCGGCCTGGCCTCCTGCTCACCCCAGCCTCTTCTTGTTTAGCACCGGATCAAAAACTTTTCATTTTGTAGTTCTCTCCTACTCGGAGACTCCGGTACAGCCCAAGCCTTCTCCTTAGTCTTTTAGAGTTCAGCCAATCGTTTGGATCTAGGCAATAAATCTGAATTGTTATTGTTCAGCCTACTATTTACAACAAGTGTGTGCGCCTGTGTGTCAGACTGCCGCTGCATGCGCGAGCCACAGGTTGCACATTTGGTTTTAATTGCGGCCGTTTCAGTCCAGGGCAAATGGAAAGCACATGGAGACCCCTCCACCTGCCTTGAGTCAGCTACTGACAGAAACACAGCAAATCACACTGACAAGGGGAAGGGAGACATTGAGAGAGAGAGAGAGCGAGAGAGAGAGAGAGAGAGAGAGAGAAAAAAATACAGTAAATTGTGTTGATGAGGGCGTGCAATAATTAATCTGTTTGATGCCAATGTGAAACCCTGTTTGCAACCCATCTTACATCTATAGCATGATGTATTTTTTTGTAAAACAGTATCATTAAAGTGACAAAATGTTCGGAGGGACTTTAGTAAACTAAACAAAAAAAGCTAAGCAAGGTACATTACATTATTATTATTACTATAAGTCCTAGTATAGCTACATATGCTTGAGAATATTTAAAAAGCACTGATGATTTTTTTCCCAATAAGACCAGGACTATGCATTAGGTAAGCATAAATGGTCAAACCTAATTTCATGCCAAGTCCATCAATCACAGGTAGGGGGCGCAGTAGGGTATGAATTTTCACTGGCCACACAAGATCCTTGTGTGCAGTTTGGAAATATGCCTGTGCCTGGCTGTCTTGATAAGAAACACATGCAATTCGGACAAAGAGACTCCTCTTGTATGATTCCCTCTGCTGAGGCGCGAACATAAACAAGCCGATTCAAATTAAAAAGCCCAGTGTCAAAATATTTAAACCCACCCAACCTGGCTTGAACCGATTTCAACAGAAACAACATCGGTGCCCTCTGAGATACCTGCCTAGATGCTCGACGAAGAGAAAAAGATTCTTTGATCCAGCAACAGAAGCAAGTGATGAAAACTGTTGTATAGAGAGATAAAACAGTAAAGCGTAAGAAAGAAATATGACAGATTTTGATCAGCCAAACCGTTTAAAAAAGACAGCCTGTTATACAGTGACCTTGATGTGTGCCAACCATGCACTGCATTTTTATAGACAGGAATAGAGATTTTCCTACGATTCTTGCAATTATTACTCAAATAACCCTCGCTGTGTAAAGGTCACTGATGTTTCTAATGTTCACAAACAGCCTGTCCAGTCATAGTGTGCAATGTTGTTTTAATACAAGGAACGTCCTGTAACAGACATACAAAAAGTTATCATCTGTGTGATGCGTAGGTATTCTGTACATAGTGTTTGATGCGGAAACCTGTATTTGCAGACAAGTTTCATTGATGCCGGTTTCAACTGAGCGAACAAGCGACCCTTCTCAAGACAGATTTGAACCTTTCTTGGAAGCTTTTTGGTAATTGGAATGCACATTTTTTTCAAGTCTGTCACATGAAGTCCAATCTGTACATTGACACACAACATGCTTAAGGGCTGCAAATACTTGCATTCTTGATTTATCTTTACGAGACAGGCTTGATACAGAGACGAACACAAAACAAGCGGAGTCAAATCTCTATCCTCGCAAATCACAAAATGTCTCATTTAGGTATTTTTAAACAGGAATGTCTAACCAAAAACTTTTTCTGTGTAAACTGATCTGAACTTAATTGGAGGGCACAAGGTGGCTTGCGTTACATCCAGGTCCGACTGCTCACTTCACTGGATCTCGTGGTTCTCTAATCAACGTGAGGCGGGGCTTTTCTCTGCTGGCGTCCCCCACCAATCAGCAGCCATGGACGGCTCATCTCCCATCTCATTTAGAGTCACTTAACTCCATACTCAATCTCTTTCCCCTGTCCTTAACTTTGCCATAGACAAATATTCTGCTCTCTTCAACTCCTCTGGGGTCACAGTCAACCTTCCAAATGAGTTTCAAATGTTCATGTTATTTATGATTAGGTATCAATTCACTTTACAAATCCCTTGCAGATGTTTGTGCTGCAATCCACACACAGGCTTGTATATGTGTATGTGTGTGTGTTTGAGAGAGAGAGAGTCTTGTATGAATTAAACATACAGCAGGTGTTACTATTTACCACTAAGCCTTGAGCCTGGGTTATACATCATAGGCGTGGCAATATCATCTCAGTTCTGTTCAGGCACGGACAAAAATACATTTGCAATTTGAGTCCCGCCCTCTCACTTTAAACCCACCCCTTGCAGAAAAAAAACAAGAATTGAAGTGTGTCGAACAACTTAAAGAGAAATAATGATTGGATGAGAATTACATTCTATACAAATATTTTTATATAGGATTAATATGTTGTTATTTTGGTTAAATTGTCTTAATTTGATATTCCTTCACCTTAGGTTAGGTGTCAATCATCATTTACTCACCCATAAGTTGTTCCAAACTTTAACAAATATCTTTGTCCTGATTAATACAAAGAAAGATATTTGTAAAAATCTTAGCAACTGACATTTCTGGTGACTGGTGAAAACATTATTGCATCTTTTTTTTTGTTCTGTTGAACTCAAAAGAAGATATTTTGAAGAATTTAATAAAGCACCACCATTTAAAATGTGCCTACTAGGGTAGTCAATGATAGCCCAGAAATGTAAGGTGCTAAGTAATGTATAGAGGTTTAGAACAACTAGTTTGTTTTCCTGTAGCTGGCAGAGGAGGACGCTTGCGACACCAAGTCATGGACTCAATTCCCAGAAAACATCGATATAAGATTTGTACATTGTCATTTGCTTTGAATTCAAAACATCGGATGTAACTGTACATCTGTTTTGTATAATTGTGCACTGTGATTTTACGTGGGGTGCAGGGTTTTAAAGGTCCTGTAATGTCTTCATTACTCTACAGATCCACTGTAGATCCAACCGTACTGCACTTTCTCATCTGGTGATATGTATTTCTGCCTTAGCCATGAGTGTTCTGTAATTTTTCTATTTAAGCTTACATGAAATCAGAAATTACCCCTTTTACTAACACATTCCAGTGTAAAATATACATCAACAAAATACACATCTTCTAACAAGTTCATTTTATTCCCCCCCAACCAAACCAATTACCAAGGGATACAATGAAGTCCAACCCTACATTTTGTTGCATTTGGCCATGCTGTTACTTAGAAATATGTCTGAATAAAGAAGAAAAATTGGATGTGAGGGCCATTATATGTTGACATTTGAATGTCTTCCCAAGATTCCTGCAAATAATACACGTAAATACACAATGTTGTGTTTTTCAATGCATATGCACATATTTGCTGGAGGTATGATTACTCTTTCTGTCGCTTCTTCTTTTCTATTGCATAAAGAGTTGAGTGTAATATGATCGTGAATTGTAAGGAGGGACAGAATAATGCAGGCCCCGCCGTTCGACTCATACAATTCCCCTGTGGTCTCTCCTAGAACATCTCTCTTAGTGAAACTTACCCCTCCAGATCTCATCAGTCACAGGTTACCCCCGCTGACAGATTTGCCTCGAGATTCACGCACACATGTACACACTCATTTAAACACACATGCACTGCCTTATCCCTATTTTTCCTCGCTCCCTGTACGTTCACAGTTAAGTAAACCTGGACACCACACACATACCACACCCACACCAGCGTCCTTTGGGGTCTTCCACACGGCAGGTCTGTGCAGTTGTGAGAGGCTGAGATCGAACTTGAGACTCATAGGACACAGCTCACATGAACTTCCTCAGACCCCCCCCTTTCTCTGCCTTAACATCTGGTTTGGTTATCCCAATCTTCTGCCTCACACACACATACACTCAACTAAAGCCATGTGCACACACTTACGCTACAACACATACGCACATGCGCGCCACCTCTTGCCCTCCGCCCATTAATCGTATCAGCCACATCATGCCCTCTGCTTTCGCTTTGATTGGTAAAGTAAACCCAAGACGTGAAAATGATGTATGAGCTGCTCCACAGCGGAAACGACAGTCGAGCAGAACCTCAACCTCCAACCAGGCCTCGCTCAACCCCACCCACCACCCCCAACCCCGAAGGACCCCACTCTTCTTCTAGAAAATCCTTCCTCCCAACAGGCAAGACACACCTGTCCTCCTGACATGTCACAATGGTTTACAGGGTAGAGTTTTTCAGGTTTTTATTAAAAGCATCTGAGCCTTGTTAGAAACAGAATGTAAAAATAGATTGCTACCTTATGAGTTTATGACCAAAACTGGGTCTTACTGTAAATGCTATTTATATTTGAGGGTTTAAAGCACATTACGATATATCACTTTGGATTGGCATTGCTGTAGGTTAAAACAATCTTGACATGCTGGATTTTGTCATTATAATTTTTTTCCGCAAGAGTGCAGTGTATTGTAATGATTCTGTGAAATGGGAGCATTTTGCTGTCATTATGAATAATAAAAGCATCAACTAAGTGTTGTCTCAAAAGACAACGTGAGGTTCATTTTCAGCCAGCTTGTCGTAAGCAATCACACTGCTGTTTCTCAGCCTGAAAACACCACACACCACTGCTTTTTGTGCGATGGAATAATGATCTCAGTAAGCCCTAGTTCTGTCACTTAAATCTCATCGATTATTATAATTAAGTTAACTTAACTTATTATAATGAATTAACTATTTGGGGATAGTTCACCCAAAAATGAAATTTCATTCATTATTTACCCACCCTCAGATTGTTCCAAATCTGCATAAACAAGGTTTTTTTTTTAGATTCAACTTTATTGTCATTACACATATAGTACAAGTACAGTGTAACGAAATGTAGTTTAGGTTTAACCAGAAGTGCAATTAGCAAGTGCAGGATATACAGTTAGAATAAATACAGAATACAATATTAGGAAAATTTTATACAGTTATGAATTTTTTTTACAGTAGGTATGTTCTATGAAAAACATCTTTGTCCTGCTAAACACAAAAGAAGAAATTTGGAAAAATGTGAGTAACCAAGCAGATTTCAATCCCATTGACTCCCATAGTATTTGTTTTCCCTACTTTGGCAATAAATGGGAGATAAGATCTGTTTGGTTACTGACATTCTTCCAAATATCTTTCTCTGTGTTCATCAGAACAAATAAATATATAAATGTTTGGAACACTCTGAGGGTGAGTAACGAAGACAGAATATTCATTTTTGGATAAGCTGTCGCTTTAAGAGCATTACACAATCAAGGTGCTTTGTTTTCTTTACGTCTAAAGAAACGTTTACGTTTTCTTCAACTAAACATTATATCACCATTAATTGTTGGATAACACAAGGATTGAAATGCATGTTAAAAGTCATATACAATATTAATTATTTTATAAATTTTCACACAGGTTCCCGTAAATCAACAGAATGTTGTTTGCAATGAAAAGGTCATGGGTTCGACCCAGGGGTCCCAATAATGTGCAATAAACAATGTACCAAATGCTCCCTATAGGTAACTTTGCACAAATGTAAATGTATTTTACTCCGGCTGTTCACTTAAATGTTGAGTTAAAGAAATACATTGATAATAGAAATAAAATACAAAATGTCAATTTAAAGGAATAAACAATCCACCCACCTTGAGATCTCTATGAGTTCAGTGAGTGACGTTTTGAGCATGTCACGTCTTCTCAAAATTACCTATTAACGTTCGTAAAATTACGCTAAAATTCACATCCTATAATTTCCATTCAAAATGCCGTAAACATACGTTTTATAACACTTTTAAAAGTACTCCCGTGAAAAAACAACTCTTTCCTATTGGTGCGATGGACGTCACGAGACTCTGCACAGATCTAAGTACCACGAGAGCGTCGCTTAAACTGCGCTTTAATTATTGCTCTCGCGATACTTGGTGCAACACTTCCCTTACGCTTTAATTATTGCTCTCGCGATACTTGGTGCAACACTTACCTTACGGTTGATCCACTGTTGCACTTTGCATGTCATGTTCAATAAACTTCTTTAACAGCGGCATTTTGTTAAGACCAGTGTGACATTAATGACAGATCCACAGAATAATCCCGATCAAACTATGAGACCAGACGCGGTTACTCGGTTTACAAACGTAACGTTAGGCCACTTTTTCAAACATGTTTCGGAAGGACAGAGCGTGCCACAAAAAGGAAGAAATTAGACACGAGGCTGCAGTTCAAATAGTAAATTCAAATGTAGGCTACTGCTAGTTTTACATGCTTAAACCATCTAAGTAAGCACTGGATTATATCATGCATTTTATTTTTGTCGTTAGTTGTTTTTTGCTGTTTACGTCACGTGACTTGATTTTACCTCACGTGCCTTGTTTGTGAATTTCCCGTTGATATAAAAATAGTTCGTCAACGAATTGGGTTACTGACATCAGAAATGTGATATTAGAAAAGCGTTTTTGCAGCATGGTCAATAACTTTAAGTTAGAAAATGTTTTCGTAGTTCGATTAACCATGTTTACCTTGACTGAGGAAATGAATCATGAATCCCTCTAAACATTATTTTTATATGGAAAGACAAGCATTTATATTATGTAGCCTAACATACTTTAATATTATATATTTTTCATAAACACATAGCCTTCAGAAAATGTTGTATGGTCATAGAAGCGGAGTAAACATTACAGATGAGATGATGACTTGCCATAGGAATCATTCTCTGAGATTCTTTGGATAGTACGCGACATCACATTGAGGGTCAAACTCGATATGCTTTTATTCTCCGTTGTATTGCTCTCGGTTCTGTGCATGCATGTTGAGTCAATACATCGTAATACTTCCCCAGGAATCATAATTACATTAGTTTGAAAGGATGTCAGGGGTGTGTATGCTTGTGTGTATAGGGGTGGGGGTTGTGGAGAGGGAGGCTCATCCCATTTTGTGGAAATACTGAAACTCCAGGAGGTCTGACAGCCAATTAAATAAGCACCAATCCAGCTCCACCCTACCCACTCCTCTCTCCAGGACCCCCTGCACCTCCTATTCAACACTCATTCCTCACTCAGACAGAAAAAGAGAGTGAGAGAAAGAGAAATCTCTATTGTCATCACTGTCTGTCAGTCATAGCCATAGGCCTTGAAGGTAGAGATACCAGACCAAAGAGCAGAGAAAGGGCATCGAGTCTGTGGATATGTTCAGTACCCTACAAGTCTGGGGGGCCCTTTGCAAGTCCCTGCAAGCCTTGTGGGGTAGTTTCGGTGGGGACCCAGCACATCGTCACAATTCAGTAAAACAAAGGGGGCCCAGTCATCTGCCGGGACACCTGTAAAGCTGGAGAAAACAATGGAGACCAGCCTTTTATTTGTCATATAACAGGCATGACAGAGCACAGCGAGAAACGTTCATCGTGTGAAATAAAAAAGACTCCATCTTAGTATAATGTCTAAAACAAAATGTACTTTTATAACCCATTGAAATCCTGATTAATTATTGCACTTTGTAGGGTCTTTAAAAAGATAAACATGGAAAAGAAAGGAGACGGTTGATGAAAAGAAATATCACTTCATGTTATAATCCCCACATCAGCTTCTGATGAGCAGTCAATAATCTGTATCAATACTGTGAAAGAATTTAAAGTGTGAGTCTTCATTTATCATAGCATATTGCACGGTTCGAATCCCTGCAGTTAGTCTTTTCAGATAGTCATTGGTCATTACGTACAGAGCTCAGACAACCACAGGAAAAAACACTATGAAGAGAGCAGACGCACACACTCGCAAGAGAAAACATGTTCAGTCTCAGTCTCATACTCTTTTTTTGACAATGTCATGCTGCTGTTCATTACAGTATAAAACTATTAGAAAGTAAAACTACATTGACTAAAAAGTTTGCATTACAAACCATGCATAGTTATTTATTACTGTATGGGAATTTTTTTGGTTTTATATGTTTGTGAAAATAATATGCTGAGAATAGTTAATATAAATAATTATAGCTGAATGTTTTGAATTTGTGTTTGCCATTTTTTATTAGCTCTTACTCTGAAGTCACACCTTACTTAACCTCAGTAATACTGAATGCACACTGAATTTTAATTACGCTTTTTTCCTTCTCTTAAAATGTCCGATCATGTTGCTTCAAACGTGTTTGAAATGCATAGCCAAAAAAATCAAAGGAATAAGACATGTTTCCATAAAAGGTTCATTTTAAATAGCCGGCTAAATGAGCATGGCGGCTTTGGACTTGTTTAACAGGCTCTTTTGTGTTTTACAACGCAAGATTGTGTTGACTTATGGCTGAAAGTGATATAAGGGCATTCGTGTTTAGGTCTACATTTAAGCATCGAAAAGTTATGTGCTTGGAGAATGAAAGAAAGGTTTCAAACTCTTGTTTCTTGGACTTTCTTTAACAATAATACAAACACCATACCTGCCTGTATGCATATGTTTATTTTGTATTTTAATTACAATGCTTGACTTTATGTTAAAAAAAGTATTTATTAAAATGTATAATTTGGGGGAATTTATTAGTTTCATAGTTAAGGTATATATATATATATGTATTATTATTATGTATTGCGTAGTGGCTTATAATAAAAACCGAAATAACAAACAAATCGCAATATTTTCTATTGTTTTCTATTGCTGACATTCCATAAATTTGCTGAAATGACCCAACGTTATATGCTATTTGTTAACATATTGGTTTGATGCTCCATGAACATATCAGTTTTGCTAAATAAGGTTTCAGGCATGACAATTTTCAGCTTTTTCTTTAAATTTCTGCAGGTGGGCAAACAGTTTTATACATCTTAGAAAGCATTTTTTTCAATGTATTATATATAGCATATTACATACAGTTCTCAGCTGGGCATCCCAGACACAAAGGCGAAGGTATGTATAAAGCTGCCTCAGGGGGGCGAGAGAGTCTCCTGTGAAAGTTCTGTGCTTCTCTGGGTACTTGACGATGCACTTCGTTTTACAGTTTGGTTGGCCCACTGAAATACGTGTAAATCAAACACTTCTACAAAAACTTTTGAATAAGCTGAAATAATATATGATTGGCAAACATACATTCAAAATACATTCATATTGGAATTTTAATGACAAAGTCATGTATAAATTAGCAGTTCATACAAGCTTTATTTTAATGTATTACCATATAGGATATTGTACATTATGTAGAAGCAAATAATTTTGTTATGTTTATCAATGCTATTAATTAAAGTTGTTCAAATTACCAATGTAGGTTAAACTAAATGAATGCATTTGTTGGTTGTAGCTGTGAAATTCACGATATTTCATGTTTTAAATGTATGAATCATATTTTGAGAAGTTACCGAGTTAATTGCCTTTTAAGTCGTCAAATTACAAATGTAATTCACTATTTTAAAAGTAAAATGTATATGTAATTTTGTAACAATCAGATAAGTAAACCATTTAAGTTAAAATACAAAATATAATTTTATATTAAAAATGACTATATATACATATATATATATATATTTATATATATTAAATAATGTATATGTATTACTTGTATTACAGTTTAAATCAATTTTATATCAGTGATTTACGTTTTTTACGTAATAGGTGTGGAAAGTCTTATCTTCCGCTTACATAACAGGCTGTTAAATGAATAAGTCTATATGAAAAGCCACACATTAACTAATTTGGTCTCTTATACACGTGTTAACAGCCAACAGAATAGAAGAAGAGAAATAACCAAACAAATAAATGTGTAATTGTGCTTTTGGCAACTCTAAAAGTGCCCTGTAGTTCCACATTTTAACAAAAAAAACATCTCATTAACCCATTTGATTTTTTTGAGTTATGAAAATAAAACGTGTTTTGTATTTTAAATACCCCAAATTACAGTTGGCAGTCCGATGTATTGACAATTAAGTGAAAAGACCCCTTGCACGAACTATATGAGGGGCCCCACTGGCCATTAGCCTGCATAAATTAATAAACATTTTATACATCAAGTACCCACGTCAATTTACAAAACAAATCTGCACAACACAGATGTGTTTCCGCCCATTTAGGATAATCAAGAAAAACTGGTTATTTTATCTCAATACTATAGTCATTGTTATGAGAGGACTGTTGGCCTGGCGATCAGAAAGAGTAATTGGGAATCACAGTGTAAACGTAATACCACAAAAAAAAACTGTTTTGATTTAGTTAACAGAATTTACCCCGCATTCTCCGTCATCATATTCATTAAAAACGTCTTCTGATCAAGTCAGCGTGAATTAACTTGACAAAAGCACGTCACTAGCTTGCTGCAAGGCTCGGTGTATTTTTCTGAGACCTTAAAAAATAAATAACCTAAAAACATATAAACACATTAGATATAATGCTGTGTCTGTTGCTTGTGCTAAAGGTAAACCGTGTTATAAATAACGCTCATAATAATGCAACAAGTAAAGATATAAAAAAAATTGAAAGAACAAAATTAATGCGTACACTGATAGGCCTAATCACAAACCAAAGCCTTCTGAATTCGCGTAAAGTTACCATCACATATAATAATATCTGCATCCCATAATATATGTACTATAAAAATATAGAATGTTTGAATAAATAGGCAACTTGTAAACATATTTTTTCCAGCTCCTAGTATAAAATGAATTTTTCATTTTTTAAATAGGTTAAAAAGTGTGATTCCTATTTCCAACAGTATCTGCCTTCAGACCTAAATAATAATGTGAATACATTTGCCTTTGTGTTTGTCTCAGGTTAATAAACGGAGCCTAACATGAAAAACGTGTTCCAACTTGGTAAATAACACACACGAGGAAACTTTTTGGGTTAGCAATTTGTCAACCATCTAAGCAAATTTAAATGTCCCCGTATACAAACATGCTTTGAATTAGGCTACTAAGAACTCCAACAACAAAAGTTATTTTAAATAAATTTATTTGTACGTAAAATAAAATTCTGAAATTACATAACCTAGTAACATAAAATACATTTTTGGGATTTTGAAAAAAAAAAATATATATATATATGAGGTTAGAATTAGAAGAACAATATTTAAACAATTTAAAATCACATTGTCGTTTCTTCGTTAAAAAGTAAACAATGTAAAACGTATGTGATCAAATGCAACATGTTTTTTCTTTAACTCATCAATTTAATTTATCAATATAATAATTTACAGCATTTCATCACAAGTCTTAAAATTAATTTACGATATAACTTGAAATGATTTGTACAGTCGATTTTATTATACTTATATTTAAGGCATTTTTTACAGTCTAAAAACAAATAGTGCGAAAAAACTGTAAATCAGGCACGGTATAAAACGCTAAACACAATGTCTTAAATGTTATAGAGTAGCGACTGGATGTAAATGGTTAAAATAAATGTATTCGATCTTTATAAATAAATAGATAGGCTAACTCGTCTAGATTTATTCTGCATATCACTGTTAATGTAAATCTTGTCTTGCTGTAAATGGATCGTTTAAATCAATAAAACCAGCTTCCAGCTTATTATATACACGAGAAAATATTTGAAACCATTTCAAATCATTCATCTATTTGATTCTGACAATACACTGTAATTTGTATGTATACTAAATGAAATAAATAATAATGCATACAAAATTTAGCCCACCTTAATGGCAATGCAACTTCTGAGAAATTCGTGGTATGTCCTCAAAAACTACGCATTTGGTTCACGAAAAAAATCATTCAAATGTTCAAATCTCTTTGACTTGGCGCGATTATCTTTACTATTATGACTCTGAGATCTCTTGAAAAGAAAACAAGGAAGAGAGACTTTCAAAACTCGCGCCATATTCTCCTGTTGGTCATTATGACGCACCAGTGCTGTGGCTCGAGCTGATCTCATAGTGCAGTTAGGAAGAATTTACAAATAGTCGACATCCGTAAGAACGATGCTTGCCTATCGGGTCCAGACCGTGATGCCAGTGGTTTGCTACGCGGTAAAATGCGTTCATGATTGCTGCAGTGTATTGCCATAGAAAGCTCAAAAAATGCAAAGAGCGCTTGGGCTAGACTGTGCGATATGCTCTGTAGCCCTTCCTCTGTTCCACACGCACGATGTAGTCCTCTTCCTTAGTGCTGTATTCCACAACAACGACATTAAAGCATCAAAGAAACTCATGACATTACATGCTGCATATCCCCAGATGCATATCTTCCACTGTATGTGCGGCATCATCCATTTCAACACCACGCAAGAGCACCGGAGGCGCGCCATTCTTAACACAAATTCACGGGCGCCTTTAGGTAGCAGGGTTGGGAAAGAGTGGTGCAAGGGGATCTCCCCTCCCCAACCCAGCAGCTGAGGTGGAGAGGGGGAGGGGAAACCCGCTAGATCTACGGGAGGGAGCCCTTGGCCAGCCTAGCAAAAATCGTTACATGGAATTCCCACCAAACCTATCGTAGATTTAAAGGGGATCATCAGACGCGATCGACGCAAACATCTGCCGCGTATTTGTGCATTCCGCCCGTGTCATAATTTTACTCGGACGGACTTTATAAAAACATAATGTCGGAACACATTGGAGAAGTTATTGTGAAATGAAGGAAGAAGCGAGTCGTGTAGCAACATAATTCGGTAATAAAATATACCTTGTCCTGTCTTCAAATAATCAGGGCGCGCATCTCCAATAACAGACTGAAACGTGACAGCAGAATTTATACCTGACCCGTTTCTTTTTCGTTTCAAGGGCAACCCTAACTGCTTTGATGCTTAATTTCGTGTCCACCTTAAAACACGGGAACAGACTCCTTTAAATGAAGAGAGCTCGTGATGGTGGTTTTATGTCTTGGTCTGATGTTCTGCTTGGTCACTTTTTGGAAAGCCAAGACCTTTGGTCGCTTTGCAATACAAGTAGAATAGCAAAAAGCATTAGACCTTCGTGATAAGTCATTAATAACATATATGTAGGTTAATGCTTAACAGCCAAGAAACCTGTAATTATGTGGTCAACATTCAAGTTGGAACATAAATGAATTAAGTACAGATAAACTACAGTTTTTACGCATAGTGGTCGTGGAACGTGAAAACGATCGGTAATGATATTAATGTAAGTTATTATATAACTATACCAAAAGGCCGAGCCTTGGCTTTTTGGAAAGTATTGTGCGAGTTGAGGTTTCGCATTTCAAATGAATTACTCTCGGCTTTCCAACAGTCGCAGTTCACACTATATGTAAACGCACCCCGGAGGGCAACAGATTTATTTGCAAGAGAACTATTTTACCCCTCCTTCGTACCCTCGACTCGGTGATGGATGGACGATCTCTCTTTGTCTAAATGCAAATAGACTTTAACCCTGAATTAATGGATAACGCCGTAGTGGGGCGATTACTCGACTTTCGGGTTGATCTGCCTTTCTCGTAGTCCGTCTGTCACCAGCTACATGACAATTGATCATTTGACGCACGTTTGGTGCACCCCCTGAATGTGAGAATTATACCAGTCACGGAGACAGTGGAGTTAAACCGACTGCAGGTTCCTTATGCATTCATTTAGTAATCAGCCATTACTAAAATAATCCGACCCCACAAACCTTTGGGTTGCTTAAACAATCCTAAAAAGAATTAAGATAAACTATGCATTAGTAGCCATGCATTATCTTTAAAATGAAATTAATTTACCAATAAATCAGTTTGTGAACCATGTTTTCATCAGCAATGTGTCGACTGAGGTTACCGTGGTAAACCCCCAAATAATCTTTACACTTGCTAGATTTCCATTGAGAATTCATGTTGGCAGTGTTTTAAACATTTTCTGCATGTTAGCACTAGGGTACAATAAATAGCCAATAAGGTTTGGAATTTTGGATTCTTTTTTTTGCTTTAACTCTGATAAACACAACATGGCCATCATTTACCCCAGAGCAAGCTGCAGACCCCCTGTGGTGGTCTGTAAGGAGCCCCATTTAAAAGCTATAAAGAATACAGCAGCGCGTGCAGAGAGGGGCATGGGGAGGCATTTTGGATTTGATTTGAAGTTTTAGAATCAGACAGTAGATCTGTTTTGAATACACGTTTTTTAGACATTTAGGCCTGTACTGAAATGCAGAATTCCCTGTTTTTAAATTATTGACTGAGTGCAGGTGTGAGATTGTCCCTTGTCTTGTACATTACTACCAGGGGTACAAACATTTTATTTCCAGCTAACATTGTCAGGATTAGTAGTGTGCGGACATATTTGTAATAGCATCATCGGCTCTTGCCAAAGGGGGGGGATGGGTGGTTTATGTTACTTGTAAAACTCGATGTCTGAGCACCCTTAAAGTCTTTTTTATGAAATATCACTCATGTTCTTGGTGTCCAGTGATAAAAGAGCCAATGGGATCTACAGAATAGGGCACCTGTTGCAGAGGATAAGTGATGTGGTAATCATAATTTTAGCTGTTAAGAGTTCAGTATTGCAGAGCAAGTTATTCTGTAGGTGAATAATAAAAATAAGTGTGTAGTACATTAGCCACAATCTTTAATGCACGAATGCAAAACCCATTTTGTTGCTTAAAGGCGGATTTTGTGTTTTTTGAAGGTGACATACTGTACAATGTTATTCAACATTCCTCTATTTCAGGTGTTACTAGAGTGCTGTTATAGAACCGAAACAACCCTGGAACTCTTTACAGTTTTGTATCACCCTGCAACCGTAAAAAATGTAAACTTATGTTACACGTAGTTGTTTAGTATTATAGATTTTTGCCTAAAGTGCACCTTGTGTTCTATTTTTAAGTGTCCAAATATTGTATTGGAGTCCCCATCAACAGGTTTAAATGCATCCAAGGTTAAAAAAATACTGTCATTTTCATAAACTATGCATTTAATATCACCCCATTTCTTAAAGATCTCTAAACGGTTCCTTCAAAGCAGTTCGAATATTCAGTTTCTCTAAACCCCGCCCTTCCACAAGCCCACTTGGTCGGCTACCCCAGTCTGTTGTGATTGGTCTTTCCGCATAGACTGCATAGACGCAAAACTACATTTCAGCTCTTGGAGGCCTATTAGTAACTTACACAAAGAAGATTATTAGTACACAGAGATACTGCAAGGTTACAAAAGTGGCATCGATATGTGATATAAAGATAATGACACGCAAGCAACATTAAGCAACATTAATGCGTTAATAAAGTCCAAATAAAGACATGCTGACACATTTTTCATGGACAAACATTAGGAAAGTCCCACACTGATTTTACCAAGGTTGGAGAAAAAGTTGTCAGTGTTTGGATCATACTGTGAAATTGTGGGAAAGATATTTTTATCCTCTGGTTCTTTATCATCATCCTTTGGATTTGGAAGTAAAAACAACTACATGCCTGATTTTGCAGAACAGAACACAGCGTCTCCTCTACAGGATGCAAACACGCAAACTGGAAGTGTTTGTGGGCAGGTCAGAGGGTTAGTGTTTCGGGCAGGAGGGGATTATGCAAATATATTAAATCGTGACGTCTGAAGATGACAGGCTTCAGCGTTCGAATAAATAACACTCGTTCGGATGATTCAGAGTCGACTCTTTATTTTGAGATGCAATTTCTTTGTTTATCATTGACTTTTATGAACTTCGCAGATCGTTAACATTAAAGGAAAGCTACGTTACACACTGCAATAAAGATGATTCGAGGAAATCCAAGTAACTGGCACTCAGGAATATCAGAAATTTCCGTATTCTGTTGCAGAGCATTGTTTGTAAGCTCTATGTTCTCCTACTCCCTGTTTCCCTCATTGTCTTCCTTACCAGTTTTCACAATCTTTTTGTGGCCGATGGACTCGGTTATTCATTCTTCTCATAAAAACAAATCAGCAGTGTACTCGGGACCTTGGCGTATATCAGAGGGTGAACACGGGGTTGTCTAGTTCTTTCTGCTCATCTTTTAAAAGAAAGTGATGCCCAAGGCCTGGAGATAGAAACTGATAAAAGGCAGTAGAATGTGAAAAATAAAGGAACAAGGGACAGTAGGGAGAGAGAGGAAAAGAGATGGTTCATTGTTGGGTGGGCAGTCCCATCACTTGATGACTGTGGCACTCCTCAACCCTGCAGCTGGGTTCTGATGCCCTCACAAACTGTCTTTCTTCTTCCTGACAACAGCCATGGCCTTTGGGGGGGTCACAGGAGCTGCCTCCCCTACCACGTGATGGCGCTACAGATGTGGTGAGAACACTTCATCAACAACCAGGGCAAATAGCAAATGCGTCACATACAAAGCGGTGGTCACAATACTGTCCTTGTATCTCCATCCCAGCTGCTGTATTTAACAGCTGCAATACAGAGCGTATTTGAAAAATAAGAATTTGTAGGCCTTAGACTTTTTAAGACATGCCTTTCTTTGCCGTTCTCTCTGTACTACAACATCTAATGCTTCATGCATATGTATGTAAGAGTTTAAATCAGACCTCTAGCTCTGATCTCAAGATGAAAGAATGGGCACTGCTCTAGTCTCATTTCTAGCCCAATCTATTGTTGTGGATTCTGCATGAGATTTTGACAATTGCTGTACTTTTCTTCTCTAGGCAAACCTCACCAGGGTGCTTTTGGATTTTTAGTTTTGAATGCATGGGTTTATCTCAATCAAGTTCTCACTCAGTGTGTAAAGACTGTGTTTTAGACATCATGGCTCTTTAAAAAGGTTTTCTATTCTGTAGTTTGTCAACAGCTTCATATTGAAAACGGGGTTGGCACTTATTTTTCCGAAGTATTATACCCGTGATTACATTCGACCAGGCAAAGACAGGTTTACAGTGATTCTTCCAGTCGGGAAATAGATGACAAGTTGTCCTAAGGCAAATTGTGGGCCTAAAGAAGGAAAGTGCATTATACCTATATGTTTTATTCAGATTGTTTTTCGGTTTGCTTTGATTTCTTTAACCTCTTAAGGGGAGTTTTATAGTTTTGTGTCCGGGTACCAAATGACCTCACATACCACTGAATGACGCTATTTTACATTTATGGATGGGGTATATGCACACATGACGTACTTTCGCTAAAATCTCAGCCAGTTAGGTCACTTTTGCTCTCATAGCACATGGGGATTTTTCACCAAGTGATAACGATGTGTTTAGTAAGAAAACTTTAATATTACGGTCAACTGACAGCACTACGGGTGAGCATTGTTAAGTGCCTCTGTGATCATGCCTCTAGTAAGTGCAGAAGTTTGCTTTGCTTTTTTCATACTTGGGGATATAACTGATAGTCTGAAGTGCTTCTCCTTTTTGGTTGTCAACGTATGGCGAAGTGTTTCAATAATTAGACTCACATTTACATTTAGTCATTTAGCAGACGTTTTTTTCCAAAGCGATTTATAAAGAGTTCGGGGAGCAATAAGCGATATGTCATGCAAAGAGCAATAGTACAATAGGTGCTATTACAAAGTTTCTACAAAAGCTAGACTACTACCTGTTGAGAGAAGAGGGTTAGTGTATGCTATTTATTTATTTTTCCTTCATTTGACTCACGTTGTTGATCGTAATTCTATGTGCATCCTGAAGAGAAACGCCATGGTTCCCTATGGTGCCGGATGTAACAGCCTGGCTGAGATTTTAGTGGAACTACATCATCGACCCGTATTCATATACCCCATTTGGTAGAATCTTTTATCCAAAGCAATATACCATGAATTCAAGATGTACATTTTCACATCAATATGTCTTCCCAGAGATTTGAACCAACAAACGTTGTGCAATCCTTAACCCTTAATCTATCATGTTAAAGCTTATTTTACTCTATAATTATTCTACTGACGAATCCATGGTCAAATGCCTAAATATTTTATGATATTTGCCTTTATAACCATTCTTAATAATCTGTTAATCTCATTTTCTTAGTGCTGGACTAGTTAGCCTTAAAAGAAACGATGGGAAAGGCCAATGATTTTTATTTTCCCTATGAAATTACTACATTAAATGGCCTTTTAAAAATATTTAAACATTTGCTTTCAATCATTTATGCACTTGGCAGACGTTTTATCAAAAGTGATAAATATGTCATATTTAGGGGGAGGGACTCCCTTTGAATGGAGGGACTGATTAGATTAAATTCCAATTGAAATAGATGAGCATGTGCATTAAAGCATTCTAATATGAGCCACATATTTGCATCATCTTACACTTGGCACAGATATTCCCACTGGACTTGTCCTTGCACGGTAGAAATAATATGAAGCATGCAAGTCTTATGTCATACTGTAATTTTAGTTAAGGCAGATATCAAACATTAAGACTTTAAAAGAAGGTCAAGAGTGTGTAGCAAAATACTGTCATTCATGAATATGGACTGGTTGTCGTATGCCCATTTAATCTTCTCTTTGCTCTCTTTGCTGCCCTGAAAATTGCTTAGCGCAGACAATATTGATATTTATTTCCAAATCCTTTCACGCACCTACTGTATGTTTAGGCCACAAACAAGGTAGTATCCAAAACAAACTCAATAAGAATTCTCAGCACATAAGGAAAGAGTGATTATAATTTCTGACATTGAAGGCAGACCAGCCCAGTAACACTATTTTTAATGATACATGTCAGGGTCATTTGGGGTAATCTGTGTCTATGAAATAAAACTAGACAACTGACTTTTCCTGTCCAACTGACTCGATGCCTTTTGAAGTTCATATTCATATATGTATGTGACCATCTACATAAGACACATCTGAGAATGGGTAGTTTTGCTATGTTGTCCGTTGTCACATCTGTCTAAAAAACAAACAAAAAATTCACTGTTAATTATGAATGTGCGCTAAGTATTACCTGAAGATTGTGTGTGCGTGCGTGCGTGCGTGCATGCGTGTTTCATTCGACTGTGAATCAGCTGTGATGAGTAAAACAATCAGGTTCAGCACCTTTTCATGCACTTAATGAATCCATTAGTAAGTTTGTCTTTGTTTCAGTGATGAATGTATTTCAAACATATTTTTGTCTTCCTAAGTGCACAAAATGTACAAAAGATTCATTACAAATCTTTTTTTCAGATGGCTAATAATGCAAGAATTATGCTTTACAGTGAACCTTAAAAGTGCTCTACCTGTATAGAGTCATTTCTTACCCATTTTAATGTTTCCCTTTATAACTTGTGCATGGAAAAGTGGCATTATATCAAATGCTAATACTTACACCTAAGTATTAGCCATTCCTACATTACCAAAAACATCCATTCAAGCGATGCGCACGGGAACGAAAGCGTTAATCGCGTGACGTCACGGCTCCCGGGGCGTGACCTTAAAGGTAGGGGTGGGCGAAATTTTGCTCCAGGGATGAGTGGGAAATATGCCTCGCGTTTAATCAAATAGCCTGTTTTGGATGTAAAAAAAACATGCATATTATGCTCTAACTTGTATGTAGAAGTAGCGCATTGCTTTTCTTTCAGGACAGCATATGTTTTGTGTAATGGATTGCCCGTTTCTTCAAGGTAAATTTGTAGTTCTTTAAGTAAACAATCTATCGAAGCGAATGTGTGTTTGTGTTATTTCTGCAACTGATCTTACCACTTCTACATGTTCTCGGTTCGTAGGCTTGATCTGAACAAAAATGCACTGGGTAGCGCTAGTACACCGCCATCGCAACATCGTGTCAACATCGAACAACCAACGTATCGCTTTACAACACAAATTTTCGATACAATAGCTTATCGTGTTTGGAACAGCGCAGTCGCAGCGATCGCGATCCTCTCGGGTCCGCAAGCGATGGATTTCAAAATCGTTACGTTGCTAAATCAAACGGGTTACTTTGAGTTTATTTGTGTAGATTCTTTATAAAACCACGTGGGAATGTCCAGTGTGGTGTACAAGTCCTGATCAAGTAGATCCAAGGTCTCCACGACACGGAGAATGGAGTCGTTTCCCCTAGTTTACCATGATCCCGAACATTCGAAAGAGTAGAATAGTTCAATGCGTGTTGAAGAGTTGGGGTATGCTCGCAAGACACGTGCCCTCTCCCCTAATTAAATGAGGCAAAATGCGATGGTCTGGATATGAAAGCAGATTAAATTTCGTTCGTCTCTCCATCAATTTTCTGTTTAATGTCACTGAGCTCCATTGTGGGAGAAGAGGACGCGTCATCCAGCCATAAATTTGTGATTATAGAGGCTCGAGGAAGCAGTTGGCTCTATTCGGATGGATTTGCTTCGTACCTTCAGATAGATCTCCAACGAGAGCCAAACAGCAAGTCATCTTTTCGTATTTAGGCGAAAGGCTTTAGAGAGTTTTCTTTTTTCTAGCGGAATAAATGGGAATTAAGTGCGAATGGTACATTTTATACTCACCGGTTTGTAACAGCTTTAGGTTTTTTCTTAGAATTGAAGACTACACGACAGAAGACATTTTGCCCGTTTTTGCATAAATCGACACACAGTCCTCGTTCAAAAATATTTGCCGTCCGGATGGACTATCATTTTTATAGGTAGGTGTTTTCTGCTAATCTGTTTTTGATTTATCACATCCACCAAGACTTTTGCAGAAGAAGGCTACTAAGGACAGACTCGACTTGTTTACTCGTTTGTTTGTGTCATTTATGCACAAGATATATGGCTTGTCAGAAATTAATAGCGGCCTAATTCAAGGTTGTTCTTGACATCAAAATACACCTTTATGTCCGATTTACATCGTTCGGTCAGTGAAAAGGTGACTTTTATAGCAATTTGTTGAACAAACCAGACAAACGGGTTTTGCGTTTGCTTTCAATTTAGTATTTTAAATTTAGATCTAGGCTACATAAATTTGTATACATTTCATAGCGGAATTATGCATCGACAATACTTTATTATATATCATAGATTTGATCATCTTTAAGGTTTTGAGGTACACCACACATTAAAACAGGCTGTTTCCTTTTGACCGAATATTAGATTTTTTGACTTTTTTCATGGTTTGCCTTAGACTATTTTTTTTACAACAAATTCAACTTTTCTAATTCACGGAAATTAGAAAAATATATAACTCCGTTTTGTTATCGTTGGTGAAGTTGATGAATTAAACTCAATAAAAAGTTTGCGCACATATGCAAAGTCGTTGTAGTTTTATAAACATTTCAGGACCATGAGTTTAAACAAGCATGTGCTATTTCTAGTGGCTCGGAATTTTCAAATCTTTTTTCGTTGTTCAATAATTCAGTAAGTAATTAGTTTCAGGTTAGTATTTTGTATTACTGCTTTGCTCAACACGGCTATGGTCGGTCAAAACATGCCGTCCTACGAAAAATGTAGTGATGCTAGTACTGTTGTTTTCTCAGTTTGTTTGGATGAACCATTCGCGAAATGTAATATCATACGTTTAATTATACAACCATTTTTTTGTCCTTTTATTACGTCCACATGCATTAAGGGAATACGGTTTTACGGAGGGATACTGAAACGTAGATTTACTTGTGTGGCTGATTGATAACAACGTGTAACCCATTTACTGCATACCCGTGTGAGGATCTGACACACAAGACTGTGATACAAGCACGTAGGCCATATTCAAGACAGCTCCGTGGCCCTTGTCAAAACTGAAGAGACGCTGACAATCATTTAAAAGCGTTTAGACGCAACCCCTTAAGGATTTATTGGAATCTTTATACACGGACTCGTTATCTAACGATAATGAAGTTGAGTAGAAGTGACTGCCTTTTGCAAAATTTCAAGTTTTATATATTTTACGTTTTGTTATAGATTTATGGTAGTTGTGAGCTATAGCTTACGAGTAACTGTTCTCTTGACGACTTGAACGACGGTACAATGCAACGATTTGCAAAAGGTAGACCTATTAACAATATTAGTCACTCATTTTGTAGTCACATATTGGTAACGTGTAATTAGTTCACTCATCCGATTCATTTTCAATTTCTTTAGTAACGTAAATTTTTGGGAGATAAAGCTTTATAAAAGACAATTTTATGAATGTCAAAGAATTTACACGGAGGTATTTTAAGACTCATTAATGAAGCACCATGGGGCCAGCTGTAAGTTTCTTATTTACCATTAATGGGTCTGTCAAGACACGGTGTATATAATAAACCCAGCACAGCATAAAATAAACCCACTCTGAAAATTGCTGCGTTGTTTCAAGCCACGCTTGTGTCAAAAATGTATAAAACAACCCACCATTTTCAGTGTCGCTTTTGTCATGGCACCCCCTTAATTTTAAAAATATCCTAGTTTCCCCTATCATCTGTTTTCTTAAAAGGTTTGGAAGGTATACATGCAAACGTTTTTAATTGTTTATTAATAGCATCAACTTAAAGTTTTTTGTGACACTTATTTACCTCTCTATAGTTTGACTTCTAGCTTTTACAATAAAACAGGTCGTAATGAGGTAGGTTTGTGCCATTTATGGGGGTGAAGCAGTACTTCTCTTAATTAGACACAGATGGGCCTTTTCTATCGATAACGCCATTCCCTGGAATTTATAAAGGGCAGCTGGTCGGAGATGTGTTTTTGTCATTCACAACTTTCCTCTGGCCGTACCGCCTTAAACTGTAGGTTTGATGAACACTTTTTCATCATATAGCCATGTAACATTTATTCAGCGTATCCTCGTCGTTTCAGTTAAAAGTCGACAACTCTCGTTCATGAGGATGCAAGCCACAGCTGGGCCTATTATTAACCCATCGTGTTCAATAAGTAAAAATCATCTGTCCTATGGCGAGTTTATAATATTAATTTTAGTCTTAACTGTCCGTTATTTCATAAAGCATGACTGTTCTTTTCGAAGTTTGGGCAGATACAAATGGCATCGTTTGCCAACGAACCCACTTACACAAAAACATTAAATGCAAGATTATATTTTAGGAACAGTGTATGGATTTAACACTTTAGGCTAGTTTATACAGGACTGGCTGTGTGTGTACGTCCCGCATTTGACTTTAAACCAATGTACGTTGAGACGGGCTGTGAGACAACTTGCCCAACAGTTAACAGGGCCCACATCATTTCACAAAAGGGTGTAATAAAGTTATGCAATTCTGGTTTTTGCAATATTTTTCAAAGGGGGTCTAAATATGTTTGCAACAGTCTTTTGTATGGAACAGAAGGTTCCATCAAAATGAGAGGAGAGGTCACTAAATCAACCAATCAATGAACAAGATTAAAATACTCTTTATACTCAAATTCCCAATCCTGTTAAAATGTTTACAGTCAAAATTGTTCGCTTTAAATGCTATCCATTACATCTGTGTTGACTTTTTATACGTGAAAGAACTTTTAAAAGCGTTTCCGTTCTGAACGTAGCCTACTTGTTAATTGACGCAATGATACCGTCAGTGTATGGAATATATATATATTAATAACAAAATAGCTGATTTTTAAAACCATTTTCCATCTCTTTGGCCGGTGAGAGAACCCGTATTATTTATTTGTTAGAAAAGTGCACGTCTTGACTAAACACGCTTCTTCCTCATCACCTGCTTTGAAGATTGTCGCACCGATTCACCCACCAGACGCTTACATAAATACCCCAAACCTACATAGACATGTAGAGGCAAGTAAGCACAGTTTATACATTCGTATCAGAGTGGCCTTTGAATTCAGCCGTACTGTATGTATTATTATTTGCCAAAGGCAGACCAGAGGGACCTCGCACTGTCTTAAAACTGGTGTGCAACTTCGGCCTGACAATAACTGGGTCTCGGCGCACCCTTGGCCTATACGCTGGTGACAAACGCCCCGTTCCGGTAGTTTGAATGTGGCTGGAAGATGGAGGGAAAGTGTCAATCAGAGACGCTTCATTGATCACGGACAATGCCGTTCACGGGACTGGTCTGTTTCGAGAGCAATCAGTCACTCCGCATTAATTATCCCCGCGTCCCACAGTGGGGCAGCTCGCGCTGGCACATGGACAGTGTGTGTCTGTTTGTGCGTGCGTGTGTGTGTGAGAGAAAGAAAAAAGAATGGAAGTGAGCGCGTGTGGAGAGAAGGAGATTGCGTGTGTGCTATGTGTGTGTGACACATTGGTAGAGACCTAGTGTTTGTGTTGAAGTACAGGCCGGCCTACGTGTTTATGTACATGCAAGGTTGAATTTATGGTTAAAAGAGAATGAACGAAACGTCCTATGCTTTTGTGTAAATGCGTGTTTGCATTAGCTGCTTGTGTGTGTGTGTTATCCGCACACCACTAAAAATGTACCCCACCCCCACCTTTCAAGTTGCGAAAAGGAACCAATAAAAACCCAACAATAAAAGAGTCTTTCTTGTCACTAAATGAATTAAGTGCCGATATCTGCTTAAAGCGCTGCACCTCTTTGTATATTGCAGAACAGAATTCTTTATTGCCTCAATGTTATTGCTTTTTTCCAGGCAGCATTTTTTTGGACAAGAGGGTCGGTGGCAGGGCATATCACACCCTCTGTATTGCAGAGTTGGTTAAAACAACAACTGGGTACTTAGTCATATTAAGAGCTTCTGCTTATGGGTCGTTTGCAAATTTCCTTTTTAGTCTCTACAGGACTGGCCATTTCACGCGTTCTCTCAGTTTATCCTGGTGTGTTTTTATTTCTGTCTGGATAGGTCATACTTGTACATCATAATCACACATTATAATAATTTTTCTAAAATGTAATAACTGATTGTTGTCATAACATTGGTCTACATAAATTATTATTTTAAATGTTATTTATATTATATTATTTTAAATGTTTTTATTTCTGTCTGGGCAGGTCATACTTGTACATCATGCTAACAAATTATAAGAATTAAATTATTTTTTTTCTCAAATGTAATAACTGATTCATAACTTTGTTGTCATAACTTTTATAATTTAATTTAAAGTCTACATAAATTATTTTATTTTACATGTTATTTATATTATATTACTTTAAATGTTTGACTTCTGTCTGGGCAGGTCATATACTTGCACATCATAATCACAAATTATAGGAATGAAATACTTTTCTTCTAAAATTGAATAACTGATTCATAACTTTGCTGTCATAACTTTTATAATTTAATTTAAAATCTACCTAAATTATAATATTTTAAATATACTTTATATTATTTTTAAAAGGGTTTGGCAGTAGCCTACTACATACATACATACATACATACATACATACATACATACATGCATTTATTATTTATTTATATACATACATGTAAGTAGTTGTTTTTCTCTTGAGTAGATACAAGACAATATGTATTGTCAAAATAAACAATGGCAACAACACACGATGCAGAACACTTTTGTGAAATTACAGGTCTTATAACTGAGGTTTTTAATGATGTGCAGAAGGTTTTGCTGGTGGGTGAATGTTCCTGTAGTTAAGTTACAGAGCCAAGAAAGATAGGAAAATGAACTACAAATAAAATGATAAATAGTAAGAAACTACAAAAAACAACAAGTAAATAAAGATATACTCATATATTTTATTTGTGAACTTTATTTGTATTATTTATTTTAATAAGCCTATATAATACATTTCACAAGTACACACATAACAAAAACAACAATATACAAAAACAAATGTGATAATTCATTTTTATAATTTCAAAATAATTTCCTTTGTCACTCACCCCGTTTCCTGATTTGCGTTTGAACCGTGGAAATGAATCACGGCTATATATTTCTGAATATTTATTAGTTTTGCGAGCATTGACCACTTATAAAAAAGCCACATGCAGAAATAATGGTTTCACAATCAAAACCGTCAAGTTTCTAAACTTTACCGTGACAAATCTCAATACGTACTCTTGGGTAGGTTTTCCCTTCAATTTTATCCTTCTGCGTTGGTGTATTTGGTTCCATGTAGGCGAATTATCATGTTACTGTTGAATTAGCCGATATTAATCCGAGAATCTATACTTTAAATTTAATACAACATGTAATTTCCCCCTTTTTGACGCATTCCCTTTGATTAAGTCACTCTTGACTCTCCTTTAGCTTTGGGGCCAACGAGGCTCGCCTAGGGGAGGCCTTGAAACCGCCCCTCCTTATCTCCTTTCATCATCCAGCTCTAGGCCGCCTTGAAACCGCAAGGCCAGTAATTGCTTTTTTCAGGCAGCCCAGTGCGGACTGGACAGCAGCCAATCAGAGCCTTGTTTACATTCTATGATTGACAGGACTCTGGCAACGCGCCAACCAATCAAACCGCTTTTAGAACGAGGCCCAAGCTTTTAACCCTGTATTAGCCAATGAACTTTAGTTTGGGCTTCGTGCGATCGTTCATTACTTTAATACGTGTTATCGGATAAAAAAGTTAATTTGAGTGTCGCTTGTTAAATTCAACGTGCATATGGATTATACATCTATCACATGATGTAAGTCACACTTACATTAAAACTACAATGATTTCATATCTCGCATTGGTTTCGAGTTTGTTGACATTGGTAAAATATTCATTACATTCTTTTATTTTGTTCACTTGAGGTTTTTAAGCCATTAAACTGGCCATTCTACTACAGTTTGTTTTAAAGGAGAATTAAATCCTGAAGAGTACAGAGAATAGAAGTGTTTAAGGTTGTTTATTTTAATCATTCATTAGCCTATGTCACCATATACAGCTATATATGTCCTATAATGTCGGTTCGAAAACTCAAATGTTGAAAAAAGGCGTTTCCCTATTTGTTTTATGTCATCAAAGTAAATGCACGCCGGGCTGCATAAGTAACCATGTGGTCATGCTCGTCGCGAGACAGGAAAGCTCGAATGAAGCGCCCGCCGTTTTGTTTAGTTGATCCAGCTGACACGCCATTGGCTCAGAGCGCTATCCAATCGGAGCCACTGTTTATCCTGGGGCGCGCTGCACGAGCTTATTGACATGTCGGCATTAGACCAATGGGCGCGACTGCTCCCCCTGTTACCGCCCCCTCTTCTCTTTGAGTGGCACTAGCAGATTCAGGAAAGAGCTTGTGACTGCTTGTACGGGGCTCGATTCAGCAGAAGCTCTTACTACTACGGTGCATCTCCGAACTTCTGCACTGCACACGCACTGCTATCAAGCAGACTCTAGGATGTAACCATTTCCACATGTTTTTATTTTGCTTCTGATCTCTTTTATCTGTTTTTATAACGTGTTTTTTAAACCATTTATTATTTTGCAAAGGAATAACTTACCAGTAAGTAATTCGCTTATATTGTATACATGTATTTGCGTGCAATAATAAACATTTGTCTTCAAGAGCTGTTCTTACCTTTTTTTAAGAACATCTGGCGCTATACAAATTTACGGAGGCGGAGTGAAAAAGAAAGATCAATTAATTTGCGTTCGTCTCTATTGTTTTGTAAGACAAATAATAATAAAAATACCAAGTGAAGATATTTGTGTACTGCAGAATTACTGCCGAAATCTTATTATTTACAATAAAAGAGGACCGCTTACAATTTTATTCACATAGAAGACCTTAATGACTAATTGATTAATAGGCTATGATAAAATACATGCGTGACGGAAAAATCTTTGAGGGTCTAAATTCGACATGCATTGTCAACTATGTGATGACAAAGGTATACATACGTTCTTTACACACCTAAAATGTACATGTAGAATTGATATTGGTAATTTTTATTCAATCAAAACTGCCTGTTGGGTTGTTATCCATATTTCATTTCTTCATAGAAACAAGCTAAATGTGTTGTAATAAAATTGTGAGTTATACATTTAACTGATTTGATCGGAATGGACATTTCCTACGACTAAAAATTCTTCTTAATAACCTGTTCTGTCATGCGCTCCTCCTCACCCCCCATCAGTCCTCCGAGCCTAATTTTATAGGTTTCAGATTCCAATAAATGTTAAAAGTTCGGCTTTGGTTAATAGTGGGAGGTTGTTGCGTTCAAATATTAAAATCATAAAAAATCTGGTCAATTTCTTCTCATGATGTCACGAAAATGATACACGTTCAGTGAAAACCTCTTTTGTCAGCGCAAAATTGTGCACTACATTTAATTGTTCGCTTCAGAGTGCTTCTCCTTTTTATTTTAGCAATTTATTTACATGTTTCGGGGATCAATTAATAATTAAAGATACATAATTTGGCTAATGATTTTATATTCTCTGATTTTTAGTTTCGTGTAAGAAGTAGAGCGACAGCATTTTGGCACTGCTATCCTCCTCACATTCCAAATTGGAAACTTCCAGTGTTTTAAGGCCTCGTTCACCAGTGCTTTTTTAACATAGAGATGTCCACAGTTTTAAACGTTAAATATCATAATATATGATATATATGGCGTTAATTTAGCATAAATGTAAAGCACAGCTGGAGATCAAACTTGTTCGAAACGTCTTTGCTTTCTTATCTGTCATATAATGTGATAAACAATATACTCTTCACAAATCGCAAAAGCGCTTTTAATTCTTTTTGTTTCTAATTGGATTCGATTTGCAGTGAGTTGCAATTCCACGTAGGCCTGTTTATTTGACGTTTCTGAAAAAGAACATCTAATGCATAAAAGTAGCATATTCGACACACTCTCTCAATGCACCACTTTACCAGAACAAGATTCTTTATTTTTGCACCATCATAGGATAAAACTGTATTTCAGAAAACATGGTTGTATAGACTAATACCCCATCATCTTGGTGCTGTCACCCATATTCAAACACTACAGAGTTAAATGGAAATCAATATCAAAATGCACCAAGTATTCAACATGTAAAATTACATGTAAAACGTGTGTTTCTGCTAAAAGCAGCTGTGCTAAACGTCAACTAAGCTATAGATTATCTGATGGTTTGCATCCCTTTTAATGAAATACAGAAATACTGATTTAGCTCTCTCTATTGTTTTTTTTTATCAAAACGTCCTTGCATTTCCATATAGGCATAAAGATACAGTAAAATTGTATTGATCCTGGCATCTCTGTGTGAATGGTCTATAGCCTGCAGTGAGTGAGTCTTGTGTGTAAATGTGGAGGTGTGCTGCATGCTCGCTCAATTGTGGTGAGATGGGAGAAAAGAGCGCAGAATTTGTTTAGGCAGCATTCGCAGACGCAGCAATGGACTATAACACCGTGTTGGTGTTTTCAATGAAGGATTACCATTGCACATCTAAAGGATACTAATATGATACGATATCTTGGATTTGCATTACTCTCGCGTAACTGGTTTGTAATTGAAACTATTTTTTTGTGTGTTGCAGAAAAAATGACTCGGACATACTTTTTTGTCTGTCAACGCCAAAACTGTGCTGAATGCAAGACGTAGGAGAAACTCTTAACGGGATTATAACATCTGGGCGGCGTTCGGTTCTCTTGTTTTCCCGCTCTGGATTTCGGATTTATCGTTTTTTATCGGGATGGAAGGCCGGGATTTCGGTCATCCGCCGCACCTTCTGGCAGAGCGAGGCGCGCTGGTTCACAGAGCCGCCTCGAGGATCACTCCTACCGGGCATACGACTGTGCAGCATCCCGGTCACTTCCAGCCTGGGAAATATTACCCCTCGCACATACCGATGCCTTCACACGCAGGTAAGTGAAATGTTTTGTGCCGTTCCGCCGTTAAGTTATGCGTTAAAACATACTTTCAGCAAGAATCAAATGAATGTTTCCTTTGAAGTATCAACTTCGCAACGAGATTTGCAAGCATGCCCATGCGCTTTTATTGTACAGTTAATTATCTGAAAATAAGCTATTTAAATTGATTTTATATGATTCATTCTAACGTTTATTTTACTGTGTTGCTTGTAACACGAGATGCAGGAAGGATTGTCGTTTTGTTTAGAGCAACGCGTTTCTTATGAAAGCGAAGCAAGAACATGATTTTAAAACTTTAACAGTGTAGATAGAGGGACACTTTAAATTAATGTCTTTATATTGATTTGTTTATGATCATTTACGTACACGGGTTTGTTATTTACAAACTATTTAGTGGAGGACGCCTGCGCGTTAGCCTACTTTATGGATGGGTGACCCTCTTTGTTTCGCACCCGTTCAAATGTGTAGCTTTACTTTAAAAAAAACTTGTGTTGTGTATGTTGGAGCATAATGCCTCGCGTTTTTCTGTTAATTATTATGGGGCATATTTGAGCGGTTTGCTGCCACAGCTACTTGAAGTTAATAACGCAATTTTGGGTGTGTGGGTCCGCGCCGTGCTTCTCTGAGAAATGTCCAAGATTAGGGTCAGTAGCTCTGTTTGTGTGTGTGTCTGCGTCTATGTATGTGTGCGTGTGCTAAAAGAGGCGTCTGTAATGCCAGAAAATCCGGTTTCTATATTGAGCGGTGATGTGATGGGGTGCGAATGAGTTGACAGTGCATGCATTAGATTTGACAAGTGTCGCCAGCATTCAAAATACCTTTAGGATAGAGGTACACTTTACATTTGGGTTCTTAATGGGATACTAGTTCGTATATGTGCACTTCAAAATTCCAAGGAATGCTCTGCATGCTTAAAGTTCTCGCTTTCATGCAGTAAGGAATGGTTCATGTTATTTTCTCCAATATTGTTTTATGCGTTAAAACGTCATTATTTATACACGAGTGAGCATTATTGTTATGCTGTCAACGTTTCACAAGGTTCAGATGTGTTGTTTTAGAGTATTTGTTTAGCAAGCAGTAGTTCTAAACAATAAATGAATATGTTTTCTTCGTCGTTGTTTAAAATGTAAACATTTCCCCCTCTTCTTAATACAATTTGCTGGCAAATTTTAGTCCATTCATACTGAAAGTCATTGCTGATTAATACGTTCACAATTTCTCTTTGGTCATTTCCCATCATTTTGTTGTCACATACCATTCATATCAACCAGTTGACATTCTTCTAAAACTACATTTTGAGCTTTATTCAGAATATGGTCGATTTTAAATGTAAGGTTGACATCCGCTGGATTTAATACCGAAATATGTTTCAGGAGGGATCTTTCAGTGCGCCTAACCCCGATGGTGCTCGGCGCGCTCTCAATGGTCCTCGGCGACTGTCTTTCTCCTTTACCTACACAATCTTCCTAAAGTACATTTTATGTATTAATAACCACGTGGAATGAACTGTAAGGAATTATAACAAAGTCATGTCGATAAAAACATACGAGTTCATGTTCTTTCGATCAAATGCACATCGTCTGATCTGTATTTTTTATGTAGGCTATTGAATCGGGTCCTTCTCTTCGTCGACTGTTGTTGAGCTGAATGCGAGCGGCACCGACGGTAGTGCTGCTCCGG
Organism: Barbatula barbatula; assembly: GCF_947034865.1. Classification (NCBI taxonomy): domain Eukaryota; kingdom Metazoa; phylum Chordata; class Actinopteri; order Cypriniformes; family Nemacheilidae; genus Barbatula; species Barbatula barbatula. The sequence goes on from NC_136779.1 coordinate 5,150,958, forward strand.
TCTCGCGTGCACATCAAATGCGGCTCCGGCAGCGCGCTGTGATGATGTGTACATGTGGAATTTCTTCTCTTCTTTTTTCTTTCCCCCACACACTCTTTTCTTTCTTCCATATCCTCGGCAGATGTCTGTAACGTATGCCTGAAGGCGGACGCCAGTTCTTGCCATACAGGTGCATCATTACTTGTGTATATGTGTGTGTGTGTGTGTGTGTGTGTGTGTGTGTAGGAGATAGACAGCAAGTGTGTGCGCGCGTATCAATTTCTCGTTCTTCCGCTGTGGTTTTTTTAATCAACACAGGTGTCTGTTCTGCTCCTACAGATCAGGTACTATGAGCTGATATTGTGTGTATTATTTTACATCAATTACTAAGATTTTATAATGTTTATATTTATGTCCTTTTTATTTTGTCTACACATTTTTCATATGCCCCACTGTTTAATGTTACGCATTTACAAAAAAATTACCTAACAATGTAAGTAATGTGTTCACCTTTTTAAATGGCCTGAAATATCCTAATATAAAATATGTCACATAAACTATAGAAATTGAAATAAATAATCCAATTTGACTAAAGGAAAACTATGAACAAATGAAATTATCGTGACCATAAACATGCAAGGAATTTAAGATTTTCTTTTTTGGCTTTCTTGAGAAAAAAAGTACACGCACACACAAACACACCTGCTTTCACACTGTTGCCTTTATCACTGGCCACAAACCTATTGCCCCAAACACACACACACACACACACAAGCACAAACACTCACTCAAACATCGAGACAAATATCCCTAAAGTGGAGACATGCAGGGTGAGAAGAATGTTTAAAAGGCCCTGAATGTGTGTGAAAATCAATAAGAAATGTATTCTGCGTAAACTCTTGGAACCAGTTCTTCTGTTTGAGCCGAAAAAATACATATTGATCTACAAAGCGAGAGATTAATAAAAGGATGTTTTCAGTTACAGTGCAAGTGGGACACTGTCTGTCACACACATCATGTGGCCGTTTGCCCCCAACTTCAGCCTTACAGAGAGTTATTTGTTCCCTGCACAATGTTTGTGCTGTAGCAGTCATGTTTCTGAGAAGGCAGTGGTCTGCCCTGTCAAGACTTGGTCGGCTTTCTTTCATATCACTTTTTCCTCTCTCTCTCCTCTATGTGCCTTGAGTCCTGATTTAACAATGCTGTGTTTGCGCCACTGTTGATTCCAACCTGTCTCACCCTCCCCGTCCACTCGTCCTCTTGTTCCTCTGCGGTGTAGCTCGGCTCAGCACAGAGGTGCTGCTGCCCTCGGGCCATTCGCCTTTGATAGCGCTTGTAGTTTAAATTAGTGCGGTACACTTGCTGGAGTCTAGTTTGCGTTTATCTATCTTTCTCTCTCTGTTTGACTTTTTCTCTCTCAGCACTGACATCAAGTGCATTGCTTGTCTTCATAAATGTTGAATTGATGAAGTCCATCAAAGTTGGACTAACTGATTCGTGAACTGGTTAATGCGCAGCTTATCTCAGATCTGTCCCTAAATGGCACGTGTTTCGCTGCTCCAAAAAAAGGCGAAAATATGTACAGAAAAAAGTCACTAAAAGAGAGAGAGAAGAAGGATGAAGAGGAAAAGGGGCCGCTGAATGTTTCCACCTGGTTGGTAATCTGGCCCAATTACCTCTGCTTGGTAGCACAGAGCCTGGCGTGTTCCATCGCCACTCACTATGCCTGCCAGCTGAGTGCTGTGTGCGAGTGTACGACGCTATGTGTGTGTGTGTGTGATTCAGCATAGCCTCGTTGGCAGTAGCGGCATAATTCCCCCCTCCCTACACCCCACAGTCTCTTCTTTCACTGTTTGATGTGCCTCAGTAGACTGAGAGAGTCCAAGCGGCTCGGCCCGGCTGCACCCATCACGGCCGCCCCTCAAACAATACATCTACACGTCATTAATGCCGGCAGAAAATCATTTATAAATATTTGATACGTACACCTTCTTATGTGGTTCTATAAAATATGTATCACCCATAGTGGCTCGCAGAATATCATCACTTTCTATCCTGTGACTATTGATCAGGCCTCTGTCTCCCAAAGGCACGGCGTCACAAGATCCCTCACGAGGGGCCGCGTTGGAGTCGCATGCGTTTACCTGCATTCTTCTAAAAGCACGGATGTGTTGTTTTAAATCTGTGTTTATACTGAGTAATTATTATGCTTGTTTTATGCTGACAAGCGCATGAGACATTGGCAAACAAAAACAGTTTACTAAAGATTTAATGCAAAACAGGAGGGTTTGGATGAGGAAGCGAGAGTATATAACACACTTCCTCGACACGCAAACACAGATGTACTCATGCATGAGCACACGGATCCCCTGGCCTCAAAAATGCTTTAAAAGCATTTTTATTTACAATTTTGATGTTTCATATTTTAGCAAAAATTGTATTATGTATTTTTACGCTTTTATTCACTGACTGTCCCATCCCCAAAGTACACACACACACACACACACACATTTACAGATTACACACAAGCACACTGAAGCTAACCTTCTGCATAAAGGATGCAAGAAAACAGGGGTCAGACACAGACGCTTGCACACATACATGCAGTTCAACTTTTAAACCCTGAGTTCATCTGCTGTGCATTGGATCAGCACAACAATGAGGCAGTACTCTGGGGCGCCATGAGCTACAGAGCTCATTTATACAGCTGTCAGACCCCCCCTCTCTCTTTCTCCCTCCCTCCCTCTCTCTCTCTCTCTCTCTCTCCATTTCTCAATCTCCTCCTCTTCTTTCTTCTCTGTTTCCTACTGGCTCACATGTACACAAGAAAACAGCCTCCTGACTTGTCAACATTGCCGTTTGGATTTCATCAGTTTAACGCCCAGCGTTTTTTTCTCTTTCCTTTTTTAATAGTTTTTTTGTGAGTGTCTTCGTTTTTGCCTCTTACTCATCGTGACAGGTTTTCTTTAGTTGCTTGATTGTTTATTTTCTGAAATGAGTAAAGGTTTGAATTTAGTCGTGAAAATTGGTTTATACTGTTAGTGTTAAAGTTCTTGTTTTATTTTCGACTAAATTGTAATGTTGAACGGTTGTGTGATTAGATCTCTCATCTAAATTCGAATTTACCAGTTTTTTACAATATACAGAATATACTGTATACAGTTATGCCGAGTGTACTTTTTAAAGTGTGTGTGTACGCTCACTTGTTGGTGGATACATCCTTTAAGCCATTGGTTCTTAAATTGGGGGCCCCAAGATGGTTCCAGGAGGGGGCACAGATTTTGTGGCATTATATGAAAAATTGAATTAAAAAAAAAAAAAAAGTTCCAGCATTGTATAACAGAATTTGTTTTTGGTTTAATTAAAATTATACGTTTAAGATTCTAAGTTATTATTTGTTTCTTTTATTTGCAATCTACACAAAGTGGGCCTTAGAAGGAAAAAGTTTGAGAACCACTGCTTTAGGCTACTTCTTTTCATTGTGACACCTCAACTGATGAGTTCAGCCACACCAGCATATTTGAACCATGTGGGGAATCTCTCTCTCTGTCTCTCTCTCTCTGGCTTGCAGCCTCTCTTGCACCGCCGTCCTTCATTTTTGAGTCCAAACTTTGACTCGGCCTGCAGCCAGCTTTTGTAAATCAGAAACAATTTTGGGATTTGGCTAAGAAAATAAAAGCCCTCCGCATTGGCTTTGATGTCTGATAGTGGGAGAGAAATGACATTTTAAATAGGCTGCAAAAACAGACCCATTCAGCCCGTGGTACACTGCATGATCATCGCTGTGTATACTAGAAGAAACGGGACTTGCTTGTCTTGAAATGTGTATGAGTGTATGTGTTCAGAATAATTTCTACATCGGCAGTATTAACATTGTTTATATATATGCATGCGTGTGTTTGTGTGCATCCTGTGATCAATAATCAATCAACCTGCGTGTCCTTCACAAGGTCAGATGTCTCTCCTTGGCACCCTTAGGTTTACCGATATGCTGAGCTCATCGCCATCAGATACAGATGATTTCACATGATATTTCACATGATATTATCAAGAGTATTTAGTGTAAACCCACCCACCCACGCACAGATAAATTCTCAGATCAGTGAAATTCGGTGCTATTCAAGTATTTTATGCTTCTTAAATATATCATAAAACAAATTTGATATCACAGTATATACGATTGTTACAAAAGGCCGTGCCAGATATTGCAATTTCTGTAGCATGTGATCCGGGTGGGATGCCACACAGCTAGACTAGCGCTCCGAATGTATGCCGAGCCTTCATTAAATATACATAGCGCATGCTTTTTAAAGACGCTTTGGCTTCCTCACCAGTAAAGAAAAAAGGCACAAAACAAAGATTAGCATCAGGAATTCAATATTAATCAGTCTCAAGGGACACACGCTATCTCTCTTCTTGCCACTACTCTCCTCTCTCTCGTTATAGCGCCGGCTTTAATTCGAGAGGGACTTGTTGCTTACGAGCCGCACGTCTGAATATTTTCATGTTCCCTGATTAAAACAAAACTATGGTTGACGCATCTCCTTTGTCTTTGGCCCGTGCTTTGATTGCTTGTTGAGATTTCCTTGCTCACTTTCATCCATCCCTAATCGTCTTCCTGATTTTTTTTCTAGGCAGGAACTTGCTTGTTTTCCGTCTCTCTCTCTCTGGTTCTGATTAGTGTTTCTCAGACTCGGCAGGAGGTTGGTTAGCTGTGGGGAAAGACAGTTGCCGTGACCGCCGTGACCACACAGTCATGCCTGAACACAGAGCCAGCCTTCCATGCATCCCATAATAGCCTCCGTTCTATTTCTGAACTCCGGCCTCGCCGTTTTTACTCGGAATACGCAGAAAAATGAAGCCTTATTTGACCACACAAATTCTCAGCCGCGCTCCTCCCACGAGTCAAATTTGACTTGTCAAAACATGTGGGTTTCGTACCAATAATCTGAAAGAGTTCTCCCTCTGCCCCAAAACGCACCGATTTAACACCAGACTACATAGACAAATGCAATTAGGCTTTGCTGGCAGCTTTTTTTTAATCTAGCCCAGCCCCTGCAGCTGATCTGTGATCAGGTGTACTATTGATGCAGCGCTAGTCGGGACATCTCTGCGGTCACAGTCATCCCAATTAGGACACATACATGCACAGCAGCTATCCGCATGGCAACATAATGACTGCGATTTGGATTAAAGAAGAATGCGTGACTACATACACTGGCTGTTGACAAGGGAATGTGTTGCAGTCTATACAAACCTGCCCTTATTATCAGTCTCTACTTATAAGCAGTGGAATTGAATTAGCTAATGTCTTGTTTTAATATTACATATGCGCATTTCAACTCCACACTCGCACACACATGTGGGTGTTTGTAGCATGGAGATTATAGCTCTGGTAATGCGAACAGGTGCCCGTACCCTTTAGGTAGGGCAGTTCATCCGGGTTGCATTAAACGGGATTGTCTCTGTAATTAAGGTGAATAGTGTTGCTTCTATGACGTATAACCAATTATACACCAAGATGCTTTGTTTAACAGTAAAGATGACGATGTAGCTTACGGGGGTTGCCGCACGCTGTATGTAAGTCTCTTGTGAGTCTGAATTCGCAGGTAAGCAGAGTGAGATTCAGGGCTGCCTGTAATCCCTCTCTGGGCTCCGGGTCTCTGAGCTGCCGTCTCACACTGATACTGGACTGTTAGTGAGGATTAGACTTCAGCATTCAGTGGACCCCAGAAAAGAATGTGGGTGAGAGGAGAGGGAAGCACGAAAGAAGGATGAACGGAAGAATAGAAATAAAGAAAGAAATGTTTATGGAAAGAGAGGGAGGTCGAATCGATGATGGGTGCAATGAATGACGAGATACGAGAAGGAAAGTGATAAAACGAAGCAAATGAAGGAAGTGAATGAAAAGATGAAAATGGATAGAAGGAAGAATGGATGGATGAATGTAGAGATAGAAATAAGTAAAGGAAGAAAAACGAACGCATTATGAAGAAATGAAGGAAGAAAGGTATAGGAAAGATGGTGGAAGGAAAAGCGGGTTATATATGTGCAAACGTACATGTGAGTAAATGTGTGTGCGTGTGTGTTCCCTTGACTTTAGTTTATGCTCCAGCGAGAGTGCTGATGTCATGTAGACACTACCAAGATTAAAGTGCTGCACCCGCTGTCTGGGGTGTAAACGCTGCCGGCACATTAAACATTGCAGAGAGAGAGAGCGAGCGAGAGAAATGCAGAGAGACAGAGGGATGGGGTACCGAGAAACATGTAAATGAAAGAAGACTATATGGTCACAAAGCAGGAAAGACAATGAAGTAGAAAGTAGATGTGGTACAGACAAAACATGAATGACTGATAGGAGAACAATAATAGAGAGAGCTGAATGTGTAAAAATAATAACTTTCAAGACTCAAATAGGCTGACACAGATGACATCATCAGCAGAGCATGCCTAATAACCTGAAGAGCTTAGCTCATTCTACATCTCTCCTTATTGTTTTCACAAAATGCTTTTGCGTTCGATTTCGTAATTATCTGTAATTCCATGTTTACTGCAGTGAAATCTCTTCATACTGCTTTGTGGCATTCATCAGGTCTGTTTTGATATAATTCTTGTTTTCTTTCCTTCAAATAAACATCATATATATGATTATGAAGGAAATAGACCGTTCTCAGTGAGATGATGGAAAACAGATGAAAATACAATAGGCACAATAGTTTTGTCTTTTAGGGTTTGCGGCTTGAAATGAAAGTTCAGGAGGAGAAATGCGTGTTCAGAGGATCCTGACGTTCACGACTACAAGGACAATAACCAGCTGCCTACCTTGTTTTATCCATAGTTTTGTCTACGATCTCAAAATTCCTTCACATCTCAGTTGTTTCATTCAAATACACCCTTAAAAATATAGGTTCACAGCGATGCCATTGAAGAGCCATATTTGGTTCCACAAAGAATCATCTCTTTCTTACCTTTTTATAATCTGTAGAAACTTTTTTCGCAACAAAGAACCTTTTGTGAAATAGGAAGGTTCTTTGGATGTTAAAGTTTCTTTATGGAACCATTTAGACAAAAAAGGTTATTCTATGGCATCGTGAAGCACCTTTCTTTTTAAGAGTGTTCGGTCTCAATAAAATAGACATAAATGAGACAACTGTGGACATATACAAACAATATAGCTATGATATAAATTCAGATAGCATCACTCGGATAGGTCTTGAAACTTTGTTTGTTTCAAAGATGTTTATTGTTTCTGTCTGTCTGTAAAAACGGCGGTGAGTCTCAGTGTGTTCGTGGTGGCTTTAGTCAGCAGTGGTTATCAAAGGCCTTGCGGGTGCTGTGTTGTCTCTCCGGCTTTATGGTTGGGCCCTCAGCAAGTCTGTCTTGGCAGGCCTGTCCTCTATCATGCCTGCCAGATAGTGGGTCCTCTGTGCTAGGCTTTGTTTGGAGGTCAGGAGCCTTACACACAGCTGTGGTGACAACACAGAGGCAGTCAGAGTCCCACAGTCCTCCACTATCATTTCCACACATGCACCAATGCGCTCGGAGCGGTACGGACGTGGAGCCGGTCCAGGCCGAATAAAGAGGGAGAGATGTGAGGCTATAGTGATTCTTCAACTTGGGTGCCAAGAGCGTTTTCTCTTTCGCCTTGATAGATGTCTGAGGAATGACAGTCCAAATGTACGGCAGGATACAAGAACGAATGTCGGTTGGTACAAGTCCGGGGAAAGTTAGTGATTCATGTCTTTTTAATGATTTAAACTCTCTTCCCAGCTTGGCTCCTCTCCTCTCGTTTGCTCTCGGTGGGGCAGAGGAGTGTTTCGGCCAGCTGTTGCAATGAGTAGACAAACACGGTGAGGCAGCCCAATGTTATGTTTCCACTGTAAAAACCGTTCAATCAGCCTTTAATTCTCCTAATAGCCGAGAGACCGGCCTATGATTACACTTTGGCTGATACACACACTTCCCTTTGGCTCCCAGTCAACTCTCCTTGCGACTCGGCTAGGGAAACACTCGTTCACTCCTTTTACATTTATTCTCTCTTTCTCTCATCCTTTATTCCTTTCACTTAGATTTGTCAGTCTGATAAATTCATTTAGCTAACTGCACTGTGAGAAAACCCACGTTCCAAAGACAAACTTGCTAAACGACAGACTGTGCAATGACTGTTTCTAAATGGCTGAATAAGCATAAAAACTCCAAATTGTTTATTATGGAGACAGGTGTGACACCTATTTCAGTAATATCTGTCAAGTAGTAAGGACATTGTGTGTCTGAGAGATTGAGTCCATAATAAATTGCCTTTAATACTCTGCTATCTCGCTCTCATATACTAATATATGTGCTGACGCAAACACACCTTTTTTATTACAGCCTTGATCCTTAACCTATAATTTACAAAAGTGATTGGATTTCCTCTATAGTCACACATTCACTTCCCTCCTGCCAATATTTCTGCCTATTTTTCAGTTTTACAAACCAATGCTAATCTATGGGTACCGCCGTTGTTCGGTTACCAACATTCTTCAAATGATCTTCTTTTGTGTTCTGCAAAAGAAAGAAAGTCACACCGGTTTGAAATGTGAGAACAGAATTGAAATCTTTGGGTGATTATCCCGTTAAGCATTTCTTTAATTGGAAATACATTTTTAAGCATTGATAAAATAAATTTTATGAGGGAAAATATGTTCTCCTGACTAACCAAAAACATTTACTCAGTAAATTTTACTCCGAGTTACTGAGTGCAGCTGTAACACACCAGAGAAGACCTGGCCCTCCCGGCTGAGCCTGGTTACTTCAGAGGTTTCTCCATCATTGGAGTTTGGGTTCCTCGCCACCGGGACATTTTGGCTTGATATTAGAGTAGCTTTGATTCTTTAAACTCCATCAACATTGCAAACTAGAATGGTCTAACTCCTTCTATAACATATACTCTATTGTGTTTTCTTTTCCTTTTCCTGTAAAGCTTTGAAACAATGCAAGATTGTAAAAAGCACTACATAAATAAAATTTAATTGAGTGGAAATCAGTTAAAGTTTGACATTTACTCAACATTTTACTGTGGCTGTGTTGTTTTTGCGCTTGAGGTAGAGACAACACCAATGATTTGAATGAGAGTGATCTAAATTTGCCGCCATGCATTATACAGCTGGATTTTCATGCTGTTATAGAGAGAAAGAACAGTTCTCAGAAAGAGTTCTCACACTAACGGCTCTTATGTTATATGGGAAAATGGTCAGTAAATCAGATGTTATTTTTTTGGGGGGGGGGGGTGATTTGTGTATGATAGCAGGACAGATGGTTATGGACTTCAGTGGGTTTAGAGGGACAATCTGCAGGTTGGAGGGGAGGTTTATATTTGAACGAGGAGAGAAATGACCTCATTAGTGCTAAACACACTCGCACAAACATGGACACACACAACCTCATCTTATCTGTATGAACTATTTGTGTGTGTGTGGTTGGGTTTGGTCAAGGTTAGAACGTTAGAAGAACGCTCCAAACCCCTTTTTGATGCATTTAAAAACCTCATGAAATCCCTATTGGAGTTTTATGCTTTTTGTGTATATGTATTAGGCTAGTGTACTTCTAAAAGTTGATGAAATGTACATTCTGGAAAATGTAACAAATATATTGAATATACTGACTCATCATGCACTAGGATACATCCTATCTAAACTTCCAGGTTTCAATAGGAAATACGTCAACACAGGCCAAAAACCTGCACTTTTCTGGTGATCTTGTGACGTTTGTAACCCCACATCTGGGATCGATGTTGCCCGTCCTCATGCAACAGGGAAGATGTGTATAGCTGTACAGGAAGCCGCTTCAACAGTAGTTCGAATAGGGGCATGTATGTGGCCTCCAGGTCGAATGAGAGGAAGTCTGCTTTCCTGCTGCACACTCGCTCCATTCTGGAGGCACACCAGGAGAAACTAAAATAAAACCTATCTATGTTTCCCTCTTTCTGAACCCTTCATCTGTCCTTCCTTCTGCTTTTATTTGTTGAAAACACGCATACACAAACCCCCGGCGCGGCGAGGCCGTGCACCTACGTCGATATTCAGAAGGGTCCTGAATGGATGGCTGACATTTGCATGCATTGATTGACTGCATGTTTGCCCAATATTTCAGAGCAGCTGATGGCTTTATTAGACACATTGATTTAGAAGGCAGATAGATGGAAGTGGACAGACGGAGAGAGGAAGGAATGGAGGGAAAGAAAGGAGGAAATGTGGAGAAAATTGTGACATCGTGAGGAGGAGAGCAGATTCCCAGTGTTGTTGTCTCTGTATTAGGTGCAGTCACACAACCTTTCTAAGAATACTGAAATGATATGTTACATATGTTACAGTATTGGACTTTGTTTTAAAAAAATAGCAGTTCAACAAATAATAATTTAAAATGCTATTTCAAATCAATAATATTGTCAATACTGTAAAGCATACAATTCTTAAGCTTATATTCTTTGCATCAAGAAAAAAGTTAAATTTTTACGAATTATTGGTCAATTATTTTTTAGCAAGTGCAGGTAGGAGTTCAACAAACTGGAAATTTACCACCTTAGTGGTTGTGTGTGGCATTTGCATTTTTTGTCTTTTTTTAATTTATAGATAGAAATAACGGTGAAATTGTTCACCTTCATAAACCAAGTTCTGTTTTACTCTCTTGTGGTCTATGTACTTTTTAAATGAAGTACACTACACATCCTATGTGTACAGTCTTCTTCAGAGTGCGTTGAGCGCCGTTTCTCCCTCTGACAACTTGCGTCAACAAGCCCCTGACTTGTCGACAGAAGTTGTCATCCCCTTCTAACCACTCGGACCCAAAATGCCAAAACAAATTACAAAATTTTAAATCAGGTGCCATTAGCATATTGTTGTTTTTGGACTTTGAATGCTGTGATGTATTAAAAGCATTCAATCCAATTAACGGCATGTTTTTAGATACCTTTATACTCATCTGTAGTGTGTTAATATACAGACTTGGTGATGTAAACACATGTCTGTTTTACTGTGATGTGCATTTTTGTTTTGTAGACCATAAAGATGTTTATAGACCTATTTCTGTAAAACTAAGGGAAAGAGGGATTGCTTTAGACTCTGTGTGTGTGTGCTTTTCGGAGGAGGGTGTTGGGTTGTCAGTGGAAGCAGTGGCCTAAAGTGGAAACTCTCACCTTTTCACCGACACCACTCAACTCTAGCCTGACCTATACTAACCACCACACACACACACACGCACGCTCACACACACACATACACACACGCACACGCACGCACGCTCACGCACGCACGCACGCACACACACACACACACACACACACACACACACACACACACACACATACACACAAAGCCTCAAGAAGGCATAGACAGAATGATTTTAGTGGAATGAATCACACCACAGACTGCTAACTACTCTCTCTGTCTCTCTCTCTCTGGAGTTGATCGGGGTCAAAATATGTTTTCCTCACATGTGACACATATCTGACAAAGACCATTTGAACACCGAAAATCCTTTTAAAACTGACTTTTCAAATTCTGACCGAGGCCACCATCATGATCAAATAATTCAGACAGCTTTTTTGCCTTCAGTGTGAACATGTCTGAAGGAATTTTTACGTCAATCTAACATGACATTTATTTTAAATGATAGATCTAACCTACGTGTGAAGAACACGGAAGGCAAAACCAGAAACAATATGTCTGACGTCATTAAAATGTGGTTTGACACCTTTTTTTGTCTAATTCAAAGTTCATCTAGCACAATCAATTGGTTTTTGAAACAGTTTAAGATGGTCAATGTTGGCTACAAGTGCTATATCTCCATTGTCAAAAGTCAATGATGCAATGCCAGGTGACAAATGGTGCATTTCACGAGCATCACCTGTTCAGATGTGAACGCATATCTCTAATGATTTTATTTAAACAATTCTTGTCCTCTGAGACACAGCCCTAAAGTGTACACTTTCCGATTTGACTTTAGAATGCATTCACGCCAAGCAGATGTGGTTTTGGGTTACACGTCTGTCAAAAATGTCCCAAAAAAACTGCTCCTCTATTCCTCTTCCCTATCATCTTTTTGAACGTGGGAGGGCAAGGGTATCGCCGTACCTACGCTTTGTGGTTTAAAGCTGCTTCATGGTCGCTCGCAGTAGCCAAATATAGAGGCTTGTTCCAGTGCTGCTGTAAAACAGAGCCAGACCAGACAGACCCCATTGCAACAAGTGCTGCTATTTCCACTTTCCAACAGGAAACTAGCTGTGTTGCTGCGTGTGCTTTTGGTTTTTAAGTTTGTGTGTGTACGTACAGGGTTGTATATACTAAATTTTTTTAAATGCCACCATGAATATATTTAAGACATATTTAACCTGACCTGTTAGAAAATCCCCTACTAGGAAAAGCTCATAACTTGTCATTTACTTTAAATTTTTAATTCTTTGCAGGCTTTTGTGAGTTGGGGTCAGTTGATAGAAAATATCATTAGTTTGGCATGACCACATTGGACATCTATGAGATGTCACATATATAGTGAAAGGAATGTTTGTCTGTAAGATAAATTGTGAGATACATTTTTGGTAAACTGTTTCGTTATAATGCCATGTGCCGGTGTGTGGGTTAATGTCATGTTAAAAATAAAGAACATTTTTGTGCGACAGAAAGGATGTGTGTTTGCGTATCTGATGTAGTGAGCAGTTACCAGCAGGAGTCAAAGAGCAGGAAGCTGTTGGTCTCTCTAAACTCCTCCAGATCTTGTTTCTTTATGGTTTCTCATTACTTCTCTCTAAACACCCCCCATCCATTGTTTACAGAGCTATACTGCCATTGCTAAGTTTTGCTTGTATAGAAGATCGGCAATTTAATATCTTTGTTCAGCATTAAGAGTGTGAATTTGTGCTCTCTTTTTTCTCTCTTACCCCCCCCCCCCACACACACACACGCTAGAACAGAAACTGTATTACTGTGCCGCTCTTAAAGTGGAAATGGTATTTATACTGAGGTAATAATATTTATTATTCCCTAACCTTTTTAGATTTACAGCGAAAGAGGATTTGACAGATTTTTGGACCCAAGGGCTACTTTAAATGTCTATTTTTTACACTTTTGACTGTATTTTAAGGACATTTAAAAAAATGACCCACATGAATATAGCCAAACCTCCACACTTATTACATTTATTAACATTAATTTATTCCAAGCTTTTATCCTAAGCGAATGCATCTTGCATGTTTACTTTACATATATCTATATCTATACTTGGGAATCTAAATGGGGACATTTTATATACATTTTAGCCAATTATAATTATAAACATTTTTAGAATAAAAAACATATCGCTGCTGTCCTTCTGAGATCTAGTATTTCCATGTATCGTGATTTGGATTTGTGCAATAAATCATTATTATTAGTCACCATTTTTTGGTCACTTGGTTTAACAACAACCAATAAAGAGTACTGGGAAGTGCTTGTCGTCTTGACAACACAGCTAAATGATAGCGAACTTACACATCCGAGGTTTCGGAAGGACAGCGACTATATGTATCTTAATTAGGGCTGTCAATTAATGAATCAAGATTAATCGCATCCAGAATAAAATGTTGTGTTTAGATCATATATGTATATATGAATTTGTATTTATACAATCATACACATACGTGCATATATTTAGACAAAATATCAAATATACAAATGAAAAAAACATTTAAATAGTATTTAAATTATTGGTAAATTTGAATAAACACTCAATCAATTAAAATATTTCCTAAATAAGTATAAATGTATGTGTATATGTTTATAAATACAAAAGGAATAGGCACAGTACACAAACGTATATAACGTATAAACACAAATTTATTCTGGATGCGTTTAATCGTTTCACACCCTTCATTTTAATATATTGTTTATATTCTAGGAACCCAAGCACTAGGTACACAAACACAAATGAACTGAAATGTTGAAGAATAACAAATGATGTTTGATAAAAAACGCACAGTTAACGAGCAGAAAAAAAAGCAACCTGAAGGCGACTGAATTAGTTTGGAAAAGACAAGCTCTGAGTAATTCATCTGCAGGTCTCCGCATGCCTGTTTGCACAAGCTCTGGATGTGTGCGTGTGTAAGTGGACACATACCTAGGGCAGCGGAAAAAGTCATTTGTCTCTGTGATTACTCATTAATGATCAGCGCCCATCCAGCCACTCCTGTTTTGTTTGGTTTCTTGCGCATGTATGTGTGCGCGCGAATATTTGTGTGCGTATGAGTGAATGAAGTGTATTTGCTCTCCTCTCCCCCATCATGGCTAATTGCCCTTTCTCCTCCCCCTCCTCTTGGCTTAATGAGGTGTCTGACCCCTGGTCGCCTACAGCACCATCGGCGCCTTATCATAACACGCACACATGCACACACATGCTGAATATGACTTCTCCCACAGTTCCATTTGTTTCTGCCTTTTCTTTAGCGCTGGAAACTACTGGTTTGTAGGCACATCTTCACAGGGTTTACATTGTATGACTCCCATCAAACATAGGAAACCGTGGCAGATTTTTGTTGTGGATTTTGCTGGATATTTTCATCATGATAGATGCCATTGTCTGTTTTCTGCAGTGCAAATGCAGATAGGTGATTCTGGTGGCGTGTTCAGGCGAGTCAGTGTAATAAACCTGCTGGATTATACCAGAAGGAGGGGCTGAACCTTCATATCCAGCATCTTTGATGACAGTTCGTAACTGTTCCTCCTGGCAGGTTTTTAGCGGTGTTGATACATAAAACAGCCTCAAAGGGATGGTTCACCCAAACATGAAAATTCTCTCATGATTTACTCACCCTCATGCCATGCCAGATGCGTATCAGACTTTCTTTCTTCAGTTGAACACAGGCGAATAATTTTATATTAAAATGCAGTCATTTTATCTTCTTAAACGGGACTCAACATGTCGAAGCTCCAAAAGTTCTTGCGTGTATTGTGATGAAATATTATATGACTAGTCACAAGAATAGATTGGATTTAAAGTTATTAAACGTATAACTTGAAATATTAGTTTGTTTTAGTGTCAGTTTCACGTAATAACCTAAAAATACGAGTTGCCTTTAAACACATATTTCATTTAGATTCAGAAGACATTTATTAACCCATTGGTGTCATTTGAATTACTTTTGTAATGGACGAATGTGCTTTTTGGACTGCATTATAATATACAGTACATATTATTCATTGTTATTAAAATTGTTGTTGAAAGTAAGGTAAATTATGAAAAAATATTACATTTGGATCTATTCCTATCGGTGTTGCTTTTTGTTTATTTCCTGAACTTTCGAGGCAATATTTTGGGGACAAAATAATGAACAGTGGCACTTCTGCTTCGTGTCTGTAATGGTTTATGGGTTAATCCTATAGCAAACACTTCTGTAATCACTACACAACCAGACAGTATAAATTTGTATGACACTTGATTACGAATCAAAAACAAATCTGTGTGGATAACAGCAACAGACATAATTGAAGTAGACTCATTGTCGGAGACGGGCCTTGGCGACTTGACTGACATGCAGCGCTTATACGCAGCTATTCTGACTATAAGGCACTTCCTATCTCCAACAGCCCTGTCAATAAATACAATAAAAGCTTAAAAACGAGTGTTACTGTTGCATGGTATTGGTGCAATATTCCTGTGAGTCTACCTGCATAACAGGTGCATGTTGATGTGAAGTGAATTAACGTTGGTAGGAAATGGACTAGTTATGATTACCTTCATGTGTTAACTGTCATTTCGCCCATTCCAATCAGCCTGGTGCTTGGCCCCCCGCGGCTGCCTCTGATTGGTTTCCCTCTTCCGCCATCACAGGAAGAACATAAACCCAGCTGGCTCGTCAGCCAATCATCTACTCAGGTCTCACTTTATGGCTACTGGGAGTACTTATATGTGTGTGTGTATAGGGTTTGAATCATGTTTATTCTTTTTTTATGGAGAATTTGCTACTTCATGTGCATTGTGTGCCCATTTTCATGCAAGTTGATGCCTTTGTTAGTGCATAACTTTGCATTTCTGTATTATGTAAATTGAGATGAAACTATATATGGGTGTGTGTTCACCTCTAGACACACAGACACCTTCAGGTGTGTGTGAGAAAGATGCTGCGTGCACTTCTGCCCTTGATGATGTGAGAGCGTTCCCCAGACGCACTCATCCACCCTCAGCTCCTCCCTTCCTCTGCTCTCATCTCTCTCTCTCTCTCTCTCTCTCTCTCTCTCTCTCTCTCCCCCTTCCTCTCTCTCCTCCCTCTCTCTCTTTGTCTCTTCTGTCATTCTTACCTCTGGGGGATTCACAGCTCTATAGTCTGGGGTGTCTTCAGTCTGTTGACAGGCAGACAGATGAGCGCTTGAAGGACTGCTGCGTGATTCTTGTCTGCGAGAGTATAGGGGCGGATACCTGAATTGAACTCTCTCAATCTCCAATCTGGTGCCAAGAACGTTTGATTGACAGCTGTTGGACCTGTGCAAATCTCCATGGAGATTGAGAACTAATGGAGAGTGGAAACACTCTCCAGAACTGTGTTAAAAAAGTGGATATTAGAAGCTGTGTCATACTGCACATCAATTTCGAAACACATTTTGACAAGCTTGTCTCCTTCTATTAGTCGAAATGTGCACACGATTGTGTTTAAACTAAATTCTTCTGATATTTTTTTTCCAAATAAAAGAGGACGCGCATCATCGTTTAAATGTAAAAATAAAATTGTAAAGAAAACTTTAAGTAAGCCAATCCCCAAGAGGTGTAAACATTGTGGTGCTACCAAAACATGCATTTATTTGGGCATCACGACCAGCCTGACACAGTAATGTTTGCTCAGCCAATGATGCGAGTTTGGGGTGGGGCCATCAGTTTAACTGTCCAATCAAGAACAGGTGAATACTTTTTGCCATTTCTTATGGCTGTGGTTAAGAAATTACACAGTTCCTCTTTAAGGGAATTTTCTTTTTACTAGAATATGCAGTCGGTGGCAGGTTGGTGTCTGCTGCGGCTTTAAAAACGTATTTCTGGTCTCTGAGCTAAGTGTATCGGTGTGTGTGTGTGTTTAATTTGAGCGTGGGAGCAGGGCCCTTGTTTATGGAGGCCCCCGGTAGGGCGGATGACTGATTTGAAACTTCATGCTGTTTCTAGGAGTGATTGATTTTATGAGCCCTCGTCCCAGTGCCGGGGCAAATGCGTTCCCATTGGGATGCCCTCCCTTTCAGGAACCTCCTTCGTGTTCGTGTTTATGTGTTTTCAAAGTAATGGTCAAAATCTAATTCCAAGGAGCCTCTATGCTTCACGGCTGATCGTGTGTGTTTGTAGATTCACAGGGAATCTTGTAATTTGCGATGGTTTATCCAGTTTCCTCCAGTTTTTTTTTAAAAAGCAGCCTTTTTTGCTGCTCACTGCCTCATATTTCTTTCTCTACATTGTATTCCCTCAGTGAGACTGCAAAGAATGAAAAAGCCGGGTGAGAAAAATGGTAAGAAGGCATCTGTGTTTCAGTAAACACTCGCAGTAGTGACATGAAGCAGTGCATTTATTTGAGGCGAGACTGACCTGTTAGCGACTCTCATTTCATTCTGTCCTTACATAATTTAAGGAGTAGAGCTACTCTCTCTCTCTCTCTCTCTCTCTGTCTCTCTCTCTCTCTAATTCTCTCGCTGTGGCCTCTGTTAATCTGGAATCTTTAAGCAGCATGATTTCTGTTGCGGGGATCTTCAAGTCCCTTTACCTGAGACATGTGCCGTTGTCGAGCAACCCCACATCCTCGCCTGTTCGGTCGGCTTCTGTAGTGAGCACTAGCCAGTAACATGAATGTGAGTACTGTCAACATGTTGTGTCATTACAAACAGCAATGTCGTGTTGTAAAGTTGGTAACTTTCTAGAATTTTCTGTGTATTCCAGTTGAAGTCAATGTGACACTAATATACCATTTACCAACACACAATTAAGTGATGGTGTAAACTAAACTTGTCTTGTTTTTTATTATTTATTTCATTTCATTCATTAGCGACAGTAATACACACCAGACAAAAATATTGACACACCTATTCATTATTAATTCATATTATGTGCAACATTTTGGAATAGTAGAAGGCATAATTTTTTTTATCAACACCTGACTAATTCGCAAACATAAGCACTTTTATGTATTCATATATTCCTCACTTGTCCATTGTTTATGATGAATATAAATGTATATGATAAATGAGTAAAAGAAATGATGAAACGGGATATAGTATGCAGTGATTCTTCGAAATAGCAAATCTTTTCCTACATCAAAGCTCTGTTGCACTTTTTATTCTCTCTTCTACTTTTGAGGAATTCACCTGCGATGCTTTTCTAACATTCTTATGCTTTTCTTTTTATCCAGTGATGGGCTTATCCATTAAATAAGTAAAATTTTTAATTTAGGCAAAAAAGTTCAACAAAATTGAAATTGAAATGACATCAATAGAAACATGTCCAAAATGTTGACTGGTAGCCTATAACAGGTTTCTAGGAAAGGAAACTTTCCCATCATTTGGGCATGCAAAGCCTGGCAGTTATCAGTAGGGGGCGACACTCTGCCAGAGGGCGCTGTAGGTTGCAAGGTGTGAGCGGGTCAGACTTGCGGTCAAAGTGTTTACTGTAAACAGATTGTTGAACAAACAGCGGCTAACATGCTCATGGCAGACCCGGTGTCCACTGTTGACTTAACTGCTCCCTTATCAGAGAGCACAGCACACGGTCAGCCCTAAATAAACATTCCTAACACATGAATCCTTTGTGTGTGTGTGAGGAAGTAGCGCTTTAACTTGTCCATATAGTGAGTTCAGCATGCTTCTAAGACACACGCTGTCCCATGCAGATATGAGTTAATGATCTAGCTGAGCGTTCAGGGCGACGGTCCAGAACCAACCCGGCCAGATCAACACGCTCCGAACCTGCAGCATGCTGATACCGCAGCTCATCCTTTAAAATAGCTTCACATAACAAACATTACACAGATTTGAACCGCGCTGGAGCCGAACCAGCCCTTTTATCGCAACCAGAACGTTGTGAAGCCCCACGTGAGGCTTTTGATGTTGCAGTGACAATATTTGGAAGTCGTTTTTATGTCACATATTTCTTCGTAGACGTTTGTTCTGGGTTAATGTCTTTCAACACTTTTTGTTTCGGTTCCAGCGAACGAGTTCTTAATTACGTTTAACAGAGGGATTCGTTGGTGTTAATGGGAATTGAGTCCAGCGTTAACAAGTCGGTTGCGTAAAGTGTGTGTGTATGAGCATATGAGATCAGGCTTCCCGTGTGTCTGTGTTTGTGTGTAAGTGCCCGTCACTTGTGTTGTTGCTCGATGTCAAAACATCTTAATGCAGGGACTAAGCTCTGACTCGGAACACACACATTGCCGGTACGCAGCATGCTGCCAAGTCTCTGGGTGGCTGCGGAGCTCAACCTGCTAAAAGATTGAACTCTGGAGGAAGGTGCTGATTTGAGCGCAACACACTGTCTGCCTGCAACACACACACACAGTTTTGGTCATGTTTCATGAGGGAAAGCTCATAAAGGCACATGCCAATTTTTATTGTGTTCTCAACTGACTTTTTATAAAGGAAATTTTCTTCCTGTGAAATATGAAAGTGCTTTCTCTTCATTACAGCAACCAGCTCAAGGCCTTCCACTTTTTTCCACTGATTTATTTATCTTGCAAGCATGCGGCGCAGGTAGCGTGTGTGCGTTGCATGTCTGTGTGCGAAGACAGCGAGTGAGAGTTGTATGAACAAGTCAGCATTTGTAGAGACACTGTTAATTGGCATTTGTGACAATACAACGCTGGCACTTATTGATTCCAGATCGGCCGGGGATCGAATATGCAGAGTGCAGTCCCCATCCCGTCTAAACACGGTGAGAGTGTTTGCGTGTGTGCATGGCCTGTGAATGTACTTTCATTGGTTTCGATCAGTTCAGATAGCTTGAACGGCACCGGACGGTGTGATGTAACTGAATCCAGTCATTTCACAATACGAGTCTTTTCTCAAATCTCCCACATTGTTCCTTCTAAATGACTGATGTCTGAACAGTCAGTCGGGTAGGAAGGGAAATTATAAATGAGATCTTTTGATTTCTCATCTGATTCTCCAAGACAGCTGTAAGAATAGATGGAGAGCAAATTGAGACTTACAGGAGCGTTGTGATTCAGTATTTCCTCAAGTCTTATATAGAGTTTTTTTTTTTGTGAGCACAGTTTGTAATATTGTATTGATTCCAATATTTGCAATCAAATATTTGAAATTTCAGTATGAACAAAAACATTTAATATAAAAGCTTCCAAATACACTGTTTTGTTCTTTATCTCGGCATTTGTTTTTGTTCTTAATTCTCCCGAGCATTTTTTGGAGAATCATCACAATGTTGAATGCAAGCTTCAAATTGTCTCATGAGCAATGAAAGAGTCTCTTAACGATAACATTTTCTTTTGCTCAGTGTCTGAGAGCAGGTGTGTCTGTGGAAACCACACAGGTTAAACACGCGCAAATGAAAAAGTTAATTAAAAGGTTGATTCTTAATTGAATTATAAGTGAGAACTCTATTAAGTCTTTGACTGAGTTGTTAAAGATAAACCTCTGAGCCGTTACGTTTCCTTCTGGCGTCGTAGCTCAGTTCTTCCAAATTTTCTGACCTGATCAGCTGCCAACTTTGAACAGTCAGCTGTGCAGTCATTGGCTGACATCTCTCCAACGCTGACATCACGGGGTCAAATGACGCCTCCGTCTGTGCGCGCTCTCCTGTGAAGATGACCTTTGCTGCAAGCGTACAGATTACAGGAAGTGCTCCCTAATTTTACCCCCCTCCCAGCTGGGAAGGCTTGCTGCTTTATTTCACCAGATGTCCAGCAGACATTAGAATGTCACGGATGAATGCGGCTGTGTGATGGAAGGCGTAATTCAACTTTAGTGCGAGGTAGATTCATGTTTCTCTGGTAGGGCTTTACCAGCATCCAAACCCACTTTTCGCCCCCTGACTGGTAGAGTCCAGCGGCTGGAATGACATAAAAGAGTCTCTGGATTGGTTCACTGTCACAAAAAGGGGTCGTAGAGAAAATGAGTAGAGAAAGATAAGACGACTGATCTCTATCAACCTGAAGAAACATATTGACCTTTTCATCTGCATGTGTTTAACCTGTGCGGCTTCCACACACACCTGCCGTCAAACACCAACACAGAAAATGTTTTGTGATCAGAAGTTGCTGTTTCTGTGCTTTTTGAGACTTTTCTTCTCAAGTTCTGTTGCGTTTAAATATCAACTTAATATGTTTTCAAAAAAATGTTAAAGATATAATTCACCCAAAAACTAACTATTATGCATCGTGTTGTTCAAACCCTGTTTAGTAGGCCTACCCTTTAAGCCATGAAACACAAAAGAGGATATTTTCAGAAATGTCTGAAGTGGTTTTGTGTCCATGGAAGTCAAAGGGCGCCAATGTTGTTTTGTCACAAACAATCTTAAAAATATCTTCATTTGTGTTCTGCAGAAGAAAGTCACACAGGTTTGGAATGACTTTAGGGTGAGTAAATGCTGGATAAAAGAAAATTCTGTGAACTTCCCAAAATCGTGAGGCTAAAACATGAAGACAATTGGTGACATACAGTAAAACAATAAACAAATAGCATATCTCAGATCATTTGTTTAAATTTTATAAGAAATTTGAATCCGTCTCTCTCAGCTTTTGACATTGAAAATGCCTCTGAAACTCTAGAGGTGATACATGTGAGCACATTTGATACATTTGAAATGCGAGACTCAAGCAAAGTCTGCATGTGATTCCATTGCCATCCTGGAGAAACAAAAAGATTGAAAATATCTAATTTTTTTTTTTACTTACTTGAGGGCACATACAAATACATGCAAACCCATGGACACCAAAATGCTACAAGAACTTTCACATTTACATGCCAGAAACACACAGATGCCAATGCTCTGTCCCTGCACCTGGTCCCCGCAGGTCACCTTTACTGCCTTCCTCTCTCTTTGTTCTCACCCTCCCTTACTCTTCCTCTGTCCCGTTTCCTGTCTATATTTCTTTCTACAGCCCAAAAGAGTCATCCCTCACCTCCCCCAGAGTAAACGCCAACACCAGGCCTTGCACCACGGGGCGGAAAGTCCTTGGCTGGCGTAGCCTGCGGACTTATCTTCTTAGCTCTGCTTTCAATCCGAGCTCTCCCCCGGGGAGGAACGCGTTTGAGCAGACGCAGTCGCAGTCAGCTCTGTCTTCTGTCTGCGGGACTGCTCTGGATCTTCTCATTCACAGGAGTGGGAGGGCATGCAGCCCTGAGAAAATATGGGTCTTGATACCGGCACAGGGTATGTAAATGTTTGCTGTCAGTCCAAAACTGATTTGGCTTGCTCTTCAAAGTTGTGTAAATGTTAGGACATTGTTAATGGTGGGAATTGGTCATTAGTGTGACAAAACTCTCTCGGTACGTCTCGAGACATCTCATGTCCTGTTTACTTCTCGATACGATGGCGGCGGGTTTTTCATTAACTTGATGTTCGGGTCTTTGGAAGCGACTGTGCGATTTTACATCTGCTCGAATGCTATGACATGGATTTTTTGGTGCTTGAGCAAATATTGACGGCTGGTGATTTGTCAGAAGTTTAAACCTCAGGCGTACTGACTCCCTCAAGATTCCTTTGACCTGCTTTATTCTTTACAGCTTAATGGAAAGTTTGGGAAGGTCTTGTGAGTCAAGTGTAGGAATGACCTCTCAGTAAGTTGTCAGTGGGATCTTTGGTTCCTCTGTGAGGCTGCAGACTTACAGAGAAGCCTCTGGAGTGATGACGTGGCTCAGGGTCAGAGAAAGGAGGCCTGGGAAACTATGATGAAATATTACTTCATAGGCCTCTGCTTCGATTAAAATGATTTTTTTATCAGTTGTATAAATCATTTCTAGTTTCCATAATACCATGTGTCCATACTGGTCACATGTCTCATTCTATATATGCAGACGCTTTTGCATAAGTTTATATACCCTTTTAATAGTTAAATATAAGAAATCATGAATTTGTTTGTTTGTAATCAAGAAACAAAATGCTCAAGAGTTGCACGCAATTAAAATTTAGATCCAAGAGAAACTACTGAATGGGATATTTGTGTAAATTCAATTATTCATGTCTTCCTCATGGCAGTACTGCATAAAAAGTCAACGTGTCATTTTTTGGCTTATTTTGGATTGGGATTTGTATTTTTATATGTATTTAATGTTTTGAAATCTTCACACCATTGACCACTAAGTAAGGAGGCAAAGTCATGTGCACTGAATGCTCTTGGTGGGGCTGGTGAAGGAAACAAACAGAGACATTGAAAATAATTAGGTTGGACATTGATTAAAACAATGATGATATGCAGTGTGCGAGATTCAGCCTGATGGCAAGGGCAAGAGCAGCTGGGAAAGAAGAAATAAAATGATTTCTCAAACTTGTATTCCTTCCCCCCAGTCGGTCTCATTTCTCTTTCTTTTTGTTTAGATAGACTTTGTCCTTGCTGTTAAAGCATGTTGTTCCTAAGGGAGAATTAAGTCCAGTGCTTTGGGCATTCTGTGTGTGTGCGTGTGTGTGTAATGTCTGAGTGGCCCCTGAGGCTTCATGCTGGGAGCCCACCCAGCTGACAGTCTAGCCCGTCCCAAAGTCCCAGCTTCCCTGGCCAGACCACCCAGCCACCTGATCCCAGGACTCTTCAGATACGACAGGCAAAGTGGGATAATGTGGGTAAAATTTTTGTGCATCTTTAGAGAAGACAACCCTGGAAACTCGACTTCTTCCTTTGTAATAAAAGATTACAATTGTCAACATTAAAATAACATTATAAATTGAGGCTCCATTCACTTTCATATTAATACTGTCACAGTCTAGGAGAAACAATTGAGAGATTAAAGAGATTTGATCTGTTATTTTCCTGTAGGTAGGGGTTACTTCACAGGGTGCAAAGATGCTCATAAATCCAGAGGAAGGAATTTAATGCACACATGCACTTGGGCTAAAACCAAAGAGAAACCTGCCAACATGTGCAAACACACAGTGGCGTGAGGATAAGCAAATGCATTAGTCATCTATTACAGGAATAAGTCTCATACTGGGCCTGTTTTCCAGTCTCGCTGGATGCCTTGTGAATTTCCACCCGTGAAATAGAGCAGCTTTCTTCCTCCGGTCTCGTCTCCGAGCCGGAGTCTGACTGCCCACAGGAGGTGGCTCTGACCTGCCATGGAATCTCTGCTTACAGCGGGTCAAACTCTCTACCAGCAGTGTGGATGATATAAAACATAATCCAGCAAAGAGAGACACGGCGAGACTGACTCTGGCTTTATGAATGCGCTGAATAGAGAGCGTCAGCGGAGCCGGTCGATTTAAAAGCACGCACCTGGTGTGATTCAGGTGTATTGTACATGCTAAATGGATTTCTCACCTCTCGTTCTTTGTGGAGCGGACAGAGCCGCCGGATCGCCCTTGCCGAGTGCGCTCTCAAGGCCTTGGAGTATATCCTCCCTACCGAGAATGAAAGTAATGGAGAAAGAGTAAGAGAAAGCGAGAGGAAAAACGGGGGTGTGTGAGGAAAAAAAAAGAAGAAAGAAAATAGCGTTTACGGTTCAGGCTGCCTCTGAAATAATTTTCCATATCAGTGCAACTGCATGAGCCCAGTGGGAAAGGGAATATGATTTTCTCTGTACAGCGCCAACGGAAAAATAAGAACTGGAATCAAAACAAGCAGCTTGGACTGGAGAGAGAAAATGCTGTGAGAATGAAAGACGGAGAGGCACTTGTTGGTCTTAACATTAGAATTCCCGTACTGGGATTAGTACTAGCGCTGTTAGCAGATCTTTTCTGATTGGAAAATGCACAAAACATCTTTTAGTCACCCATCCAGAACCCTGTTTAGTAGCCCGCTGACATCCATTAGGCTTCGGCCTCTAGAGTTATAGGTCAATCCAGAAAGCACAAGAGCTCGTCTCCCTGTTAATTCCGCTCGGTTTCTCTGCTCTCGGCCCCTTGGGTCGGAATGAGGCTCTTGCTGAGCCCCTGGTTTTGGACAGCAGCCTGTCATTAGTTAATACCGGAGCGCCATCTGATATTCACTAGCTTCATCCTTCACGTCTCCCATGCCGACACTGAGAGTGAACGGGGGAGAGGGTGGTAGTTGATGGGGACGTGGAATGATATTCGGCCCCTGAGCCAAAGTGCTCTCGTGACAACAGGCCGATTAGCATGAAAACAAATGCTCGTAGCAGACAATTGAATCGTTCCCTGTTTGGAACAAATGGTGGCTTTGCTTGTTGCATGTAATTAGCCTAGCCGAGGCAGGCTGACAGCATCCATATGTCTGCAAGGCTGCAAGAGTGTGTGCGAGTTTACCGTAAGCGCTGGAGCGTAGAGCGCTAGCCACTAGCGCAGCATTTTTAGCAGGAGAGGAGCCGCGGGTAGCGGCAAAGGGAGGAAGGGAGATTTAATGAGGTAGGGAGAGAGAAAAAATGACAACACGACCGTCGCTACTGTTTGGTGAGATGGCACGGCGGAGTGATTGGGATGACGAGATGCGTATCCAGAGAAGGAGAGCGGAGTTTCCTCATTAAAGTCTTGGATGGTGCAGATGGAAAGTGATGGGAAAGTACTCCTGTGATCTGACTAGGTATCAGATATGACACAGCTACTTACTGTGTGATGGGATTGATCTGTCAGACAGAAATAGAGAAACAAGATATTCAAATAGAGCAATAGAATAATGCAAAGCAGTAGAAAGAAAGGGAAGAAACTTGTGTCACATTTGTGGTCTACAAAGCCACTTTTTTGTCAGTAGACTTTGAGTGTTCCCTGAAGTTCAAACCTATAACCTTTGTATTAAAATCACAATGCTTTACAATAACACTACAAAACCGGTATATGAAATATTCCATCACAAAAGAAGAAATGTCCAGAAAGTGGTTTTGTGTCCATACAATGGAAGTCAATAAGGTCTAATGTTATTTGGTTACGCTCTTCAAAATATCTTCTTTTGTATTCTGCAGAAGAAAGAAAGTTTGGTGTGCGTCCTATCTGTGAACCCTGAGTTGACCCAGACTGCTGTGTTTGCGTTGTGGAGTGCTGTGTGTGTCTAGTTTTCCTATGTGATCTCTCACTTCTGTGTTTATTCCCTCTCTCTGTTTTGTTCTAAAGGTGGAGTGATTTGAGAGACCTACTGATCATAGAGGGCTGTTTTCACACACACAGGGGGTTGATTCAAACATTCATACATGGAAATGGAGGGGCGGCAGTGCCAGCGGGGAGCAGTGTGTGTGTTGTGTCGTAAAGTGTGTGTGTGTGTCTGCTCATCACCGCTATTGTTTAGTCTGCTGTGATTGACTCTCATCACTGTTTTTTTATACGCTCCTACACACACACTCAGTATATACACATTTTAGTATATACACATTTTGATTTTGCATTAGCCTGGGTGTTTTTCTTTGATTGACAGCTCCTGTTTGAATTCATTACTGTTTTTAATAAGGGGGTTGAAATCGTGTCTGTAATTTAAAGTGAAACCTACGTGAGCGCAGACTGGCAGAAATGTTTTTAATTGATCCGCAATGGAGACAGAACAGCTATTTGTCAGATTTGGAAATGTGGTTGGACAAGTCCTGCCACTTTCCAAACCAAAATTATATGTAGTCTGAATCATCTGGAGGTGATGAAAAGCACCCGCTAATTTTTAAAAACGGAGAGACAACCTTTTAATTCCACCAGTGTATTGTGGCCGTGCCAGCCAACTAATGCGTTTAGCTTGTGGTCTCTAGAAATGAAGTCTATGAAAGTACAGGCACAAATCCAGCCTTGTCGTACATGCTTTCTTGCGGCACTGTGGCGTTAACAAACCTCAGTTCTCGAGAGGGCGATAGAGTTACCTTCCAATGCCTGTGCCATTAAACTGGAAAAATTCTGTTTTGCTAGCTTATAAACATTTTAACTAAATGTTTTTTCAAACTATTGCAGTAGTAAAGAAAAAAATGACATTAGAGGCAGACTTTTGAAGCCCCTTCCATCAATATTGCGAAAGCGATATGTTGGATTAAAATTAGCCTTTGTACATTTTTCTACATGCTAGTGACGTGTAGCTGTGTCACACACTGGCATAGAGTGTGTTTTATGGCTAAAACAATTTGCATTTCTCACTTCACTTCATGGTGCTGCTTTCAGACTATCCGTCATTGTTTTCTTTTTCTCTTTGGGTGGTGTGCTGTTCTGTTTCTTTACATGCACGATGCACTTTTACTGTCCAGCAAAGGATGCTCTGTTGTTCCCGCCAGCTGTGCCGTACGTGCCTACACAAACAAGCCGAGCCACAGACCTGGCTGTTGGACTGTAGATCGTTGGGCCTTTGGTTTTCTTCTGTGTGATTCTTCGATTCTCTTTATCTTTTATTGAAATTTCTGCAAAAAGGGGGTGTGGCATCCATACACACGTTTGTCACAAATGGAAATGTCCAATCTTAAAAAAATATAATTCTAAACTGGGAATTTGCTGGCCTCTTTTACAAGACATTTTACAAAGTGACAATTTGAGATAAAATTCCTTAACAGCAGCTCATTTACAACAGCTTTTTAAGATTGTGTACTTATTTTTATTTACCGTATGTTTAACGTGTCAAGTTCCAAATTGTAAAAAGCAGTAGACATGTGTGGCATCTCTAGTAGATGTTAGGGTGTGAGGGGATTTGTGCTTCCTTTCAGAAAGTGCACTCTTAAAAATAATGGTGCTTAAAGGTTCTTACAAAGCGATGCCATTGAAGAACCAGTTTTGGTTCCACAAAGAACCATTCAACCAAAGGTTATTTAAAGAACAATCTCTTTCCTACATTTTTGTATAATCTGAAAATGAAATAAAGGTTCTTTATGGAACCAAAGGCTCTTCTGGGGCACCAAAGATTCTATTGAAGCATATTTTTTTATTCGGAATATGTGTAGCTGGTCTTCGTTGAATTCATTTCTGTCTTTATTGATTATATTAAATCACATATATGTGTTTATCCAGAACACATGACCTTCTGCAATGTCCACTTTCAGGCAATGGACACTCCCATATTTTCCCTATGATGATAATTGTAACTTAAATGTCATTTAGTCCTCAAAGCGATAGTTCTACACAATCTCATAGAAATTCTTAACTATTCTACAAGAGGACTGATTCCTATGAATTTGTACAATGAATTTGCTTTTTTATTGTCCATTTCTAGTAATTTTATGTTTTCGTAAAATCCACATTGTATACAAATGAGCCATTACGTGCCCCGTTTCATTTCCTTCCGGACACATTTGTCAAATTGTTTTGTAGAACATCCCGATTTTTTTTATTTTTGAGTATGTTGATGCTTTGCTTTTGCATACAATGAAAGTAAACGGTGACTGAGTAAGGGTGAATATGATAGCCGAATGTTCAATTTTGGGTGACATATCCCTTTAAGACTCAGTCTAGAACAGAAAAACAATTTGGGATGTGTTAAACTCTTCAGAAATCCAGGCTCATTATACACAGGCCACACTTGTAACACCTAGCCAAAAACCCTTCCAGCGGCACGCTGACGGATGTAATTTTAGAGCGCAACCAGGGGATAGACCTCCAGTGGGAGCAGTGTTATACGTTCAATGCCACGTTCATTTAAATCCTTCCTGTCTCTGCCGTTTCTGTGTGTTTGGAAACAGAAATGATTAATGACTAATGCTACTTTTACATGTGGATTACCCTAAATAGTCCCGTGTTGGTTTAGACTCACTGACACAGTGGAACAGGCCAAAACCGTGAGGCTTCGAAAATATCCTCTCGTACGGCAGAATCCCAAAAGGGCGTTTTTACTCTGACTCACGGCGCAGAGACGCAAAACAAACACGCAGTGAGAAAAGTGCGCTGTTTCTACAGCTCCCCCTTTTCCCTCCCAAAGGCTATTTATTATGACTAAGAGAGAAAATATTGGGGTTTTCTGCTCTTGGAGTGGCACATGTTTTGGGGGACAGCGAGACGTGGGGTTGTGCGAGAGCGTGGAACCCAGCTGTGTAAACAGTCTCAGACTCCCCTGCCGCACACACCTGGTCACACACACGTATGCGGTAACTGTTCCCCTGATGAAACTCCTAATATGAAGTCTCTCACG
This sequence comes from Barbatula barbatula, assembly GCF_947034865.1. Classification (NCBI taxonomy): domain Eukaryota; kingdom Metazoa; phylum Chordata; class Actinopteri; order Cypriniformes; family Nemacheilidae; genus Barbatula; species Barbatula barbatula. The sequence continues at coordinate 5,180,095 of NC_136779.1, forward strand.
GCCATCCTGCACTCCCGCCATGATCTATGACATATTCCAGCTCTCGTGCTGATATCGTTGTAATGTGTGTTTGTGTGTGTGGGAACGCATGGTGTGATGAAATTTGTCATTTTTTCACATTGTAGTGAAGTCTGCTTACTGTTTGCTCATGTTCCTCACATACTGTATGTTGATGCAGCTGTGTAAATGGGATTAATATTTAGTAACTTTTGAGGTTTATTTAGAAAGAATGGTCGGCTGGATGTGCATCAGCGGACATGAAATATTGAAGATGAACAGCTATTTCGGGAAATGCTTTGCTAGGGACATTTGACCCTAAACATTTTGACCAATCAGATGAACGTATTCTAAACCATTCCTTCTTTTTTATAGTCGTAATTTTTTACCCTCATGTAGGTTCAGAATCAGTTTTTTGTCTGGGGAACACGAAAGAAGATATTTTGAGAAATGTCACAGTGGATTTGCGTCCATACACTGGAAGTCAATGGGGTGCGGTGTTGTTTGATTACCAACGTTCTTCAAAGTATCTTCTTTTGTGTTCTGCAGAAGAAAGAAAGGCATACAGGTTTGACATGTAGTGTGTAAATGCTGGTGAGTAAATGATGAAAGAATTTTAATTTTCGGTGAACTAACCCTTCACTGACTGGCCAAAGCAAACACACACACACACACACACACACACACACACCATGTTTCTCTCTATCTGTTCGTGTTACTGTTTCTTACGCGGCTGTGGCCGGAGGAGCACTTGTGTTATCTCTGTCTGTGGAACCGAGTACTCAGTGCTGGCAGACATAAACATCCTCCTGTGGAGAGAGAGAGAGAGAGCGATAGAGAGACATCTGTTCTAATGTACACACACAGACCCATTAGAACCCAGAGCTGTTCTTTGGTGCTGAAGGATTGCACTTCATTTGGACCTCTGGAAGACTGAACTTAAACACATAATCCAAACCTCTGACTTGACTTTCTTCCCCCTTAAACCCCTCTGTCTGTCTGTCTCTCTCTTTCATTCACATGCGTTCAGATGAAGTGCAGCGCTGGGGGACTCTCATCTGATGACAAGGCTGAACATGCACTTGTGCAATTGGCAGTTCAGTGAGAGTGTGTTTGCGCGCGTGTGGCAAACACACTTGGGACTCCCACTCTTCTGGATTCTCCCTTTTAATTCCTTAATTGGATTAATGACGCTCTGATCCTGGAACCGGGCGATTAGTATTCACATGACCCCGATTTCCTTAAGCGCTCGCACAAGAGTCAATCTCTCTCCCGTTCAGGCGTGTTTCCCGCCGCGGACGTAAATAAACACGTTCCCTTTGGGGATCCGACAGACGAGACCACATCATTCTTTATATCTCATGTAATGGCTTCATAGCGACCGGGCTTCCCGGGCTTCAGCATGTCGCCCCACGGCATGCACTAACCGCTAGCTTTCCTTGGCACCTGCGTGTCTTTTTGTGGGGATAGTCTCTAGACTTCCCGCCATCCTTTACTAACCTCATCCCTTCCTTCCAGGATCAACAGCGTTTCATTTCTCTAGCTGGTTTATTAGAGATGGTGGAGGAAGGGGGGCTCGGTAGGGTGAGCGCAGGCAATAATTTCACCCTTTGCAGCTGATGCTCGGCCCACCGGCGCGCTCGAGACGGAGGAAGAAAGAGAGAAAAAAGTCAATAAAGAAAAGCAAACAAGAGGAAACGTTTCATTAAAGGGAAGTTGGCGGAGGGCGTAGAGGAGGAGAGAGGGCTTTTATGTGCTTTTGAGGAGAAGGCTGTGTACGGCTGGGGATAGCAGCCAGACTTCTGACTTGCGGCGTAGTCTGGTTCACTTCGCAGCTCGTTTCGGCCAAGAACCACCCTCTTGGACTGTGAGAGAGCGCATGATGGGCATGTAAAGTGATCAACTGCGGTTCTCTGTTTCTAAGTACATCTGAATTTGGTGATTGCACAATAATAAACTGAATTAATGTGTGGAAATAGATGGAAACAGATGGAAACCAAAACAAGTGTATAGTTCTTTCTGTTGTCATGTGTCTAAAAAATCTTGTTGTTAATTTTATCTCTTGCTTATTTTCAGCTTTAATCCTCCTACCTTGTAGCATTACCTTGTAAACTAACGTTACTGTTTAGTGTGTTGACAAAATGTTTATATGGTCTCCTGCTTGTAAGTTGCTTTGGATAAAAGTGTCTGCCAAATGAATAAATGTAAATGTTTGTTCACTCGGAAATTAAAATGTATTTATCATTATTCATTTACCATCACTTATATAATTCCAAATCTGCTTGACTTTCTTCCTTCCGCAGAACACAAAAAATATATATTTTAAAGAACGTTCAAAACCACGTTGGTAACCAAACAACATTGGCCCCCATTGACTTTCATTGTATGGACAAAACAACCCCAACACATTTCTCAAAATATCTTCTTTCGTGTTTCACGGTCAACAGGAAAAAAATATTTTTGTGTGAACTACATCTTTAAAGCTAAAATGTGTAACTTTTCTTTCTGTGTCGCCATCTCTGTTTGAAACTAAAATACCGTTCCATGATAGAAGAAACTGGTCATAGCGCAAAATGCTACTTTTATCTGTCACTACAAGGGGAACGAGTGAGTGGATGAATGATGAAGTGTCTCGTTGGTTGTCATCCCAAGGAAACCAGAATCCGCCCAGGCACCGACGGCCTAACGTCTTTTCAAACCTGTAATTCTGCCATTTCTCAAAGTTTTTCCGCCCTCCTCAGTAGTTGGGGTTTCAGCCCGGGGCTCGAGTTGTGGCCTGGTGCTCTGTTTATCTTGTAAGAACAGTCATTTAGTAATTTCACACCCATAAACATATTCCTTAACCTCATCCTTTTCAACCACGTTAATTAACTTTTATCAGTTTAGGAAATGAAACCACACTCGCCTTCACCTCGATGTTTAATTGGCGGTTGTTTCAGGGACACAAGGGCAGGGTCTTTGTCGGGGGAGACACACAGGAAACCGCAGCCGCACGCACCGAAACTAACAACAGCGCGTGGTGTTTTTTTCAGCAGCAAAGAATTCACAGTGTGTTGTTAATCTTGTAAATTTTATTCAGATGGTACCTCGACATCTTGAGCGCAAATCGGTCTATTGAACTCTGTTTAATAGACGGATTTGATTATTCTATATGCTGTGTCGCACCACGTGCAAATAGTGTTTGGTGAATAGCTCATATTTAAATTATATTGACTGAAGTTTATTAAAGCCATTCCTCTGTAGCATTCAGGTTAATCAAATTTAATGGAGCGTTGCAAATTTGTTGTGTTTCTTTTGTTGGTTGGAAAACAATTGGTAAATGACGTGTGCAGATATTTAATGACGGTCCATATGTTTGTATGTACTTGTATGCACTGTGCATGCGTAATATTTATTAACTCTTGTCAGGTTGAATGTATATTAGCAGATTTTTTGTTTGTTTATTGAGGGCTATCCTCTTCTCCAAATCGAATCACTAAATGACTGTTTGGATGAGGGTGTATTAATACAGCCTGTGACTTATTCTCTTTTGTAGGTCTTGTTGCAATGTGTGTGTGTGGAGAGAGAGAGAGAAAGAAGGGTTGAGAGACTACACCAGAGCGATCACAGAGACTTAATTATGGAAGCCGTGTTTTAGAACAGGCTGCACACTTAGATGTTCAAAAACTTTTTTTTTCATGTTTCCATTTTTCATTCCCCCACTATTTTATTCTGTATCTCTCACATTCTATGTGTCTCATAATTCTGCTTTGATAATTCATTTAGTCTTTTCCCCTGCAATTGCACTATATTTCTGTCAAATTTTGTCGGAATCGTATTTTGAGATGTGATGACTGTGGGTTCAAACTCACAGGCGTTGACCAAACCGTTATTTGTTGCCTCTTTGGAATAGTTGACTGTTGTAATCCACTTAAAAATGCAATAATTTGGTAATTTTGATGAATTGTCCTTTTTTTAACCGAAGTGTTTTCTTTTCCTCAGGTAGTGGACTTATAGGGAACTCCTCTGCCTCCTTCATGGGTACATTTCTGGCCAGTAGTTTGGGTTCTCCTCCCTCCCACCCCACCGGACCCCCATCATCCCCCTCTTCTCCGCCCTATCGGACCGGACCCCATTCCACGGCCCCATCACAGATCTGGTTTCCCCACCCACATGAAGGTGAGTCATTTCATCCTGTTTTCATTGTTTTCATTCCTGTTTTCCCATGCACAGAAGGTCGGATGGATTAATCTTTTCCAGTGTTTTGGTCTAGACTGTGCCTTCATCTACACAATGTCATTTTCATTTTATATACCACCTTCCCAGCATCCTTTAAGTAACTTGTCACACCCAACATTCACATACGCACAACGCAATGTTCTTTGCAATATTGAGTTGCTGTGTTTTTCATATCTCCAGTCAAGTGCACATCAGTCACTCCACTGTTTACATTTCCCACATTTCTGGCTTTTATATACGAGTGTGATTGTGTTTTTCACCTTGTGTGCTTATATTTTAATCTATAGGCTGCACATAAATGTGTAATAGGATCTCAGAAGGTTTATAGATCTTCATATAAATGTTAACGTTCTAAGTGTGTGTGTCCAAGTCTATTCTTTCTAAATAGCTGAGCACTTGGTATCGGTATTTTCACAAGTGTCTGTATGTATGTGTGTGTGTGTGTGTGTATCGGTGCAGGTTAAGTGCTCTGTATCTGCGAAGCTCTTGGCAGCTGGCAAAATGGAACAGTAATTGTGGTTGGCAGTGAACACAGTGGTGTTACTGCTGGCACTGAGCTCTACTGTAACCGAATGATTGAACAAATCTGCGCGCGAGAGGCGGAGAGAGAGAGCGAAATACAGAGTTGACCTAGCGGATAACTCTACTGTGCTTTACATAAACCACCAATATTTCTGAAACAATAACAATAATCATAAAAATAACAAAAACAATAACAATAATATTAATAATAGAACGTGTCTATAATGATACAAATGGCCCTATCGTGATGATAAGAGCTCATTATCAAAATCAGTCTTTAATTGTGCTCAGCCCCCTCGAAGCAGCAGATTGGACGGCTCCGTTTCCCTCCAGCCATGTCCCCGCGCTCCCTGCCTCATTTGCATAAAAAGCGTGTCATCAAAACGAGCCATGCAATTACCCCGACCCTGTTCCCCGGGAGACGGTCCAGCTACCGATGATGTGACGCCCCACCTGACCCATTAGGCCGGGGGGTGAAGGGGGAGGACAGGAGAGAAAAGCTTGAGTTGATTGGATGCAGCAGGATCTCCTGTGTGGTCCGGAATAATTATTAATTCATATTTATTAACTTTATGAGGGTGGTGCGGTAATGTTGGCAATTTAGTAAATTACCTTAAAAACTAAAATCGTGGAATGTCATTGTGATGGGATATCACTGGGTAGTCTGACGTCGCGATGTGAGACCTCAGCGCATACATGCTCAACATTAGAAATCCTCTGTTTTTCGGGGGGATGATGTAGGGTTTCCTCAGCCATAGCCACGGGTCTCGTGACCCTTACGGTTAAACCCATCTGCAACGGTCTACTTCCTGCCCAGACAACTGACACTCACACACAGGGTGTGCATCTGTGTGTGTGTATTTTTGTGGGTACGTGCATGCGGTTTTAACTGGGAGATGCAGAGGGTTAGAAGCATCACCACAGGGAGGTGCTAGCTTCCGGAACCTGTCGAGCGTGTTGGTGTGTGTGTCCTCACTGCTGTTGGCCCCTCGGCTCCTCTTTTGGCTATGAACAGTTTGTGGTCAGGGACCGCTTTTCAGTGCCTGCTTTATCTCCCCCGGTCAGGTGTGTGTGTGTGTGTGTAAATGGGTGTTTGTAGTCATAGAAATAGGGCAACGATGAGCAGCATGCTGGCTTAGACTAACTGATAATTGCATCCAACCGCCCTATGAAAGACATGTCTGTCTGTGTATGTGAGAGAGATTTTGTGTTTTTCAAAGAAAAATAAATTAAGTTTAATGTTATTCCCCATGTTATACAAGAACGATAATGAACTACAGCTTGAATTCCAGTGCGTATCCCAAAAAAAGCTATCGTCTGGCTTTAGATAAAAGGCATTTGTAACTAAATGGAATTCTAATACCTGTCAATGTGTGTTAAGATTGTTTAATATAAATAAAGCTCTTTTTTGTCTTTCTGCAAATGATTTCCTGTAAAACTAGAGTTATGCTTTGGGTGACAAGTTGAAAGCAAACTGGACACCTGTTTTCCCATCTGTGTGAGCTCTCCAAGGAACATCAGGTTCTGATTGTGCCTGACCGGAGGATGCTCATGTTTATTCTCTCTCTCAATCTCTCTCCCTTTACATACACACTCTCGTACGCATTTGCGCACTCTAAATTCTCTAAACAAGTGTTGTGTGAGACATTAAGCACACAGCTGAGCGTTACGTCGGGTGTTAATGTAAAACGCCTGGAGCAGGTAGAACAGAAGTCAGTCTGCGAAGCCACTACAAGTTTATACTCCGAGTACGTGTTGGAGGTAGGTCTGCGCGCTCGGGCTCAGCGAGAGCTAGAGAGAGAGAGAGACATAAAGAGAGAGAGTTGGCTCAGAGCAACAGAGAGGGGATCACCTTTGAAGTCCCAGCTGGTGGAGGAAGCCAGGCTTGGGCTTGGCACGTTGCATGAAGTGACTATTAGTGTGTGTGTGTGTGTGTGTGTGGAGAGACTGTGTTTAGCCTGGGAAAAGACAAGGAGACAGTTTGTATATTTCATTATAAATGAGAGCGTAAGAGGAAAATAATTGGTTACAGTAGCTTGTGTACACCCGCTCAAATATATGTTCGTGCTCTCTCTCCTTCACACACACACATACACACTTTGTCCAAATTATTGTTTTTAGGGACTGAATCCAAGAAGCCCCAGTCGGCGAGCTGCCAGTTGGCCAAACTCCAGTGTCTGGAGCCCAGCCAACAAACAGATTTGCCATCCGACACATACTCTCTCTCTCTCTCTCTCTCTCTCATATGCATACGCTCTCGATCTTTCTTTTATCTCTCACTCCTTTAATACTCGACCCCTCTCCCCTTGATGTTCTAGACCACTCTTACTCAATATTACCTTTTCACCCCTCTTTATTCTTCACCTCAGTCTGGCCCCTTTTTCAAACCCTTCCTCGTTTGTTCCTTTGATGTATCTTACTTTCTCGTACTATTGATAATCGATAACTCATTATCTCTCATTATCTTTAACCATCTTTTTCCTTTATTTTTTACATACAACATATAATCTATATATATACACAGTATAATATATAAACTGCAAATGTTTCCTATGGTGTGACAAGCTAACAATGAATATAAATCTCTCTTATGCTTTTTATATTAGTGGTATAAATATTAATAGTAAATTATTACCAGTTTCTTTTGTACATTTTTGCTCTCACACCATAGGACACATGGTATACATATATATATATATATATATATATATATATATTTAACGCTCAATATTATAAAAATGCACGTGGGACTGATAGCACATTCTATATCACTGTTCCAAGTTGCTGCAATGCTATATTACTCGATGTTGAAATTATTATTTTGAATTATTATTTTGAATAAACATTCATTTTATTAACACAAGCGTCTTATATCGTATTGCTCTCGCAGGCATTTTATAAAAGCAATAAGGCACTCGAGGCCTTGCGTACAGTGATTTTTAGCGCAGATAAGGGGTGTTCTTTGGTGCGTAGCAAAGCAGCCTCTCATGGCTTATTGCTTTGTTCTTTTTTGCCGTCACGGTGGCCGCATTCTACTGCCGTTGATTCAGCACACCTCGCAATTAACAGAGCTGACAAGATCTCCTCCCTCTCTTCACCCTCTCTGTTCTGTTCTCTCCTCCCTCCGTCTCTGATTCATTCCGGCGCTTCGCTTCAATTAGAGAGTTATATGGGCATGTTTAATTCGCCTCTGTTTTCTTTTTATATTGTACTCCCATATTAATTTAAACTATAGCTTTGTGTTCTTTACTGGCATGACAAATTTGCAATTTTATTGCTAAAGCAGTGCACAATATGTACAATAAAAATGTCAATAGTGCAAATGTAGCAAATCAGGGGCTAACAAATAAACTATAAATAATAGCAGAGGGCCACGCAATTGAAAATAAATGATGTTATGTATTGTGATTACTGATATTGTGTTTATGTTATATTTATGATAAATAATTAAGTAAATATTTCAATGTTGGTATTGCACCTGTTTAACATTTTTGCCTTATGATCCACAATGGTTATAAATCTCTATTTATTCCTTACTTCATCACTTCTTCCCACTTATATTTTGGGTACGATTAATTACACCAAAATATAAAAAACAATAATAATTCAATATTTAATAATTCTTTCGTTAGTATATATTGCAATAATTGTTTTACTATACAGCACAACAATGTGACTGTATAGTATGTTATAAAGAATCAAATGTAACAAAATAATGAACCGACGTAAAGCCACAGATGCAAGCAAGAATATAATATGTTATTAAAACAGAGTGCGTTTCTCTCTCTCTCTGTGCGAGTCCATTGTCTTCCAGAAGGACGTGGGGCTACAGTGGGATTTGTACTATGTGTGTCATGCAAACTGGTCTGTAATCTGAGGTTGTATTGCGCCTTAATGTAAAGCTATATGATTGTGTCAGGGATTTACACCACAAAACTGCTTAAAGATCAGAGCCGTTAATATTAAAAATTACGCATTTGGCAGACAATTTTATCCAAAACATTGCATTATACTATACATTTGAATGTGCAATTCCAGGATCGAACCCACAACCATGCTCTAACCACTGAGCTTCAGGAAAGCTGTATTTACATATGGGTTAGAAAGAGAAAGATAGATAGTAATTAAATAAGTAATTTCTCACAGACGTAAGAAAAAATATCCTGCACAAAGCAAACATTGGTGTTAAGCTTTTGTGTTAATGTGTTTGTGTGTGATTGAATAGGTTGTCTATGTGGCTCCGTTTGGTCTTTCTTTCATTCCACACACACACGACAGCAGCTTCTCTTTGACTTTGTTTGGATGCAATCCAACATTCCCCACCTGTCCTCACTGCTTCTCAATCTTACTGAACAAAAACAGTGTCTTGGCTTCTTACCTCGAATCCAGTTTGATCTGACACTCTTAGACCTGTTGCTCTTTTACTTTTCATTTTGATAAATACAAATTTCATTCTGAATGTGAACTTAGAAGTTTTTGCTTTATCGCTTTGTGTGTTGGGTTGTTGTATGGGTCTCCAGGGTTCTCAGGGTGTTCTCAGTAAAATCTTGTGTTTCGTCCACCTTTTTTTCTGTGCTTTAACTGTTGGCATTTAAATTAATTGTGGAAGGAAGAGATTGCTTGACTTCTCTAGTCTCATCTCGTCTCCCTTCCTCTCACCTTGTCTCCTTTTGCTTCCTACCTCATGTTTTCTCCTCTTCTCTCTCCTTTTCTCTCACCTTACCTTACCTCATCTCTTCACGTCTGATTTCAACATCTTTCAATACCTTTTTCACCTCTCCACACACACACGAACACACGCACGCACGCACGCACGCACGCACGCACGCACGCACGCACGCACGCACGCACGCACGCACGCACGCACACACACACACACACACACACACACACACACACACACACTCACACACGTATGCATGTTTAGAAATGTGCTGACTTTGTTAATTCCTCTCTCGCTTGCCTTAGTGTGTGTTCACTGTGAATGCTTGCATCTTTTTGTGTCTGCATGCGCTGCACGAGTGTGTGCGTCGATGAAATTGGAACTTTGTGGCGGTAGGAAACAGGTGCAGCCAGAAGGCCTGATATTACACATCTGGACTCCCCTGTGATGTCACTGTCAGCAGGGTGCTCCACTGGTGTCAATTAGTAGGAGAGGCAGAGAGGGGGGAGATCTCCTTCCCTCATCCTTTGTCTCTCTCACCCTCTCGCTCGCTTTCTTTTTCAGACACACTCACACATGTACCTACGCAGACATTTACTGTCTGTCTCTCATAATCTGCTTCTCGAAATGATACGCTCTGTCGCTATCACACATTGCTCATGTGTTTTTTACATTAACCCTCTCGCTCCTTATTTATATCACGTAAAGATTCAGATTGTATCCTTTCTTAATTCTTAAAGTTCATAGAGAGTGTGTTTACTTAATTCCATCCTTTAAAGTGATAGTTCACCCAACAATCAAGATTCTGTGTTCACCCTCATGTTGTTGAAAGCCTGTATACCTATCTCTCTTCTGTGAAGCACAATAGAAGATATTTAGAAAAATGTCTAAGAGGTTTTGCGTCCATACAATGGGAATCTATGTGGTCCGATGTTGTTTGATTTACCATATTTCTAAATATCTTATTTTGTGTTCCGCAGAAGAACAAATTTAGACAGGTTTGGGTTGACATGGGGGGGGGATTTACAGTTTTGAGTGAACTATCCCTTTAAGTATATAAATAGTGGCCAAGCTTTAAGACCAGTGAAATATTTCAGTTAGGAATCTTGATAGTTAAGAAACCTGATGGAAGACACCAGCTCACTAGCATCCAAAAAACAAACACTAAGCCAGCATTGTTGTTACAAAGGAGCATTTGTGCATTTGAAGAAACATGTCCGTCTGTCACCATCCCCAGTTTTCCATTGTATTGTGTTAGGGCTAACAGAGGTCATGACAACATGTGTGTGTTTTGTATGCTTTTGGACAATAGTTCTGTTGAATGCTGAGGATGGGCATTATGGACTTCTGTTTTCTTTGGCCCCAGAGCGTTAAACTTTTAACTGCAACCAATTAAACAGTGTGCAAGGCAAGTAAATATCTTAACACAGGAACACACATTGGCTGAAGACACAAGAATCTTCTGGAAACTTGCTCACATACACACACCACAGATGGGTATAATAGCTGTGTGTTGTGCGCATCTTAAGAGCATGACCCTTGTCTGCCTAGCCATTGACCTCTGCTACTCTGTGGTTTGGTTTCAGTCATGTACTTAGTTTACAAAAAACCCACTTCAGCCTCGATTATTCCAGGACACAGTTGAATATCCTTGAAGATGCAAGCAGAGCGGACATTGATCCTTCCTTTGAACCCGCGGAGTGTGCATACATGACGCATGTACAGAACCTTAGTCAGCACTACTGAAATATACTAGAAAATAAACAGGAGTTAAAAAACTGTTGTTTAGTTGAGGTACTCATAAATCTCGAGTAAAGAACTGAACTTAGTTGTTTGTGCAGGGATTTCTGGGAAAGGTTGTGCCATGCTGTAGGGCTTCATGAGGGTGCATCCAGCCATAGCTCAGCAAAAGGCCAAAACTGTCACTTTCTTTTGTTACATTTGTTTATCCTGACAATGTTCCCCTCTCCCTTTCTATCCTCTCTCTCTCTCTCTCAGCCCCAGGGTATCCCCGCTTTTCAGGGAGTCTAGCCCCCACATTCCTCCCCATGAGTCCCCTGGATCACCATGGCAACAGTAGTGTACTCTATGGACAGCACCGATTCTACGACACTCAGAAAGGTGAGATGGTTAAACTACATGAAACAGTCAACATACAATACCTAAATCATCAAGCAGAATAACCTATATGTTTTTTTTCTTTTTTTAAGATTTATTTCTACGAAGTCTTCCTTCGCAGCCCCACCTTCTCTCTGCCAATCACAGCCTCCCACCCCTATCTCGAACTGCCCCCACCCACCCGCTAGATTCCTGCAGCCGAGAGAGGGAATCTGGGAGTTCAGCATCCCAGAAGAGCTCCAAAGAGACAGGTGTAGCAGAGCGAAGACTAGCACCTGGAGGAAAAGAGAAAGACAAGGGTAAACAAGATTCCAAGCAGGATCGCCAGCACCATGCTCCTCCACCAACTACCCTTCACCACCATCACCATCCGCATCAACATTCGGGACTAGAAGAAGACTTCAGGCACAAAAACGACCACAAGCACCTTAGCTCCTGCCTGCTTAGCACGAAAACCCAAAACCGTTCTGATCAAGGGTCGACAGCTAGGGGTTCCCTACCCAGTTGTGTGGGGCCGGGGGCCTCAGGTCTGGGAACTGGACGGCAACAAGGCGGAGATGGTAACTGTTGTAAGGAGGGGGTAAGTGGAGAGATGCGGATTAGTGAACCACCTTCAGACTGTCTTCGGCACAGTGCCATGCTGGGCCATGCCCACCCAGTACCCTACTCAATGCCCCCACCCCTGGGCCTAAGCTCTGCTGTGGGTGGGTCCTGGCTGCACCCAACTCATCCACACCATCACCATCCTCATCATCCCCATCCAGATCTCTTCTGCCCACCACCCCCTGCTCCACTAACCATGCCCACTGCTCAGGAAAAGAGGCTGGCTCACGGAGCAGGCAGGGACTCTGAGGTTACAGGGCCCACCTTTGTTCCCTCAGTGGGGCCATTGGGGGACAAAATTTGTGGACAGTTTCAGCAGGGAAACCCTCATTGTCGAGGTGTGGGAGGTGGGACTGGAGGAGGTACAGGGAAGGAAACCAAAACTCCAGAGAGGAATCGAGCAGTTCCTCCTGCGCCTCCCTTACAGCCGCCTCCAAGTAGCTGCCAAAGAAAATCCTCCCAAGAGCAACACGCATATGGCAAGGCAGACAAAGGCCCAGACTGGCCCCCGGGCCCTCATTCCCGCACACACGAGGTTCAGCACAGTCACAATCAGCATTCCCACTCGGCTCGTTCGTGTAACTTGGACAGCAGTGGCGAATCTGATGCCTTCCGGCCCTCTCTGCCACAAGGAACGAAGGGTGGCCACCAAACTAAGAGCAGCATATATGCCAGCACCCCACCTTTCCGGGACTGTTCCCACTCAGGTCCATCAAACAGAGCATCGTCTGAAAATAAAAATGGAGCTGAGACTGAGTGCACACTTCAGAGAAACGGTCAGAGAGTTGCTCGGATACGTCATCAGCAACACGGAAACAGGGCTAGCACTGGAGGACAGGGTTTGGAGCTGGAGACTAGCAACAGTGCAGAGAAGAGGAAGGTGGAAATGGAGACAGCTTTGCAGAGATACAGCGGGCATCAGACTGACACTCATCCCTCCTGGGGACACCAGGGGATTCGGTCGGATGAAGACTCTCCGGGTGCCAGCTCACGTACTTCTCAAGGGGAGCCTCATACGGCACCACAGGATGCCACTTTGGGCCCCCAAGGACCTGAAAGCAATGCCATGAGGAGCCTGATGAAGTACAGCACCCAGCAACCATTGCTATTCTCTCAAAAGAGCCCATTTGGTGGCCTGGGCTGCCTCAAGCAGAGGGCAGCAAGCGGAGAGAGAAGCGAGAGGAACGAGAGAAATGACAAAAGTGCAAACAGTTCGAGCTGTGCTCTACAGGAGGCGAAGCAGACCCTGCCCCCCAGGAGATCCTCATCATCTGGGGAGAGCGAGCGCTCAGAGCGGGTGGGTAAGGAATCAGGGGAGGCTCAGGGGGAGGGAGAGGTGCGGCAACCCCCTGTGGGGATAGCAGTGGCCGTTGCCAGGCAGAGAGAGCCCCCGTGCCGCCTGCCAGACGGGCATCCCACCCATAGCCACCACAACAGAGTGATGCCCAGCATGAAGGGTAAGCGACTACCAGCGGGAGGTTTGGTGTATGTGTGTGTACGCCACTGTGTGTTCCAACAAGCTATATATAGTTTGTGAGTTTACTGGAGATTATTGAAAAAACTTCTTGAAACTTAATCTGTTAAAGAATAGTCTGTGGTTATATAAATAATGCCGAATAAGATTCTTTTGGTTGTTATTCCAAATCATATAAACATCAAGACCAAGGTCTCTTTTGATGTTTTGAAGGCTTACACTCGCCAGATTGGGTGTTTTAGGTGTTACAGAGACTGCCAAGTTGCTCTTATATCTCTAGGCCATGATGTACAATATCTGTTCAGATGAGCATGTGCCAAGATTGCATTGAATGTTGGAGGACAATTAGCAACCACCTGTTTAAAACATTGATTTAATCTTGCTCAGTTGCAATACACCGGCTGTGTCCAGACCCTGAACGATTTAGCTTTCTCAGGTGTTATTCAGATGAATCTTAATTCAGTCTAAGACAAATTTCAATTCAATATTTCCATTACCCTTGTCTACTGATATTTCAACGTATGGTCGATTTAAGCCACAGAAAAAATTAAAAGCCCACTCCTTAATTATTATTTGTTATGTGAACTATTGACAACATTTCTGCCAAATAAAAATATTGTTTTTTATTTGCACAAAATTAAAACAGGAGAAATTGGTCAAAATAACAAAACGATAAAATGTTTGTAGATCTTACCCAATACTAATGTTTGACATGTATTATAGGATCAGTTTTAAAATGAATTTCATTGCATTCTTTCAGTCTTTCACATTTATGTCATTCCTGAGGTGTGTTTTTGTTGAAATTCAACAAACACTGGACTGGAATGGCCACAATAACATTCAGAAACGCTCGTGGGGTTTCTCAATTTCTTTCTGTGGCTATAGATGTCTTTTGCTGCATTTGATATCCTACCGTGTGTGTGGTTCGACAGTTGTTTGAAATAATAAAAAAGGGTTTTGCTTGAGCAGTAAGAAGCAGTATTCATTCGAAATATCCATTTTGGCACCGGAGTCATTAAATATTCATTTAGTTTTCTCTTAAGCACTCTTGTCCTTTTTGTAGATATTTAGACGTTTTTTTTTGTTGCATTTTTATATTGTGGTACTGACTTGGTTTGTGTTACATGTAGGTGTTGGACGCCCCATGTACCCGCTGGATCGGGAGGTGGATGAGGAAAGAAAAAGAATGTGTGAGGAACATCTTGGATTGCCTCCATTCGACAGAGAGAGAGATCTCCTCCTCAGGTCTGGCTTCTCACAGTGCTACTGTACATACAGTACACTACTATTACAATCTTTTCAAAGGATAAAAATAATAAAAGAGATATAGATTGTTTTAGAAAAGATCTCTAAAATCTATTACTTTGATTTGCTGTAGTATTCAAAATACATATTTTTCAAAAATTGAATTATCTTACCTATGCTATTCACATTAATTGTGTAACCGTAACTTATGACGTCATAAAAAAATTCACAATATTTAATATCACTTAACAGATCAGAACCAATTCCTGTTGACTGAGTCAACCTGCAGAGTTCACATGCTGCCTTGTTTTTCTAATACCTTAGAGTCAAATTTTGCCGTTTTTATTGCTTCATATCAGGGAACACAAAGACAGAGTTCAGTTTGCCAGGATCCACCCCTCCAGTAGCTGCCATGGAGATCTGACCTCACACCTTCTTGTGCCAGGCAGTAGCCAATTAGGCACTGAGCCATCTGCTCATGCCCACCCCGCCCATCATCACTGGATGCCTCGGACAGGAAGTCCCTCCCTTTGGATGGGACACTCCTATAGTATGCAAATGCCATCTGTATATTTACTGTTTCAATAGTGTTAGACTTGAACACACTTTATAGTCTTATTATATAGACAAACATTTGAAACTTAAGACAAAATCTTTGAACATTCAGGAGCATTTTTTGTCTCTGTTTAGGTCTCAGTCATGCAGCATTGCACCAGAACCTGACCCCAGGCTTTTCTGCCGCTATGCCCGGCCCCTTGCAGCCAGTCCTGCCTCTGCCTCAGGACCCTTCTGCTGCCCTAGTGGTACTGCCTTCTGAGCCAGCAGCACACCCTGCCACCCATCACTTTGGTACATTACACAACATAATGTGAATAATGCATGTGTTGTTTTTCCCAGGGTTTATGTTTCGGCACCCATAACACCCTGTTTACACCAGACGCGACATGACAAAAGACAATAGAACCCATTAGAACCCTTTATAATTTCACCTTTCGTCCTCACTGGATGCGACGCGACACAACAAACCCCATAAGAACAAGGATTTTATTGTGTTGCATCGCACCGCTCGCATCTGGTGTAGACAGGGTGTAAAGACTAATTCACACCAACTTTTGGTAAAAATATGTTTTGAAATGAATCAGAGCACTTTTATAAACTCCCTTAGATCAGTGTACAACATATTGTCAAACATTTTAGCCAAAAAAAATAAGTGATGATTATATTTTATTTAAGCTGCAATGCATTACTTTTCCCTCTATTGCCATCTCTATTTAAAGGAAAATTGCATGTAACTTTATGTAGTTGCATGGGTTGAACTAAAATTACATTTCTGATGAAATCGTACCTGACAGCTCAACTTATAAAGCATAACTATAAGCTTCTTGTTGTGAATTGTGCTAAGGTAAAGAGACAGTTTTAAACACTAATGTTTTATGAAAAAGCTAAATAATGTTTTTTTGTTCGTTTTAATAGAAAAATTGTTGATTGGAGCTTTTTTATTATAGATAATTGATATAATACATTTACATTTACGGATTTGTCCAAAGCGACTTTGCATTATACTATACATTTGTTTCTAAGAATGTTTAATCCCTGGGATCGAACCCATGACCTTGGCATTGCTAGCGCCATGCTCTAACCACTGAGACATAATTATTATTATTATTAACTAATTAATATACTTTGTTATTAATATTATGGAGAACAATTTTCCAGGTATCCAGACTTCCAAATAAGTTTTGTTAGGAGAAAATAGTTAATGAAAACTTCACACTTTTGGGTCATTTCGTCACAATGGGCTCAGTATGGAATGAGCCTTAACCTGAACTCACAGCAGCTCCAGTAACTAATCAGCGGTCGGTCAGTCCTGTTGTTCCCTTCTGGAATTCTACACTGAATTTCGTCCCCCTGGGTCTCATGTCCCTTCCCCCATCCCCGGTTCCATCTCATCCCCTCTCTGCCCTGTATCATTCTGTAATCATTATTGTGAAACGCTTCACTAAGCCAAGCAGGCATTTACAGCACATTGTAGAATGGACTTAATGGGAGCAGTTTCACAAGCGACCCTAATGCACACTCTGAATGCGCAAAGTGGAATTATTCAAACTGTTTAAACAAATTATCATTTCAAGTAGATAGCTTGCGTATTTGACTTTGAGTGTGTGCAGGGGGAGGGAGATAGATAAGCGAGCGTTAGAATTGGTGATGTAAAGGCACTGTGTGGGTGTGCGTTTCAGGGTCTGTTGGTTTAGATTAAATTTGTATGAATATGTTACTGTTTGCACAGCAGTAAAATTATTCCAGGTGGGCCTGAGGCGTTCGTCTCCATTGTAGCAATGCAGGGAGCCCGAGGAGTTGAGGGACACAGGAAAGAGTAACAATTTAAGGACACAATTTGTTATTTGGTTCTTTTGTTTGGTCGGTTGCTTAAAGTCAACATGAAATGTCCCCTTTGGCCCTTGTTTTATTTATGTAATATCTTATTTTAAGGTGAAGCAAGATATTTAGTGAGAAAAATACATAAGACTGTACATTATATTGTGGGAATCTATAAAGTTGTGAAATGTGAGGACTGGCGAGAATGCACATTTACCATGGAATGTTTACACGTTTTTCAACTGCCTAGGTGACTTTCGTAAAAAAGCACATTTGTTTCAGCGACGAAAACAAATTATCGCACTTTGATAGAGATAACAATGTTTTCTCTAGAAAAAAACTTGCACCGTTCAATTGTTCACAATACATTGGCACGTTAATACATTTGTCAACACTTTTATTCAGGCAACATACAATGGAAGCTATTTATTTGATCAATATGTGCATTCCTAGAGATTGAAAGCCATGACCTTGACGTTGCAAGCACGATCTACATGAGAACAATAGGAATCAAGGCTCAAGTTGTCCACATCATTCTGTGCTGTGTTGTCCATGCCATGCGAACAAAGTTAGAATTGAACTGCTATTATGTACTCTTTGAACTGTTGTATTGTGCCTTGCTGTGCTCATGAAATCTTTTCTGTACAGTTTGGCATTGCGCTTTGATTTGCTGTGCGTCTCTTTTACGCCATTCCACCACATTCCACTTAGCCGTGCCGCGCATCGTCGCACTGCTTTTCGATGTATTGTGCTGTCCTGTGCTGCGCGCCTCTGTTTGGCATTCCTCCTCCCCACGCTGGCTGTGAAATTTAATTAGCTCTCTGCTCCTTAGCATCACACTCCCCTTTCTGCAACAAAGAGGGGAAGTGCATCTACTGGATCCCTCCCTAGGGAAACATAACCCTGTCCCAGTAATCTTTCCCAAACAAAGGTCCTTGCCATACATCAGGGAAGGAGGGGCGGGGAATCGGCAGCATGCAAAACCCAATGGCTGAAAAAAACATATTGTGTTGAAATTTCTGTGGGCTGAGGCTCAAGGCTGAGACTAAGTGCTTTACACAGCTGCGCTTTATCCTTCTACACTCTCTCTCCCTTCAGCCTCCGCAAAACCCGGTGCGGCAAACACAGATAAAATCGCTGGAAAAAAGCGCGAAGACTTTGTGATTAGAATATTGGTCTATCCAAAAGTAACATGTAGTTATTTCACAGAGATCAGTCAGAAGACAAAGCACGATATACTGCATCTACATTAAGTGCCTTCAACAAAATTATGAATGTCTGGATGAGATTTTATTCAAGTATTGTGCATAATCAGTAAACATACCAAACAGATGCTGACAGCATGACCGAATTTCTCTCTTGATAAAACATCTGTGCACCCATCACCCTTATTAGTGCAATAATAACCCAACCAAACTATGGTGAGCCATTTGGGGATCGACCCCCTTGCCCACTCTCAGCAGGCTGTCAGGCAGGGCTTGTCAGAAAAGCCACATTCATGTGACATTTCGAGACAGCAGCGCTGAATCGCTCTGACTGGTACTGCGGCGCGCGCGAGCCAGAGATCAGGCGAGTGCGGCTGGTTAGCTCACTGGTGACCATCCATTTACGTTAATCCGCTGAGGTATGAATGAGCAAACAGTGAGTGCAAGTGACAGACGATGCAAAGAGGAGAAGGGGTTTGCATTCTCTGTCCGCCCGTAGGTTAGATGAGCTCTGCCTCTGTGGCGAAATGAGGAAGGGGATGTGGAAATGTGAGTATGGGAGTTTTTGCCCTGGGGATGGAGGATGACTTTTTGAAGAAAAGAGTGGAAGAAAAGAGAGACACAAAAGAACCTTATAGCCGTAAATCAATAGGCCTTCAGAACGATAAGTGCGACTCGCCTTAGGGCAAGAGAAAAAAACCTTTGTTCATACTTTTCTCTCACTCTCTTTCTCTTTCTCAACACTTTCTCTCTGTAGATGTAATGGAGCAGCAGGGATTGTGGCCCCCTGTTTATGGAGCCCGAGGGCCCGCCTCACACATGCAGCATCCCGCTGTCTACTCCCGCTCCCAGTTTCTACGGCAACAGGAACTCTACGCGCTGCAGCAGCATCAGCACCAGCAGCATCGTGCGGCGCAGGCTATGGAGCTGGCACACAGACACAGTCATTCACAGGTGACACCAAAGAGAAAACACTGCAATTACACTTGCACACACACACACACCATCAGCACATAGAGTTTAGATGCATTTCCTCACAGGCCGATTTCCCAATGGCTATTGCTCTTCCGCAGCCCAGTCTTTCAACAGTTCTACCCGGAGCACCCAGGGTTGTGAAAGGCCTGTTATTCCTGCTTTCAGAAATTCATAGCAGTTAAAGCACACGCAACTTTCACTTTTGAAGCGCATTTTGATGTCGGAAGTTTGAAAGAGCAGGTTCTCTGCAGATTTACGATTCAAGCTTTTATCCCAGCGCTTTTATACAGAGACACAGAGCCGAATGCAAGTGAACTGGAGATCATTAGCACCCATTGTACTGCATGTCAGGTGCTTGTCCTTACGCAACAGTGCTGGGAAACCTGAGACGGATGAATCTTAACTAGCTTCATGCTGCAGAAAGGTTACATTTTCAATATAAATGTATGTGAGAAAAGAAGGAACAATGTTAGTTGTGAATACCAAAATGTTAAAATCAATACCAGTGAAAATTTTAATTCTCTATAATTACCATAAAACACACCTTCATTTACTAAATTAACTTACAAAAAGAATGTAATCAATTTCACAGCATTGCTTTACATGTTTCATGTCATGATTCAAGTAAACAGCATTATTGTAGCATATATATGAAGTTCTTGTGCTTGTCTTTTACTAAATGAATTTCCTGTTTTCCTGCAGAGGAAACCTGAAGATCCCCCCATCGATTTGGTCGAAGGATCTTCTGAGGTCCGCACATCCAAGCCCACTAAGCCCGTCGGCCCCTCCACTAAACCTCCTCCCTCCTCTTCATCCCCGGGGGGCTGCGCCTCTCGTCTTTCACCCTGCTGTCGCTCACCCGCCCCACGGACCCACCTCAAGAGCACGCCCTGTCCCGAACCCAGCCCGGCCGTTGCTGCTCCTCGCTCCCCGGCGCTCAGCCCCCACGCTATCCCCCACCACCTGCCTAAACCTGCTGAATCCAAGGACAAGAGGGGAGAGGGCCAGCCCCCGCAGGACTACCCACAGTCCCTGGAGCCTGGTGAGAAAAAGTTGCACCGTTTGTGATTAGTCATTTAAGTTGCTTTTCTGTGTAGTGATGTTTATTTAGAGAATTATTCAGAGTATGAGATTGTGCATAGTGGAAATAAACCTTATAGAGTAGATAAAGTTCAGATGTCTGTGGTTTCTTATATGCTATGGAAAGCACGGGCAGGACTTTTTGACCAAAAAATTAAAATGTTGTCATTTACTCACCTTTGAGTTGTTCCAAATCTGTATACATTTCTTTGTTCTGATGAACACAGAGAAATATTTTTGGAAGAAGGCTTATTCCCATTGACTACCATAGTAGGAAAAATTACTCATTCTGTTGAACACTAAAGAAAATATTTTGAAGAATGTAGGAAAGAAATCAGTTCTGGGGCACTTTTGACTACCATTGTATTTTTTCCTACTGTGGTAGACAATGGGGTCCAAGAACTGTTTCGTCCAAATATCTTTTTGTTCAACCAAAGAAATTTGTACAGGTTGCTTAAGTAAATTGATCATCTTTTCCTGTAAAAATAAATCAAACATTCTTGAAATAAAGCAAAAACACTGATCAAGAGAATCATTTTTGCACTGAAACAACCAGAGAAGAAAAGACAGAATAGTGCTTTCTCTAAATGTCACCCCTCCCAATGCCCTCACATTTGAGTCTGCAAAACATCGACTATAGGACAGACGCTGGAACATTTCTTTCTCAAGGTTAGGGTCTTGCCACAACGCCTGGCTCCACAATCCCCTGGGGGAGAGGTAGTGAAGGAAAGATAGAGCGGCTGAAAAATCCCCTGGTCTGTGAGACTCAGGGCCAGTCAAAAGAAGAGCGAGATAGCAGACCACAGATAAGATACACTAAACCTTTGAAGGACTTTTTGCCCCTTTGATCACCAAAATCAGTCCATTAATGTGAATCGAAGCACAATCGTGTGATTTTGGCTTTGAGTTTGTATCTGTGCACAATTGTATCTATTTTGAAGCATTTGTATGTGCAAGAGATGCCTCAGGGAGCAGTGTGCTGTGAAAGAGGCAGACAGGGAACGGAAGGGAGGTCACGGAGACAGAAGACAGGGCCTCTCTCTTATCCTTCAGGGGTCCTTGAGTTCCGGCTGGCGGAGGGATATGTATTTATCTGGCGGATGGTCACCATTAATAACGTGTTGCGGAGGTGACAGGGCTAGCTCGGCAATCACACTCAGACACCACGCTGTCATCAATATACCCCGGATATCATGTAGACACACACGCTCTTTCTGTGAATGCGATTCACACACTCACTTTAAGACTAATTTATACACAAACATTCCTACGTGCAATCTTTCTCTCTCACTAGCGCGGCGCGCTGCATCTATAACAACTCGAACATAATTCAATATTCATAGAAAATTCGCTCATGCCTGCGTTATAGTCTTTATGGCGCCGGCTCCATTATGTGTGTGAGTTATACTAGATAAACGCAGCAAATGGTACACACTGTCGCTAATGCTTCTCTATAGAGAGTTTATATCACCACATGTCTGCACTTCAGCGGCAGGGGTCCGTGCCCCTTAACTGACAAGGTCATATTGTAATGTGTACAACAAATGAATGGTAATAGTTTGTTGGTTTGTATGCAGCTAGTGTTTCAGTCACATTTCTACGTCAGTAATAGATTTTAAACAAGGTTGTGGAATCTAAACCAACATCTGTGTTTTGGAAACACTCAATCAGTTTTATTTTCATTTTTCTATTTAGATCTCCCTCCTGGCTACACTTACCCCGCCATCGCCATGGGTTACAAAGGTGGCCCAGTGAAACAATTGGCAGAGCATGCCGACCTGGAGGCGGAGCAAGCAGAACCTGCTGAGCCTGCGCCTCAACCCCTCCCACTTTCTCCTAAAGGGGAGGAGCCTGTTAGTCCCCCTGGAGTGGGCTCACCTACCAGAACATCACATGAAGTAGAGAAGGAGGAAGAGGTTGGAGTGATACAAGCTGAAGAACAGGTGGAAGAAGGAGAGTCGGGGGTCACTTGTGGACCTGCAACCATATCGCAAACTTCCCTTTGCCCCGATTCTCCTTCAAACCCTCATTCAAATATAGCGACAAAGATTCCCAACACCCAAACAAGTGAAATTGATATTTCAGTTCCAGCTGAAATTAGCAAAGGGAAGGATGAGGAACTACAAGACAAAGTCCAGGTTTCACAGTCTGTGGGACCTAGTGAGAATGATCCAGAGAAGGCAGGTGACAATGAGTGTGGATTAACCTGTGACCCAGGGACCGCCCATCCCTCGCCACCCCTGTCCCCCTGTCCCGTACCCTCCACCCTGGGAAATCAGTACCCGGGCAGCTGCATTTGGAGTTTGGAGCTGCTCATCGCAGCAGCTCTTTGTGCCACCAGAGATGCCCGCATGGTTCCCCCCGTGTCTGTATCTGATAATGCAGTGGCCCCTAATTACGGCATAGAATTACTGAGTGAAATGGCAGAGTTGGAGCGAGCCCAACAACAGAGGAATGACGTGGGGGAGAATGAAGGTGAGACTAAACAAAAAGTGTATATTTAAAATGAACAATGTTTGTAAAATTCTAACTGTCATGGTTTCTGAAAAACGTTAGAAACCCCATTGAAGTGATAGTTCACCCAAAAAGGAACATTTTGTCATAATTTACTCACCCTCTTGTCATTTCAAACCTGTCTGACTTTCCTTCTTCTTTGGAACAAGAAAGTTAGTAACCGAATAGCGACGGCACCAATTCACTTCTATTGTATGGACACAAAACCAATGCAAGTGAATGTGTGATGGCTAACAACATTCTTTAAAATATTTTCTTTTGTGTTCTACGGAAGAAAGAAAGTCATACAGGTTTGAAATGACAAGAGGGTGAGTAAATGATGACAGAATTTGTATATTGGTCGAACTATCACTTTTTAAAAATGTCTTGTAGATTCTACCCAAATGTTTTGGACATCCTTTAAGTTTGAAATCCTTTGAGTCTTTCGTATCTATAACATTTGTTGAAGTTGCTTCCTTGCTAATATAAGGTGACATCAGAAGTGTTAGCAGAAGTGAGGTAAAAGAAACCAAGAACTGCTTTTCTGTTCTTTCATATCACAATGTAAGCACAGCCAAAACCCACACATGATTTAATTTCTCATCAGTGATTTGCATGAGGCATGTTGTAGGGCTGTGATACAGGCAGCCAGGGAAGACCACGGCGAGGCCTTTCATTTCGTTTTTCTCTCCTCACATAAAGAAATGCAAAAACATGGCTTTCAGACCAGCTACATCTCCAGGCTTTATGTGAATTTAAGATAACAAAGACCTGCCCATCCTGACAACACACACACACCCAAACAAACAGTACATACACAATCACCTGACTGTCCTGTTTTACACTTTTATAGGAACACACGCACACACGGGCCAGCCTTTTCCCTATTGCGCACACGAACACACACTCCATCGACTGAGCCTTCTTGGCTTCTTTTCCTGCATAAAGATCAAATGCTCCTCAGTCTTTTGGGGTTCCGCACTTCCTGTGGGAGAGACTTAGACAGCTGGAAGGAGGGGGTAGTGTTTTTAAAGGGCTTTAGCCTGTCTTAAAAGGCAGCTCTAATGATGGCTGGCTCCCCACGGGTCCGCCGGGTTTTGGACTACGTCCACTCAGTCATCTTAAGGGATGTTTCCCTGCCCCTGCTCCTCAACCTGTTTGATCAGTTTTATTAGGCTCATTTTAAATGGAAAAAAGCCCCTTCGCTTTCCCACAGCTCGCCGAGTCCCCTGGTAAAAAGTTGATGAAAAAGTTAAAGCAGTTGATCTTTTTCCTCTCAGGACGACAGCGTTTTTGTCGGCTAATTAGGGCCCATTGTTTCGAGTGCTGTTTTAGACGTGTTGCTTTTCCAGGGAACGTTTAGCATCTCCCAGACAAAGAATGTTTTTATTTACAGCAGCAACTGAGGAATCCCAAACACGTGGAGAAAAAAACTAACCGTATTCTGCGTTTTTGTCATTTTGCTCAGTCTAGCTTACAGACAGATGAAATGAAAATGTGGAGCAATGCATTGCATGTACTCCTTAAGGCTGACAGTTAACATGTAGCAGATGTACGCATTTACTGCAAAATTTATGGTTTTTAGGAAGATGGACTGGACTAAAAAAACATTTACATTGTGCAGATGTTTTTATCCAAACTGCTTTACAAGTCTAGATCTTAAAACCAGTTATAATGCTCCAAACCAATCTTAAAAGAAAAGTTCACTTAAAAGTAAAAATTATCCATCCATCCAATCCATTATCTTCTCAAAAAAATATTTTCTGCAAAACACAACAAAAGATATTTTGAAGAATGTTGGTAGCAATCAACATCGATTGACTTAAATTGTATATATAAACCACTGAAACATTTCACATAATATCAACATGAGGGTGAAAAAATAATGACATAATTGTTTTTAGCTAAATTATAATTTTAAATTGGATTTGCCAGTTGTGTGGCTTATCCTTGCTTGTGTGTGTTCTTCCGACAATATTAAAACAGGGATGTAATCTGCTGTGTAATTCTTGTCCAAGAAAGCTGCACTAAAGGGACTAATAAGAGAATATGATGAAGCTCTTTGCAGCAGGATAGAAGCCATCAATAAACACGTCCGGCGCTGAATTATTAAAGAACTGGAGGTGAGGCAGCCCGCTCTGGCTGTCAGGACCCGGTCCCTCGCCGGCTAAAGATTTCATATGCGATCAGGTTTAGCCTTTAGTGATTTACAGATTTGATTTCAAGGTGCTTATCTATTGCAGACATCTCAAGCGCTCTGCTGACGTTCCTCGCGGCGTTACGGACGTCGTGAAGTGCGGACAAATAACATGTGATAAAATTATATAGATTTTGAGAGGTCCTTTGAAGTATTGTTGGTAGTTGTTATTGATTGGTCAGTGATACCGCCACATACAGCATTACCACTCAGTCTTTCCTGGGCTAAATGTTCTCGGCTATCACCCGGAGAGCATCATTTGTCTTCAACCTCTCCTTCTCTTCTTCCTCTCTCATTTTCCTTTCTTTTACCGGGTCTCTGTTCTTCCATCCATCTCATGCATTCAGCTTATATCCAGTATCAGTGTATCGTTTCGTAGCTCCCACCTGGTCTTGTTACTGTAGGGGATGGGCATCGATTTCACAAAGACCACCACTAGGGTAAAAGTGGCATGGTAAAAAGACCATGCCAGACTAGAATAAACCAGTGTTCCTCATCTTGTCTTGCTTTCCCTTTTCTGTTCACATCTTGGTCCGTTTCAGTTGAAAGATTTTCTTCAATGGTGCAAAAACTCTTTTAAAACCTATGCTTGTCATTCACATTTCTCTCATATCCTTCCCTTTTGGTTGAATCCGTGAAACCTGTGAAGAACACGTCAAGGTCACTATAAGAAGTCAGAAAAACAGGCTTCATTTTTTCATTTGTATTATTTTTATGCCAAAATCATTCAATTCCACAACAATTCTCATTACTGTAATGCGAACACATACCCACCCACACACACCCAAATTACAGCAGTGTGTAAAAATATCTCTCATTACAGTAGTGGTAAAAATCTCATCCTTTAAAACAATGATATAGGCTTATTTAAATTGTAAAGTCATTATGCATTTTGATAGTATTTGTTTTACTGCCTTTAATTTATGCTAATTAAAAAAAAAACTTTGTATTACAGTAATGACAATCACTACTGAGAATTATAATGGCAAATCCAAAACAACTCAACAGTGAAACGTTCAGGCGCATTACGGTAATGAGAAATTGGGGGTGGATGCTTAATTGCCATGATTCACGAAGCAAATGTTAATGTCCCTGAAGTTGGCTTTATTTTCATTACGCAGAATATACGATTTCTCTTGATTTGTTTTTGGGCAAACGTGGACATGTTCTTGACGGGTTTCGTGAGTTTGTTCTCTTCTCTTGTAGTCTCGATTTCCTCCATGTGCATTTCCCTCGGAGCATAAATTGGATTTTTTCCATGTAAGAAGATGTTTGCGAATAAATAGATAGCTCAATAAACACATCTTATTGTCCTCTCTCCCTTCCACCACCCCTTGCGGTCTCTCTCTGAAAAACACATACTGTGCGCCTGTCTTGCTGTGACGCGACAGAATAGCGAGCTGTGTTCGCTCGCTGACACGGACACAGACGCTCACACGCGCAAACAACTCGCTCATACAGTGTTCTCAGTATCCCAAGGCCAGCTTTGGCTGTCATGAATATTCAAGCCTCATTGGCTGTGTGGAGACTGAGCATGTGGCCTGCCCTAATGACAGTGATAAATGTTTAGAAATTCCCCTTCTTCATCTCTTGCTCTCTCGCTCTGTAACATGGCTCCTGGCATCTAAGCCTCATGTACAGAGATAAGCTCTCTGGTTAATAGCTATCATCATTGCTCATTCGGGCTCTGAAAGCACAAAGTGCTGTCAGGAAACAGTGGCGTGCTTAGCGGCCTTATATCGTTTCAGGCTTTCTCTCTGTGTTTTAAAGGTCTCTCTGCTTGCATCCATAGGGACATGCTAGATGTCTGCATTGCTGGGTCTCTTTTAAATGTGGAGAGACAGGGGTTCAGTTAAGACCTATTATTAAAATGTGTTACAAGTAATATCACATTCAGCCCATGCAATGCCGAATGTGATGCAATGACAGTAAATTTAATTAAAATGTGATAGATTGTGAAATGTAATGTTAATTTCTCATGTCAGTCAGTTAATCGTTGAAAAATTTGATGGTTGGTTTAAGCTTTCCTCGTATTCTGTGCAGAAGAGGACATGCTGACCTTTGACCTCCAAAGTCTGGCAACCCTAGCTGCCGCACGTGCCCTGGAGCTGGCCCCGCCCACAATGACAGACTCGACCCCACCCCTCCGTAGAATCCTCAATCTGCGAAGAAAATGCAAGTGGACGCCCCGCCCTGAACCGGTACAAGTAGCTCATGTTTATTCATTTATGTTTGCTTGTTTGTTTTGCCTCGAAGCTGCATCTTTCACTTCCCCCAAAATGATGCAAACAACTTGTGATCTACTGTATAATTTACTGCATCATACACATTTTTTGGTGTTTCACATAGAGACGAAATTTATACAGAACAATGTAAGCATTTATCATTTAGATCCACTGTGTTCAGAACTTTGGCCTAAACTGATTGGACTTTGTCGGTGTAGGCGTGTCCTGTTAAGGGTACCATGGAAACGCTGGATCGGGAGGAGCTAGCGATGCGCATGCAACTGGCAGAACTGCAGAGGCTCTACAAGGAAAAACAGAGGGAGCTGGCAAAGCTACAGAGAAAATATGACCATCAGTGAGTAAACCACAGACATGCACACACTCTCGCGTTCCACGCACCTCTTAAAACCCATTTAGGCATACAGAGATCGAAAGCTCTTCGATCTCACACACACTCTCTCTCCAGTGCTTTCTCTGTCCCCGTGTAACACGCTCCTGGGACCACCCAGCGTGTGCTGAGACCTCTTAGCTGAAGCTTAAGCTGTGCCTAAGTCTTCCCACTAGTCCACTCTCACAATTAGTGTGGCTTAGTGTTTCGTAGCGTTCAACATCATTAGTGTGAATTAGCGTGATTGACAGCTCTGTGTGTGTGTGCGCGTTTACAGAAAAGAAGAAACCTCACGCAGTCCGGCTCGCAGAGGACCGGGAAGGCCACGGAAGCGCAAATCCACGTCGGCTCCAACAGACGCCCCTAAAAAAGTCAAGTGAGTGTTGCTCTTTGCAACAACAACACTTTTGAAGTCTCTGACACTTTTGCTTGCTTAATTATAAGGACGAAAGTTTGAATGACCTATTTTTTCAAAAGTTGTCCAACATGATGATATCCTACAGGTCTGGTATAGTCACATTTGTTTTCTCAAGACCTTTATCCTACATCGTAATAATTAAAACGCTTGTCTGTTGTTTCTAGAGAGAGAGTCGAGATTAAATTAGAGTTACGGAGACTAGCTCATCATTGCCTGCGATAAAACAATTACTTACCTGTATCTGAACTCTTCGCTTCCATTTATAATAAAGTCTAGATAGGAGCTGCGTTGGCTTTCTGTAATATTATGTTGGCGTGTACGATCTACCTCTGTGCGTGTGTTCACATGAGTGTAGAAGACTCGTATCAGTTCAAAGAAGGCAGACTAAGTGCTTAATCCGTGCAAAAAGCCATCATTAATCATATTTACAACTTCCATTGATTATCTACAAGTGTTGCAACTCCCTTCTATCCCATGACGCGCCAGCGATATTAATTTGATAAAACACGGAGACCAATCGCCCGTGCAAAGTCAGTGCTTTAAGTTATCATCCTGATGGATGAGCACTCAACCCCCCCGAGATGCACCTCTGTTTACACCAGGCCTCAGACATTTTGATAAACTCAGTCAAATCAAGTTTACCCTACCTGATTAACAAAACTCATTTTATTACTACCCTGGTTGATTAGCAGCTTGCTAATGAAAAGCAGGAGCCTTCGTTTAATTACACATGCTATACCCAGCGCGCCTTTATCCCTGCCGTTAATAAACCCCCTCCCGACAAATAAAACAAATGACAACCTCCCGCCACTAAAATTTATCCAAGTCATAAAAGCCTTTTTAAGATCGCCTTTACGGAACGTCGGAGAGATGTTGGGGTTTTACGTCTCTATCGGTTTCATCAGTTGGATGGTTGACATCATGAGTTGTTGAGCAGTTGAAGGATAATATTTACCAGCGTGTTCGTCAGCATTATTGGATTAAAGGTTTTGTGCTTGGGAGAGAAGGAAGTTTTTTGTTGATTAGAAATTCTTCACTATGTGTTTGTGTAGCATCCTTTGGCATCATCAGGCTGAATCTGTGAGAGGTCAGAGGTCATTAGACAAGGTTAAGGGTGTTTTTCGGTTTGTTTTGGCATCAAATCCAGTTCGAGTAGGAGCCAGGCAAATTATGTGATGTGTGCAGGTCAGAATGCTAGGCAATCATGGGAGCATGGGTTAGAGATGCATGCAGAATTTTTTTTATGATTTCATTATTTATCTGTTTAATTGTTATGTTGAAATATACTGTGATTTGTTTAGTTCAGTTTTGGTTGTACTTTTCTTCCAGTTTAATTTTTAGCTATTATTTGCTATAATTTTGTGCGATTTTTTTATGAATCGTTTAATTGTTATGTAAATGACTGGGATTTGTTTAGTTCAGTCTGGTTGTAAAATTTTTCGGATTTGTTTGCTATTATTAGTTATAATTCTTAGCGATTGTTTCTTGATTTTATTATTTATCTGTTCAATTGTTGTGTTGCTCTATACAGTGATTTGTTTATTTCAGTTTTGGTTTTACAGTTTGCCAACCAAGTTTTGGTTTAACTTTTTTTGTAGGTCAACTAAAACTAATTCCACTTTATTTAAATCTCTAAATGTGTGTTTATTTTATTTTTATTAAGCTATAATAACCTTTGTTTACTTGCTGGTAGGGGCACAAACATACATGTTCAAATACAGTACATACGTTCATATTTATATGCTCTCTTTTGAAGTCTTCCTCTCTGTCTCTCTCTCTCTGTCTCTCTCTCTCTCTCTCTCTCTGTCTCTCTCTCTCTCTGTCTCTCTCTGTCTCTCTCTCACTCTCTCTCTCGCTCTGACTCTCTTTCTCTCTGCTTGATGATTGTGTCCTGCTAATCAATGGCCTTCTCTGAATAGCATTACTGTGTAATCCTGACCCCTCAGAGGGGAAGGGGTTTGTAATTAGGGGACTGTGAATTCTCTTACCAGCCTACAGACACACTCTCTCTCTCTCTCGCTCGCTCACTAGCTCTTCCCTTTACAGCTGGAATGTGACATGGAGTTGACACAACGACTAGAAAGGCCTTTCAGGATCAGGAGGTCAAAGGGTCGCCTTTGGGTGGCGACAGGCAGAGCATGGTGGAATGGGGGGTGGATGTCAGCTTGCTTTTTAATAGACGTCCTAGAAACATCAAGCTAAAGCAACCGCACACCAAACCTAGTGTCAGGTTACTAATCAGGTTTCCACGGTTACCTGGTCTCCCAGGCCTTGGGGGTTTTAGGAGACTCTATGTGGCATTTAAATGCAGAAGAAGTGAATTGCAGATGCACAGCGTCTGGAAGCAAATACTTCCCTTCTGCAGACTGCTGAGGCTTTATTCGTTGTTTTGACAAAAACAGGGCCTCTATTAAGGCCCATAATGAGTTCATTGGGCTGTGGTTGAAGACGTGTAGATAGATATACTTGTGCCACAAGGAGGAGAAACCGAAGTGCACTCAAAACTCTCTTTACTCTGTTCAGTTGGGCGGTTTGCTCTTAGTAATGCTTTGTTCTTGAAGGTTTTCCTTTGCTTCCCCTCAGGTCTGTTATGTCTGAGAAATCCATGTACGCTTGAAGCATCTCCCAAAAAACAATAATTTATCTCTAGTTGTGTTTTGAGGGGGATTGTGGTAATATGGTAATATGAGGTTTTTGGATGAACTCATTGGATGCAGATGTGCAGAATGGGTTGTAGACGGGTATGACCGTGTCGCATGTGGTCTTGGGTCGATAGAGGTTAGTGTCCATCGATCAAGCCGTGGAGCTCTGGTCAGACGTCTGATTCACTCTGGATAGCTCTCTCTTTCTTTCTCTCCTGTTTTTACTTGACTTGTTCTTCTATTGTGTGCTGTATACTTTTCTCGACAGTAACATTTGGATTTACTGCTGAGACTGTAGCACTTTTGTTTATTTAACTAAGAGGTACAATTCTGCAGGCAGATTTGTTGGTGTATTTAACTGTAACTTCCAAATTTCCTTTTTATGTTAAATAATTTTTTTTTAACATTGTTTATTCATCCTTACGGGATATGAGTCCAAATCTGTATATGACCCTTTAAACTGTGGAATACAAGAAAATATATTTTGAGAAATGCCTTTGTGGTTTTGTGCCCATTGAATTCAATGGGGTTCAGTGTTGTTTGGTTACCAACATTCTTCAAAATATCTTCTTTTGTCTTCTGGATTAGAGAGAATATAATACAGGTTTGGAGATACATTAGGGTGAATTAATAATGAAAAAAATACTTTTTGGATGAACTATCCCCTGATATGAACTTTTTATTGAGGATCATAAAGCTTATTCTATTCAAACAACTCAGTTTCTATTTTTAAATGTCTAACACGCTCTAAGAAAGTTGCCTTTTCCAAACCAAACTGTGTTTGTAAACCAGAGCTTTATTCATGAGCTTTTTTAGACCATGGTCCATGTTTTTTTCTACCCCTCATCCTCCTCTCCACCCATCTGTCCTGGTGATGTATCCTTCTCTCTCTCTCCGGGCACCCCACCATGCATCTCTAGCTGAAGCAGGGGCTCTTTGTGTTGGACGGGGCCTGTGTGTTGAGGACACTGATTCTTTCTGACAGCGCTGGCCAGAGTAAAGGGCAAACAGCCAGCATTCAGACAGCTGAAAGGAAGCGGAGAGCACAACACAGCTAGTTCTGCCTGCTCTACAGGATCTGTGCGGTTCATGTGTACATGAATGCGTGTGTGTTTCAGATCTTTATGCATATGCTGTGAATTCGTTTCTTGAGACATTTTATATCATGGCTTTCTTAACATTTTCGGCTTCTCATGTCTGTGCAATGTAAAAAATATAGTATAGAGGGAAGTAGCTCTGTTTGTTTAGAACAGAGGTACTGCCACCGTCACTGTTGCTAGGGTTGGTATTTGAAAGTTGGTGCTTTTTTATAAAATACATTTATTTTAGTAGGAAAGTGAAATTTAGACAGGGGAATTGGTTGGAGAGAGGGGGTGGGAGATTTGCCCATAACCTCGGTCGCTTCCCTGGCGTTGCTTGCGGCAAGGAGTTGAACATTTCTCAACTTTTCAAGCGCCAACTCAGGCGTCAGCCATTCAGATCACCTTATGCAAATAACATAGTGCAGGCACTAGCCAAATGCGTTAATGCAAGACCGGAGAACAATTTAACTGCCTGTTGTCACTATGACGGTCCATGTGACGCCCTTCTTCAAGCGTTGACACTGACGCTCCATGTGAATCCAGCGTAAGTTTCAGGGACCAGAATTGTTGAATTGTTTAGAATTCCCCTACCTATAACACACCGTTGCGACTTTAGACACTCACCTGCCAATCACCCAAGTGACTGACAGGCCAGCTGATGCCTGTGGCTCCACCCCCGGCCGCAGGCACTGACTAAGGCAGCCCGTGGCGGGTTTGAAGTATCTGTCTGTCGCTCAGGAGTAAAAACACTTATGCATGCTGCAAAACAAGAGACCGGTGGCCAGAGAGCAAGTGCATGAGCTTTATTTCAGTTTAATAGGCCTGCTACACGGTCGTCCACTTACACACATGCCCTCGCTCACACACTCTGAGTCGCCCCCCCCCCTGAAGGCCAATGCATTGTGCAGGAACAGATGCATTGATATGGTAATAAGTCAGAGTTTTTTTTATTAATGTAATGCTGGAATTCACAGCCCCGAAACCATTGGCACAGAATGGAGAAAGAGTAAGCAAAGACGGAGAGACTGAGACGAAAGAGCGAGGAAAAAAAAAAAAGAACAAACAAAATTATGAGTGGGAGGTTGCTTTACCAGCACTTCTCTCAGATATTTCTTGCTTTGGCGTCAGATCCCAATTTTTCAAGCGTGCAGCGGGGAACCAGGCCCCTGCCTCTCCATTCATCAAAGCTTGAAAAGAAGGTTATTAGAGAGCCACGGAGAGGGAAGGCAAGCCCTCTGCTCGCCTCTGATCTCTCCTTTTCATCCTTCGTTCCTCTCTTCCCTCATGAATACCTCTCTGTTGTGATGGACAGGTCGGCTGGGATGGGGGCGGGGCCAGGCCTGCTCACAGCTGAGGACTTGGTTGGAGATGGAGACAGGAAGAGGAAGAGGATGTCCAGTAGTCCTTACCATCATCTAGGCAGCGCACAGGTTCGTAGATAATCGTTTTCTGCCACTGAAATAGGTTGTTAATGTGTTTTTTGTTTCTTTTTTAACAATAATACATATGCCTGGGTTATGCTAGTTAGGTTTCCTGAAGGAAGTACCAGTGCTTAGATAGACTTTGGTTCTTTGTAAATGAAAGTCAGTTCTGCTCTGCGAATGTTATTATAAAGCAACCTAAATATTTTCCTAGACTTAATTTTCTTCCTTTCGTCCTCTGAAGGCTCACTGCAGGCCGAGAGGAAGACCAAGACTGCTGAGCACCAAGTTTAAACAGAAGGCTTGCTCACAGCTGAAGCAGACAGCCAAAGCCAAGCGTGGATCGAGACTAGTAAACTTATTGTGTCACAGAGAGAAAGCGACAGAACATCTGTCTAGAGCACACGGTGGAAAAGAGGAATATGCACATAATAACAAAACTGGAGAACACAGTGACGCAGGTAAAGGTCATACTGTATATACATTTGCTTGTTTAGGTATGATGTGCATATACAGTATATGTGGAATATATTTTAGAATATCAAATGTACACAATGTAAAAAAAACATCAAATAATGTAAAGAGGTTGTCACAGAATAAGAATATGTGAATAACTCAATTTTGACAAAAATGAGAACCAATTTATTTTCTTAGTACATGCTTGTAGCTCCAAAAAATACTCTAAAATTACTATTCTGTTTTGCTGAGTTAATTCTTTACAAAATCTTGTTCACAATCCAATCAAAGTGCATTTCTATAATTGTATTCCTTCTTTAAATGCACCATTTCACTAGATACCACCTCAGATTACGAAAGTAAAATGAATTGCTGATGGAAATTTATGTTGACTTAAAAGGAATCTTGGTTTTCAAAACAAGTGCATTAATCCAATTTCCTTTAATTTTTTTAGTAATTTGTTCTTTACAAGGGTTTTGAAATATATTTTTTATAAATCATATTTTTGTTTCCCAACAGGCAGCGGGGCAGCAGTCCACCCAGTATCAGTTCGGAAGCAGACTATGATGAGAAGAGGTTCGAGGTCAAAGGCTATCCTAAACTGTACCTCCTCAGCCCTCCCAAGTCAGACTCAGCAGCACCTACGCAATAAGGCAGACAGCAAGCTTGAAGTTCCCGAGAAGGGCGGCTCTCCCTCCGACAGCGACACAGGTGAGTTATGGGCCATCGAAAGATCACCGGACCCTCTCATTTTCCTGCTCGGCTGTCATGCTAATAAAAAAATACAGACGCCTCATCAACCACGCATTGGCTGAATATCTGAGCTGAAATGTTAGCCGGAGTCCAGCTGCGTTTAAAATGTCACACCGTGCAATCTCTCCCTGTTCCACTCCATACTTCCTGAAAATGCATTTCAATAAGTGAGCAAATGCAGAGATTGTCATGACTGTAATGAACTCAAATGTAAGCTAAGCCTGTGGTTGAGCTTGGCTATGTTGTCGCCGCTCCGGTAATTGCCTTGAAAGTTATCCTTTTCACATTTCGCGTGCATGCAAGAGTGTTGACGAGCGCCTCGTAAGTGACAAGTCTGTCAGCATTATGCTGACATCCGACACTGTGGCCACCATGCCATCTCCGCTCTATGCGAGACACGTTGCCCACAGACGGCATCTGCCGATACAAATCCGTAATGCCGTAGCTTGCTTCCAAGCAGAAGTCAGAACAGACACTTATTGGGTAGCAAATGTTCAAACCTATGAGTGACTAGACGTCTTTGACCACTAAAGTTCCTGCGAACGTTGCCAGTCTTAGCCACCAATAGCGTGAACATTGCAAAATATCGAACGAATCATACAGTGAGAAACCATCAGACCCCGACCCATTCAGATGTCCACCGTGAACTGCGGTTCAGTCAAGCTGTCAATGTATTCAATCGATCCATCATTTTCACAGAGGGAGAAGACGACTGTATGTTTGACAGCGAGGAAGGGGCAGAGGGCATCAGGAATCTATCATCTAAAGAGCAGCTGTCTGGAGCCAGCCGTCCTTCACAGGGCTCCACCATGAAGCTCGAAGCCAATCAGAAAGCCAAGAACAAGACGGAAAGACAAGGATTTGGTAAATGTTACATCGTTATTGAATTAGAAAATCATTGTGAAGTGAAAAGTTCACCCCGAAACATTTTTTTTAATATTATGCCAATACCTTTACCCAAACTTGCATCTAGTATCCATATTCGATAAACAGGTTCTCGCCATAAATAAAGCTTTACATGCAGGAATGGCGTTATGAATTTTTTTATAAATAAATAGTATCAATATTATGTATAAACCTAATTTATATATTTTAATTGGTAGTTGGCAGTACAAAAGTCATGAGTTAAACCCTCACTGTCGACATGTCGCTCATAATCTTAATATTTTTTGCTATCAGGGTCTGTTAATGTGTCCAACAATAAAGAAGTAAAGATGAGAAGGAAGGCCCCCTGTAGGCCAGCGTTGGTCAGTGCTGACAATAACCATTTGGAAATGGAGGAGGAGAGGCGATGGACTTTCCCCAAGTGGAGAGAGGGGTCGAGGGAGAACACCTTTGACCACACTAGGGTCCTCAAGGCCTCCCCTACTCCACGAGAAAGGACCTCACGGAAGAGTACGGTGCTTCTTGGAAAGGTATTTTTTTAATATATGTTTTACAGAAATTACTTGGGAAAATTTGATACAAACAAAGCTCCTTATGGAGCTACCTGAGAGTATATTTTGTCTAACATGCTCTATTGTGTTGTTGCAGAGGAAGGTCAGAGGCTGCTGGTTGGATACGCTGTCGTCTCAGTATGATGACATCACTTGGAGCAGGCGGATCAGAAACAAACAGGTACGGAAAGGTCCACTTCATCAACATTGTTCGTTGCGCTAGTCTGATAGCAAATTAGACTCTGGTGGCCTAGATCTAGTTTGCCCTCTTGGCACCCATAAAAACTCACTAAGAGGGATTATGCAATCTCGCTCAGTTCGTCCTGTCAGGGCCTCTCGTAAATCTCCTCACAATAAAGATAAGACGGGGATCCGCCTGCTAATTCACGGGCTGATTCATGCATTGTCTAAATAAACCAGTCGACAGATTTCAAAGGATTTACACCATAGGTGTCAAGGCCGTCACCGTCAGCCCTTTGTGAGGTCATCCCAGAGGTATGCGGAGGCTGCCTAATATGAGGGTGGGGAAAATTCCCACTTTGAAAGATAAAATCACGCATCACTCTTCACCTGTGGCTCACCCATTTGACATCCTGGTAAATGCACCAGGATCACCCAAAGTGACGAAACCCCCAACGCATTAATGTATGACAGCTTTGAGCAACATGCTCAAGAATGACCTGTAAAGGGTGCCAGAGGTTATGATAGATTTGTATGAGAGTTTGAATGAATCCTGGAGCCCTGAATCACTCTCTGAGGGGCCGTTAGGGATGTCTGAAAGTGTCTGTGAACTGTATGAGTGTGAGTATGTGGCGAAACTCACACCCTGTTGCTGTTAGCAGGATAAAGGACGGGCAGTCAGTCGTTTGCTGGAGAAATTTGCTGCCGACGAGGGATTCCGTATGGATGACGACAGCAGTTTCTCAGAAGGAGAGGAGGAGGATGAAGAAAAGGAGGAACCGGACATGTTGGGCAGCACACTGGCTGGTGAGAAAGATAGACAGACATAGATTTGCATTCATCTCCATGCATGTTGGGGCATGATGTGGTGCGTGTGGTGAAAAGGAGGATGACCTCTCACTTGAATCCGTCTTTGTCACTTTCAGCCCTGCCCAGATGTATTCTCACCAAAGAAATCCTGAGGGATGGATTGAAAGTATTAATCTCAAAGGAGGACGAATTACTGTATGCTGCGTATATACATACGCTGGACCTTCCTGATATGTAAGTCATCACCCTGTGTGACTCTTCACAGTCATCATTTTCAACAAAGATGTGCAGAACAATTTAAGGTCTTTTGAAATGGTGTTGGAAGCATTTTTTTTCTCTCTTTAGATATAGTGTTGTCGTTGAGGGAGAGCGGGGAAACAGACCGAGGATCTATTCTCTTGAGCAGCTGCTGAAGGAAGCGGTGAGAATCTTTAAAAGCTTCTTCAGAGGGTGTCCCACAGGCTCAACACTGTGAATCCAGCTGAACCGACCCTCTAGGCCACCCTCACGCAGACCCTTGTAGACTCTTGTGTTTCCCCCCCTTGAGAGTCCCGTCAGCTCAAGGCTGGACTTTGTCCAGTTCTTTGACTTTCTCTGCCAGAATATTACATCTGGGCTGGTGTGCGCTCCATAAGACAGTTGCGTAGCCACTACTACTATTTATAGTATCTAAAGGGCTCTTGTGCATTTTTAGCTGCAATTGTAGATTTTTTATACATTGGCGCCTTTGTATTTATCTCACTGAGCAAAACAAGATGAGCCTCTTGTATCTAAGAACATGTATTCATGTGTGGATTGGTAAAAGCCTTAGGGTAGGTTCAGGGTTAGTAGCTAGTTATTACCCAGTTATTATATTTACTGTCATAAGTACTCAGTATGTACATGGGAAACAGCCTGATACAGCCTGGTTGGTTTTTCAGCAGTTTTTTCTGTTTGCTGAATCTAATGCAGTCCATCAGTTCACTCTTGCATTTAGAGTTTCAGGATTTGACTGAATAAGACTGTTCCTTGTTAGTTTCTGTGTCCCCTGAGGAGAACAAACAGGAAAACTCTCTTTTAGTTGTTTATCTTCTTATTTAGAAACATCTTCGAATCTGAACTGCTGGTTGCATTTACTGGCATAGTTTATCGAAGCCAACGGGGGAAGTGAAAGCTGATTACACACCGTAAACCAACAGCTCCTTGTTGACATGCATTCATTTGAATACATTATGTGATGCAACTCTGTTTCAGGGGATGAAGAAAGTGTCTCGTTGCTTATGGGGAGAAGACCCGCCTATAGCCCTGCCACCTCCCAGCTCTGTGTATCTCTCAAATTAAAATTTGAAGTTATCTCTTCTTGATAAAATCCACAAAGGGCTACACAAATAGCTTCATGAAATGCAGAACAAAGAGGCACTGAGTGTGTGTAGTTTTAATAGAGAGGGAGAGATGGTGGTAGTACAGCGGGGGCTTTGACATTGAGCGCTTTGCTTGCTCCGTCACACTAGGACTCGCCCACGAACCCCCAGCACTGTTGGTGCAGATGTAGTTTGTTCTTCAGCCTTATTGGTACTAAGAAGTAAAGACGGCTCAGGTTTACATACATAAACTTAATAACACACTCCCACACACACATTTTCATACACAAACAGGTGTTGGTGTAATATTCCTTATCTGATTCCACACCCACTTTGCCATTCTGAATTACTTTCAGAAAAATGATAATTTTTCTCAACATTTACTAGCAGAGCGTATCGTTTTTGCATCACTGGTGCACCAAATATAATAAAGGAAACACAGATTATTTACCATTGTTTTGACATAAGGCCATATTGTTTACAGTTTTGCCAAATGCATAAATGTAACATTCTGTCGACATCAAGCTGAATAAATATTTAAACACAGACAAAATTGCACACATGATCAAACTATGACAAGTCCCCATTAGCCCCACTACAGTGATATCTCTCCTGTG
The DNA here is from genome assembly GCF_947034865.1 of Barbatula barbatula. Taxonomy (NCBI): domain Eukaryota; kingdom Metazoa; phylum Chordata; class Actinopteri; order Cypriniformes; family Nemacheilidae; genus Barbatula; species Barbatula barbatula. Next base: position 5,219,029 of record NC_136779.1, read on the forward strand.
CCGCCTTTACAATTTCTTATCATTGGCTTCCCACAGTACCTGTGTATCCAGGCCAAAAACAACTCCCCATTTGCTGTCACTGTCAAAAAAGGCTGTTTAACTGGATCCTATAGAGTCCTCAGTGTACTTGCCCTATGTAGTGTGAGGGGATCTGGCAACCTCACAATAAAGTCATAGATTTAAGGTCTCCCCTGTGATCTTTAATTTCATTGTTCCAAAGCAGATGTCCTTCTCACTGATCCTGATTTCCATTTTTTCTGCGTCAGTATGAGAAGCTATCTATGGAAACGAAATCAGAAAACAGCGTCTCAGGAGACAGGGAAATACTTATGGTAGTAATTGTCTTAAGGGATAGGCCTCAAAGACATCTGTTATTTTGCAAAGTGGCAGCTTTCCAACATTTTCCAGCATGTTTCTGAATCAACTTGTGTGTACGCTTCCTGTCTGTGTGGGTTATTTCTTAAAGTAATCCATATGTTGTAGGTTTTGGATGTGCGGCCGGAAATGGTGGAAACTCTGACGGACGGAACAAGAGTGTGCGCCTACTGGAGTGAACGGTCACGCTGTCTGTACCCTGGAGATGTCCGGAGAGGTGTGAGCTCGCGCACACAAAGACACACAGTTAAATAGTAAGAATGTTGGTTCATTTCTTGAAATATGAAGATTGTTTGTCTCCTGCAGGAGGTCCGGGTGAGGAACAGAGGGAGGGCAGTGTAATGGTTGAATTTGATGATGGAGACCGAGGATGGATTTCTCTTCAAAACATTCGTCTGCTTCCTCCAGGCTACCAAATTCACTGTATGTCAAATGCTTCGGAACATAAGTGTCTTACTTTCCGTGCTTGTCTGTAAGCCTTGCTCTTCGCTTGTTCTTGTACTACAGGTGCAGAGCCCTTACCAGCCCACCTGGTCTCACCGACTTGCCGCAGGAGGAAGAGCTCCAATCAAGAGAAGATAACTCAGCGGGCTGATTTGTCCTTGGAGCGTAGCGCTAACGCAGAAACCCAAAAGAACAGTGTTAAAAACAAACCAGGTGCGAGACAACAGCTGCATCGTCCACATTCTCAGGGTTTTCCAAGTCTCTCACAAAAATTGCACAGTGTTTTTTTTACAGCATCATCCGAGATTAAAATCTCTCATGACTTGCATACAGCTCTGTTCCGGTTAACCTGCAGTGAAGTTTGTAAACGTGTTGTTTCAAACAAAACCTTGAGAAATCGTTCAAGATTCCAACACATACTTGTGAGCTTTAGTGATTTAGCATTTACAGTAAATTGCATGTTATTCAATGTGAAAACACATGTTTACTAGATTCCTGCATCTTGTCCCCAGAACACACAGAATAATAATGTATTTATGTCTCTCATGGGCCACTGAAGTCCCTTATATTGTAAATTAAGAAAATAAGTAAAAGGTGTAATTTATAGAAAATTAAATGGGGAAACATTTTCAGTCATTAATTTAAATGGCTGTAAAATTAACACATCTGTGCTGATGAAATCAACGTTCGGTTGACTAATGGAATGAGATGTGTTTGAACAAATATTTTAGCCAGTCGAGGGTAACTGACGTCAAGGTTGAACGCTACTTAAATACAGAGTCTAACTGACAGAGATATGACTCAAATGGAGCTACCAGTCCAACAGCTCTGACTTTGATGTTATCTCCAACAATGACATAAATCCATCAGTTCTACTGCTTTGTCTGATGGGCTAAAGGTGCAAAATACAATATGACTTGACTACTTTTTTAGTTCCTGAATGTCACCATAATAACGTCTTTGTTTGTCTCTCTCTCCAGGAAGACCAAAATCCGCCAATTCTTCATCAAAGAGCTCCACGGTTGAGAACGTGATGGAAACTGCTTCTCCTCTTCTCGGCTGGCCGCTTGCCACCACGTCCAGACGGAAGCCCTCCATGGATCTGTTCCAGTTTAACGGGTTAACCAAGAGAGCTCTGAAGGGAAAGGAGTCAGACATGTTCCCTTTACTTAGCTCCACCATGGCCACCCCGGCTAAAGGCATTTTTGGCACTTCCTTTGAGGTTGATTCTTTCAGCAGCATCGCCAATGGTTGCACTTCCTTTGGGAATCAGCAGCTGACAACAGGCCTGCCCCTCGGTCACAAGGGAACCTCTAATTTACGGGGAAGAAAGATAACGGACAGGAAGGAATATCTGGTCAAACTAGACCACGAAGGGGTAACATCCCCCAAGACTAAGAATGGAAAAGCATTGTTGCTTTATGGAAATCCAGAGGTGCAGGGTTCTAGAGGCGGAAGGATGGAGAAAGGCTTCGGAGCCAAAGGATTAGGAGAGCTGACCTCAAATATGGCCTACTCCCAGTCTGTTCCTCTAGTTAAAGATGCCAAAAGAAACAGCGGCAATCTTCTCAAAGGTTCATCAGACATGGGCAGGCACCCTCAGGGTCTTGGGATTAGTGAATATGCAGATTATGGACCTAACTGCCACAGCGACTGCCTAAGCTCCTATTCAGATATGGATGAGGACGAAGAAGACGGCAGAAGAGCAGCAATGCGCACCAGCGGGCGTTTTCTGTCTCGTCTTTCTGTTTCATCATCATCATCAGGGTCCTCCAGCGCATCTAGCTCGGGGTCACTGTCCAGTTCCAGCATTTGCTCCTCTGACAATGACTCATCCTACAGTTCAGATGAAGAAGAGGCATCACGGCTTCTGCTCCAGGGTTGTCTGTCCTCTCATCACACATTACTTCAGCAACAGCAGCATCCTGAACCTCCCACCGCCCCTCCACGTCACACTTTCGGAGCCAAAAGTATGGCTATTGCAAATTCAAAGGTTGCAATTAGTAGTACAGGGAAACCTCAGAGAAGGAAAAACATTGTCAACTCGGCCTCTGTAGTCCAATCCAAACCGTGCAAAGACTTTCCTAAAAAACAGAAGATGGCGTCTTCAGATGGTCCAACAAACTCATCCTCTTTCATGCCGGCACGGCAGCTGTGGAGATGGTCTGGTAATCCTACCCAGGTATGTTTTGCCATTGTTCATTTTCTATTGATAACCAAAATGGTTGTAGGCAAGTAATTTACACTGTGCAATTTTCTTTGTGATGTCATCAGAGGCGAGGATTGAAAGGTAAAGCTAGGAAACTCTTCTACAAGGCCATTGTCCGGGGAAAAGACACGATCCGAGTTGGTGACTGCGCTGTGTTTCTCTCTGCTGGTCGGCCTCACCTACCTTTCATCGGTCGCATTGAGAGTCTCTGGGAATCCTGGTCCAGCAACATGCTGGTCAAAGTAAAATGGTTTTATCACCCTGAGGAGACCAAACTTGGAAAAAGACACCGGGATGGGAAGGTAGTCATTGCTTTACATTTCATCTTCGGCCTAACTCTTTTCTTCTTCCGATTTTACTAGACTCATATGTTCTTCTCTTGTTACAGCATGCACTGTACCAAAGTTCCCATGAGGATGAAAATGATGTCCAAACCATCTCCCATAAGTGCCAGGTGGTGAGCCGAGCTGATTATGAGCGCCTGAGCCATATCAGGAAGCCTAATAGCAACGGTCAAGATCTCTACTGCCTGGCTGGAACCTACGACCCCACTAGTGGTCAGCTGGTGACCGCTGAGGGGGAAACCATCATCTGCTAGGGATGCACTACTGAAATCACAAAAACAATCTGGCAGGTCAAGACATACAAATGGCATATTGTGAGAAGTAAACTAAACCCAGAACCATGGGTTTGTGCAGCAACTTTTATCTCTACTCTTTGGAGTAACTGTATTCAATGAAATGTGGAGATCGTGATGATCAATGAAGGCTTCGCAGTGATGGAAATACATTTTTGTATTTTGTACTGAATAAAGGCACTGGACTTGTTCAGAGTAGGATGTTCAGACTGAAACACATGGATTGTAGGGAGGTGTGAAACACTGACTGTCGATTTGCCGTAAGATCTTTAGGAAAGATCTTCACCAGTTAAACATGTCAAACTGATGTCACCAGGATTTTTGATATCCCAGCAGGACCAAATACACTGTTACTGAGCTGTGGTATGATCTGTTTGTTTGTGCGTTTGCGTGAGAGATGTGAATGAGATGGTAGTTTTTTTGCAGTATGCAAATATGTGAATAACCATGTGCGTGTGCAAAGATCAGCCACAAAATACGAACAGGATCTGACCTGAAGATTAGGAGACCTAACTATTGTTCTTCTAAACTGAACCGTGCTCTCACATGTGTACAGTCGAATGACCTCTTTTGACAATTCCAGGGATTTTTTTTAGCCGTTTTTGTTTTTCTTTCTTTTGACACAGAGATAACGAAAAGTCAGTATATTACGTCAGTTTATGAACTGATGATTTGTGTGTAAACAAAAACAAACCGAATGATTTTTCCAGTCAAGCCATAATCTTCTGTACCTCTTGCTTCTCTTCTCATTCAGGTGTATAGTTGTACAATTGATTTATTTGATGTGTGTAAATATATAAATATATAAATATATATTAAAACGACAAACTGTAAATATAATATAAATGAAGAGAGAACTCTATTCCTCTTTATTGCTCTTGACTGTGTAATTTTTATTATGAAATTAATTGTTCTGTTTGTTAGGGAAGTTCTGGACAGGCATGATTTTGGACACCTTAGTTAATGAACACCTTATTCGCTGTTGTACAAGTAGAGGGTTTGGGGAGGTTCACCTTGAGCCGACATCATGCAGTCTAGTCAGCAACTGGGTGATGAGAAAACAGGCTTTGTTATTGTCATTTTTCCTTTATTCAGTTTTATTTTGCCACAAAAAATACTTATTTTACTATTGCATTGCATTAATTTGAGTGGTCGAATCAAAAAGCTCTCAACTGTGCGTATCTTTTTTATACTAAAGAACTTGACATGGTGTTAAAGCACTAACAAACAAACAAATGTCATATGTGCTTAAGAAGTAAGTAGTTCCAGGTTCATACAGCACATTAGAGGTGGCATGAACGTCATGAAATACATATAAAACAAACCTTACTGAAACATCTGGCCCCCAAAATCCAAACCAAAGTATGTTTGTGGAATTCCTACACACGCAACTGCAATAAATATGTAGACTGAATCATAGTTTTGGGGCACTTGCAATGTTTACAACTAATTTTGCAGATAGCTTTCAAAATGCTTGTGTTGCCGAAACACCTGACATGTTGTCAATACGTTTCAGAAATGTTGTAGCAAAGTGTCAGCCATGATGTTGTGTTTGAGAGAAGTTGAGTATAAGGAATGCAAAGTGTGGACAGAAATTTTCAGCACTTCGTCATGCTGTCCTACGTCACGTGACCATGAAGGACAATCATAACCTGTAAGCGAGGGCAGTTAAACACAGATCAAATCTAAAATATTGCCTGTTGTGTCGTCACTTTTCTTCCTGCTTTGCCAAAAATCGTTCTGTTTCTTTTTCCATTGTCAACGTTGTACTTTTATTTGTTCAATATGCAAGCCTGTACAGATTGTTCCTTGTTGGAATTGTGAAAAAGGATATGCCTTCAATCCTAAAGGATGACTTACTTTTTTATGACATTGTTGCTGTTACACTGCAGAAGCTAAAGCTTTAAGAAATATGATGTGAAAATTAATGTAACGTCACTTTCTGGGTCTATAAAAACAAAATAGAAAAAAAGAAAATGGTATTTTTGTAACAAACACTGGATTGACGCAAACTCTTGATATGGTGACACTGGCAGTTGCCAGGACATCAAGCCTCAAAGGAAATGGAATCATTCTGTAACCTGAATTTGAGACCCACTTGGAACTGATTTTTATGGTGGATGTTTTTTTTTACTTTGTGGGAAATATAACTAAGATATTTCCACTCTCAAAACATGTTATTTATCTTAATTTTATTGCATTTGTGTTGCATTTAATTAAAAAAATTCTAAATTACAATGCCTCACTGTATTTTTTTTAAGTATTTAAGTTTGTCTTATATATATATTTAAATATTTTATTTTAACAGACAATAGGCTACATTGTTTATATTTGTGGAGTGTTTATAGGTTTGGAGAGATGTTTTATGTGTTAAAACATAAGTCTAAAAATTTTAAGTATTGTTGTGCAGAATACTGACTGGTTCGGTGTTGTCAAGTTTGTGCCAAGCAGTTTTGTTGCACACAATAAAGAGCAGACAGCTGCTATCTAAGGTCATGAACACACGCAGGTCATTTTCCTTCAGTAGCCCCTAGAGAAGAGAGAGAAGTAATGGGAGAAAGAGAGGACATTGAGAAATAAGGTGTACAACACATACCAGTTATTTATTGACAGGATGTCCTGACATTTTATTTTTAAAACAGATGTGATAAATGAATTGCGTAATCTGTCAGAAAATTGTATGGTCCTAAAAATAAGCCTAATTTACAGTTATACAACTAAAATTGGCGATCGTGCGGTACGTCGATCGACTCAGGATCGGCTGATATACGTTCTATACCTTGCCTCATTGAAGATTCATGAACTCTGCAACAGCTACTTTTACGCGCCCCCGTGTTGCATCTTGTGGTCTGAAAGGTTAAAAATGTCGAACAAAAATAACATTACGGGTACTGACCGGAGAGGTGAAGATACTATTATTTGCTTTGTACATGTCAGAAGATTCATAACTGAATTTATCACCTATCAGTGACTTTCCACATATTTAACAGAGTTTTTGAGCAGTTTGCTGGTAACTGATTCATGGCGTATCAAAGTTTAGCATAGCATGATATTGTATATAATAGGCATGGGCCGGTATGAGATTTTGGTGGTATAACAATCTTACCACGCTTTCGCTGTATTACGGTATTGTTATTACAACACTAAAATGAGTTATTTCCAAACGTCTGCATATACAAAAAAAACACCTTTTCAACTGGACGAAAAATATTTCTTTATATTTAACCAACATATGTGTGTCAGGTAAAAATAAAGCCTTAAAATTACAATATTCTTTCCAAAAAAATATTTTTGTCATATATATTAGACATAAACATCAAACATTGAAATACATTATTTAATCATTTATTTTTCTGTAAAAACAGCTCATACATTAGAAACGGTATCACAGACATTATCTTTTAAACCTTTGTATACCAAACCGTTATTCAGCCCATGCAGTGTTGTATAGTATAGTACACTATATACAGTGTTTACCTCAGTTTAAACTCCCCCATATTAAGTTGAACCCTTTCATGTATGTACTGTATTTATTATGAGCTCAGTCAGGTTTTGCGTGTGTGTTTATTGCTTTAAAGGAAGGCAAAACGTGGATTTTCTGATATTTTCAGAGATAGGTCAGATGTTTCAACTCCAGAACATTGTCTAAACAAAATATAAAAAATAAAGTGTTTCAGACGTGTGGTTTCATGTGATGATGTGAGTAATGCTGAGGTCTGGCCAATGACTTGCTATAAGAGAGTAGGAGCCTGTTTTTATTTTTGGGTGAGGTGTACAATAGTTTGCTTTAAAGCAAATCGCATTCAGGTCACTGTCATGAATACTGACACAAATAGACAAATGCTGTGTTTTTGTAGTTGTGTGTTAGACAAAGCATAGTAACTTCCTGAACCCGAAATCTCTTTCTCAGTTTCAGATCAGATGCCAAGCCATGTCAGTGCTAAGGTGTTTTTTTGTAAGAGAAGCCAAATATCTACACTTCATAAATGTCCTGCCCTCGGCATGACCTCTTCTGGCCCGCCTGCTGAGTGGCTCTCAGGAGGCCGAGACCAGAGTGTTGGAGCTGGGTGGGTGTGGGGGGTTGGCATTCAGAATGAGGTGCTGGTGCTGAGAAGGAGAGCCCTCACAGACCCCTCCTACGGTGGGTTGGTTTGGAGGTCCGAAAGCTCATCCATCATACAGTGTCATGCTGCTGAGGCGTCCCAAACCTGTCTGTGTGTGAAACCTCAGAGACGTACATAAGGATGGAGGAAGAGTTTGTTGGGGGAGGATGGAGACAGTCTAACCAGCTTGTGCTTCAGCAATACAAATACAGCGTAATTTGTCATGCCAGTAAAGCGTGTTGAAGCATTTAAAGAGAGAGATGTAGCAAGGGCAAAAGAGGAATTGTAACACACAGCAATGGTGTATTGTAGCACACAGCAATACTTTCACTCTCCTAGTCTTAATTCTTTTCAGTGGAAGCAGAGATGGCAAAGGCTCACTTTAATTTTTTTCCCAAACAAATATAAATGTCATTTGATTTGAACAAGTGTGACAAAGCCAAAGCTTCTTAGGTGACCCTCAATCGTCTTTTATGGTTGTTACAACAATTCAAGTACAGTTCAATGCCAAGTGATGTTTTGGAATCCAATATATTGTTAAGAATGCATACAATATGTTGAATTTTTGTTGCATAGCTGTACTACTTGAAGTTCAAACTGCATCTCAGCTTTGAAAATAATTTAAAAACACCTGGCAAAACATTACAGACAACACATGAGCAAAAAGACAGTTCATGGCTGCAAAATATTACTATAACAACAAATATAAATTATAGGAAAATTATTTTTGTTTTGTATATTTCATTGAACCTTATATCGCCTGATATGTTGTAGCTTTCTTATCCATTTAGTATGCAATATAATATATATTTTGGGGTTTTTATCAAACCTAAGGGTGTATTAAAAGCAAACATTCTACAAATACCCCGATCACTTTTGGTCAATTCTGTATGTCCAGATGGGTAGAGGATGCATAGTGTCCAGGAGGTATTAGGTTGTAGGGTATCAGTCTTCGATTCTGTTAATGGTGACCATTTTGTGGCAACTCACTCTTTTTAATCACTGTCTTGATCTTCCTGCATAGTGAATTTGTATGTACACTTTATGTAGGCTGTCAGTTGATATGATGTATGAAAGAGATGTATGCACTACTAAAAGGATCAGCACTATTTTAGTCCATTTACGGAAGTCGTGCCCCTCGGTGGCCATGTTTGCAACGTCACTGGGCTGTTATTTATGTCATAGCAAGTTAACAGTCCTATCTCTTGGAATGGTGAAAGGCAGATATTTCTAAATTTGCTGGGAAAAATCACAATTAAGTGACATATTTCCGATCAATTATTAAACCTGATGTGGACTGTACCATAAATTCGGATTGTTAAACTGTAATGACCTTTTTCGAGGTTGCTTCAGCTACAATGCATGCGCACAGGCGGGCAAGTTCCCCACATAAGCTCTGCCCCAAAGAATCGTCAGTCTTTATCAAGTGATGATTAGATCATTCTACTGAAAGGCGGGGCTTTCTTTGTTTGAGCGGCCATATTGAGCATTGCATTCCTCCCTATTCTTTGTAATGGCAGTAGCACACCTTGTTCACATTTTACTATGTTTGGCAGTATCATAAAATGCATTTATGTTTTTAGTGGACGCTTACATTGAAAGTGACTTGGAGTGAATTCCAGCTTTAGATTTTATCAGCATGTGCCTGATCTAAATCCATGACCTGGGCATTGTTAGCAGATTCACCAGTTGAGCTTCCAAAAAGCCTGTAGCTCAACCGGGGCCTGTTGCTTGGACTAGTCTTAGTTAGTCATCAAATTGTTTTCTTCAAGACTAACTTCTTCAGGTACATAAAAAGATAGACTGGTCTTATTAAAATATGAAAAGTAAGACTGATTAGTCCAAAATAATTGCTTGTCACTGAGACTAGTTGTTAAGAAGCAGTCTTAACTTAGCGGCTAAGTCTATGCAACTGGGCCCTGGTATGGTTTAAATGGACTATAGCATGTCACAACACAGGACATATCAGCTTACCGAAAGTATTTAGAGTCAGATTCTCTCATACTAGGATAAAATATAGCAGTAATATGCTTGCACATAAAAACAGGCATTGTAAATTGGATTCATGCACAAATTATGCCATCAGTCTACTATAATCACAACATCTTCAGTATACTGTATATATATATAGATGCACAGGCATAAAAGCATAAGCTTGTGTTGGACTGCCAAACTAAAATAATCCCCAATACTTATGTCATCTGTCAGTTCCCTCTATAGCTTTATAATATTTTGAAAAACTGCTTTTCAGTGCTTTTGCAGAATCCCAACGCGCTTCATGCGGGCCAAACTGTTTCTCACTTAACTCCCTAAATCCACTATCTGCCTGCCACTTCTGACACATACTGAATTTCTAGATTTTCAGATGCTTAACCTGGAATTACATGGGATTGGTCTGTTTCCTGAACAGATATGCTGGCTAGACCTTCTCTAATGCGGGAATGGACAACATTTTTAGAGCGTGATATGCATGTTCTGGGTACGGTCAGTCATTTGCTCAATTTGACATTAGTTGAAGTTTTGATATTGTATAAATCTCTAAATTGAGTCAAATAATAATTCAACAAATTAAAGTTTTGTATTATTGAAGGATTTTATTGAAGGTCCTGAGCTCTGAGATGGGATAGACAAAAATCGCCATTTTAAAGAGGTGTACAGACTGGCTACCATTCTTGATAGGTTAACTTTTAGATTTTCTAAAAGTTCTCACAACAAAAAAATTGTCTCTAATGTGTTTTTGTGGGTATCCCATATTCGTGCAAAGTGCCACTTTTTCATATTAGTCTATATCAGCATGCAAGGTAATGTGTCGTTACTATGAGCCACGAGTCTAAATGAATGACTGTCAGCTGCATACGTGATAGTGCTGGACATGGTGATCCAGTATGGGTTGAGGGAGGGATTAAGGGCATGGATCCCGTCCAGCTCACCCCATCCATCCCTCAAACAGCCCAGGGCCCTATGGCCCCTGTACACACAACATATCCATCCACAGCACATTCAATGTGCACATTCAGGTCAATGCGCTGAATGATGTGCCAGCGATTATATTGCATGCCACCACTGCACAACACTGCATTTGTTGACGTTTCTCTCGCCCCCTCCTCTCTTTTCCTGTTCCATCTTTCATTAATGCTTGCCAGGCCAGTGGTGTAATCCCCCAGCTGTCGCAAGTTTTTCATGTGAGTTTTACCTGATTTAAAGTGAACAGGTGATCAGGCAGTAGCTTTTTCACCCGACTGTACATTGGACATCATGACAGCCCAAATCAGAAATGTTTTATTGAACAAATGTAAATAATCTTTTTTAAAGCATAAGGTAACAGAAGTGTGCTGTTACAAGAAAGGCTGCCGTGTAAATTGTTGTTGCAGAACTGTCAAGTTGGGTCTATGTTGTCTGAGATGATATGATGGACACTTGTCCAGTGCCACCTGACTCCAGGTGAATAATTTTTACTGTGGCCATTTTATGAGGATGTTTTTGAACCCACACCCTGTAAATCTTTCTTAAGATGTAGCTGAGGAATGTGATTGCCAAGGCAGTGCAATCTGTTTTTATAAATACACAGTCACCTGCTGTCTCCAAGGCAGAATAAGACTTCTGGCAAGACCACTTCTGAAACCCCCCACAAACTCCTATTTATCAGTATATCTGTGTGAACCATGCTGGGGTTTCACCTGCACAATATCCATCAGGAACCTGAGACCCTTTCCCCCTTTAAACGCCCCTTCGTCAGTATCCCTTCCACCATAAGTCACTACATATGCCAGCAACTCTGAAAATAAAAAACATATAAATATGGGCATATGTACCACATGCTGTAAATATGCCTGCTAAATCTTTATAGCTGTTCTATGCAAGCAGGTGCTCTGTCCCTACATATGGAGCCTGGGCAGGCACGTTGGTATCAGGGTGGGCGTCAGGCAGCTGGGAACCCCTACAGGGGGCTGTAAATCAGGCAGGCGTCATGCAGAAAGGAAGGAGATGGCACAGTCAGGCAGCAATAGCGCAGCCATGGCAAAGAGCGCCCGCTCTTGCGCATGTCTCTTTGGGCCAACACACAGATCCTCCCGTCAGGCAAACCAGCTATGCAGAATTACCCGTATCTCTCAGGCAGGAGGTCCGAGGCCTGCTGAGACAGTTGAGGGTTCAGAGTTTAACATCCTATGAGGAAGAGACAGGGGGAAGGGGCTTTCTCTATGGGAGCTGGGTAGATGCCTGGAGGCACAACATGAGCTCTGAAAAAGGTGTTTCATTTAGTTGTTAAAAGACAAATGAATTATATTGTGAGATTAAATCATGCATAGTGGTGTTTAGTAAACAGTTCCTTTCCTATGAATGCATATAGGTAACTGACAAATAAATGTGTAAATGTGTCCTATGGCATGACAGCAGATATAGAGTTCGTTTGCAAAGACAGATAACTCAGATAAAAATGTTTTTGCAAATTTTAAGGAAAACAACTCTTTTTATATTTAGGGGGAAAAAAATAAACAATGTAGATACATTTATGTTATGATATTTTATATTATAAATACAAATATTAATAATATAAAATTGCATACTATTATTTTTTGATATATCACACCATAGGAAACATACAGTTATTTGTCAACTACGCATAATCATTATTCTTAAAAGAATAATTAAACCAAAATTATGATCTGTCATCATTTAATAACTTGCATGTGGTTTTATTTTCTTTCTTCTGAGGAACACAAAAAGAGACGCTGGACTTATTAATTCAGTAAATATTTAAGTTACCAAGGGCATAAAATGCCATATAACATACTGTAACCTAAGCCATCTTTGGAGCGTGTGTCCCAATTTACCTTTATTGGATAAAATAATAATAATACATCTCCTTTCGTATTCGACACATGATGGAAAATAAAACAGATTTGAAGCGTCATTAGGGTGAGAAAATTACCCTATTATTTTTTCAATTAGATGGAAGCACAACATACAATTCACACTGCCTATAAAGTGCCCCTTAGGGTTTATTTTCTTGAAATTATTAATAATAGGCCAACGAACTTCCAGTCCAGTCTTTCATTGTGTCTCATCTTTCCGTCTCCGTGCTGATGTGTTCACTCGCTCAACCAGTAACTGTGGGCGTCAGACAGACCAGCATGCGATGGCTGTGTTTTGTCTCTGTGACAATGTGAGTGTGACCGCGGAAACCTCACTCAGCTTTACTCACTGCTCTGCCTTTTAAAGACATGCAAAAACAAAGAGATTAATCTCTATTTCTCTTTTCTTTGTGTGTGTTCTCAGATTGAGGTTAACTGTGAGAAGGGCACGAAAGCAGAACGTCTTCCTACTGTACATGCAGGCGTTCAAGTTCAGAAACGTGTGCAGGTGTGCGCTGATGCTCGTAATGTCCACTGAATTCTATGTTTATTTTACAAATATTATTTTTAAATGCCTTTTATCATGGTTTTCTTAGCAAATATTGATATATGAGACTAATTGTAATAATTTATTTTGATAGATTTAAATAAAAGGTGACTGTGTTTTGTATGCATTTGCTCATGAGCGGTTTCTAGAGAATATAGTGTGTTTTGTGAGTCTGGCAGGTATGTCTTGTAAAATGTGTTTGGGGCGGCTGCTGTTTTTCTCCTTCATCATAGTCTTTTTCTGACATATGCCATAAGTAAACAGACTATTTATCAGACAGGCAAAACCCAATACTCCTTATACATGGCCTCCTTCATATAGCGTGTGTGCTTGTGTGTTTGCATGTACATTAGAAACAGAGGGTAAAAGAAAAGGGGTTATGGATGAAAAGAATGGATGAGAGTAGAATATAAAACACAAACCCATGCTATCTTTACCGTTTTTCTCTTCGACACTCTGTATACTGTGAAATAAAAGGACTTAGAATTATAAAAAACTGCTTTAATCTCTATGGCAGATGGTCAGATGGAGCTTGCATGGCCAATAGGATGTGACTTCGTAGGCACCCAATTGCCTCAATCACAAATACAATGTGATCCTTTTAAACCATAGAATAATAATTTCTGGAAAACATTGATTGATTAAAGATGTCATTATAGTCTCAAGTCTTTCACTTCACTCTTTATTCAGCATAGTGCAAATTATCTTTTGTCAAATACAGAGAACCTACATAAGTTTCACATTTTGTAAAACAAATCAAGCATGGCGGTCAAATTTGTGGTTTGTATATATACGGTTTCAAAACAAAAGCATGAACAAATGTCAATGCGCATGACTTAAATGTGACAAATGTATAAGAACCATTCAACCAACAATACAATTTATATAGAATAAAATTCAACTAATTGTTTATTTGATACAATTATAATTCAATAGAATATTGATATAAATTCATATTAATTAAAATAAAAATGGTTATATTATTAGCCACTAGCCAGATCGATAAACAAACACAGATCGGAAGTTAGCTTCAGGCTAGCTATGTGCATCCGCTGAAACCGTTGTTTGTGCGAACAATGTATTTTTCCACAATACATGTCTACTTTTGATTAGTTATATTTGCTATAAGTATGGTGTAGTTACATAATCTTCCAGCAGGGGCTAACTGCCGACTGTACCCAGTCAAATCTTGACCCCCTTGATATAGAGTGACAGGAGGGGTGGGACTTGGCTTCATTTTGACATCACATACATTTGATGGTTGAATGATATCATGCGTATAAAATTCTGACAGCCCAAAATTCTAAAATTGACAATCCGCGCCACATGCCGTTCCTCTCATCGCATAGGCTACAGTGTGTGTATGTGCAGGATTGTATATGAGAGGACACATGTGTACGTGCCTGATGACAGACGATTTCCTCCCACTAGGTTTGGCTGACAAAATCCAGACGGAAGCCGATATTAACGGGAGGAGGCTGCAGCCTCTGCGGACTTTTCACAAGTGAATATTTGATCTCGCTCACACTCCCCGTCCATGTAACTGTAACTCTGCATGTTGCCCAGGGGATGGTCAGAATTGCAGCTCCATCAACGCACCGTGGCCCTCTTCTCCTTTCCCCTCCCTCTTCCCTGATCTCTGAAACTAAAAATACATTTATCGTAAACTAAGAGTGGAAATCCACTCCCTACAGGAAGCCACAAACAATGCATGTGACATCATAGAGGTGACTATTTTTACATATCTAGATTTTTTATGGTTAATGGAATAGTTTAGTCAAAAATCTCAATTCTGCCATCATGAACACACACAGCGTTTACTCGTGTTGTTGCAAACCTACTGTATGACTTTAGTTAATCCGTGGAATACAAAAGGAGATGTTTTGAAGGATGTTTACACTTTAAATTATTTTAGAGGAAGCTCTCAAGCTCCAAATATTCCACAATAGCATCACAAGGGTATCATTAATGGGGTCCAAATTTTGACATACTGTCTACGCCCTACAGTGTATTTCCAGTCCTTCAAAACATAAATGGCAATATTTATGAATGAATCTATGCGACATGATGTCAACTGAAAAGGGTCAAGTAGAAAGCGATGTTATAGTACTTCTGTTTATTCTTTTGTATTTGTTTACGCTGCTGTGTATTTTATCTTATCTGTGTTGATACACTCTAACAAGTAAATATCCATGTGCACATGATGTTGTTTTTTTAGACAAGGGAAAGTGAGCATGTTTATTTGAGGGTTAGAGAAAATACGTAGGCAAAATGAGTGCAACTCTTTAAGCGTTCGTGACGGGGCATCTGTGTGTGTGTACATAAGCTTTTGCCTCTGGCATCAATACTGCCCATGCTAAGCTCATCTGGTGGTAGCTGATCTTTGTAACCACTTGCACATGTTGGTAGAGTCTAGTCTATGTCTGATGCTCTGTGGGGGCAGAAGCATCTTGCAATCACAATATCTCTAGAACCGGCCCAGATAACTTTCCCAGACGTCCGCCTGTGCAAAGCAAAGACCTCTCCTGTATACAGTACCACACATTGCTGCCGGTGCCCCACATTAGACCAAACAAATGGAAAACCTTCTGAATGAAATTAGAACATTATAAGGTTTGTAGAGATAAGTTTTGACAAGGCTTTATCTGGAATGTGAAAGTGTTATAGACCTTTTGTGTATTCAATATTTTAGGATAAAACAGTGTTAATGGGATAGTTCACCCATAAATTCAAATTCAGTGTTTTTCAGAACTTTTTCATTTGAAACCTTTATGACTTTCTTCTGCAGAACACAAGAGACGACATATTGATGAATTTTGGTAACCGAAAAGTATCGGTCCCTATTGACTTTTTTGTGCATTGTGTTCTGCAGAAGAAAGAAAGTCATACAGATTTGTAAAGACACGAGGGAAGTAAATGATGACAGAACTTTCCTTTTTGGGTGAACTTTCACTTTAAACACAGATAAGCCATCTGTCAAGAAAGCTCACTCCTGTTTCCAGTCCACATATATTCTGGTCTAGAATGTGAATGTGGTCAAGCGGAGTGAAACTGAAATGTCCAAGTGACAAACCAAGCTAAATCCCTTTACTGAATTTGATGCATGTGTCCTGAAAGCTCCAGTAGTTCAAAAAAAATAAGTAGAAGTTCATTATTTGGTAGTTGATGATCTGCTAAAGAAAAATGTTTAATACAAGTCAAAGCTAAACGATTAAGACCAAAATAAAAGCAATGCCAGGTTTGATGCAGGTAGCTTAAACGTTCTACAATTCAAAAACTTGACTGAATTGATAAATAGTCAAAACAGCATAAGTTAAGCCAATAAAGTGTGGACAAAACACAGTTTTTACAACAAAATGCTCCACAACCAGACTAGCAACCAATTTTGTCCAGTGTGAAGTCTGAATTTCCACATTTGATCAAGGGCTAATAAACTAGTCATGTTCCCTTTGTTTACCATCTCGGTGTTTGTAAGCCATAAAAGGATTTGTATATTCTCTGTTTACTGTTCCACATGTTTATCTGTCTCGCCGTCTCTCTCCCGTGTATCCAGCTGTTGCTGTCCCGTTCCACTTACTGCATTCTTCGGGACAGGGTGTGTGATGCGTGTTCGGTGTGTGTGTGTGATGGAGAAGAGAGATGGACCTGTGAGCCCCCTTATGAGAGACAGATGGCTGCTGGTGATGCATGTGTAGGAAAGAAATGTATGCAAACAGAGAACAAATACGTAGAACATCTGGACCAGCCTAATGAGGAGGTGTTAAGAGAGTGTTGAATGAAAGTAATAAGCGTCTTCTCAAAGCGATTCAACAGTCAGTGACATTCAGATCTTTTTTCTGGAAAAGAACCTGATGGTTTTAATATAATGGAGATATTTTTGTGTAAGACAATGTTGCTAAAGCGATAGTTCACCCAGAAATGAAAAATGTTCTTGTCATATATAATGTATGGCTATTTTTTGTCTGCAGAACACAAATGAAGACATTTAGAACAATGTTGGGAACTGAACAACAGTGACAACAGTTTTTGGGTGAACTATCCCTTTTAGGCTTGTTGTAGACATGTAGACGTTTGTAAGGGATGTGTAAGAATATACTGTATAGCTTATACTGTATAATTCATTTATACTGTGTTTTGCATACATTATATACCTTATTGTGTATTGCAGTCGATTGTGACAGTAAAACACGGATACTGTTGTCTGTATTTGTGTGTGCGCACTTGCGAGCAGGCGACACTGAGCTAATGAAGAATGTGGCAGTAGCATCAGTCTAGAAACCCTCCAGTCGTCTGCGGTCTGCTCTGCTCTCAGCTGACAGGGGGTGGGCTGTGTGTGATTCAGTCTGCATGCTGAGTCAGTACAGAGAGTGGTAAAGCCCTAAGCCATTCAACTGCGTTCTCGTTCTTTAGTGTCGGCAGACTCACTCTCGAGCCATATAATCAATCAATATCAGTATGACAGGTGAACATGTGTGTGTATAAATGGTCTTTGTGTGGTGTGTTTATTTATTAAGGGCTATATGTGTGCACGGTGGCAAGATTACTGACCTTGACAAGAGAATCCAGCGAAAAAATTATAAGACTATTAAAAGAACACAAAAAAAATGCCCATGCTGCTCATATATCCATACAATGAAAGCTGATGGGGACTAGCAACAGCCGTGGTCACCATTCACTTTCATTGTATTTTAAAATCAGCTAAACATTCTGATAATATTCTCATTTTATATTGCAAAGCAGCTTTACAGCCAAGAAATTCAAGAATTTTCACATAGATTAACCTATCCATTAGTAAAATAAATCTTTGCTATATATAAAACAGGTCTGAACCATATCAGTCATCGTGTGCGGGTGTGTGTGTGCTCTCTCGATTGTGTGCATGTTTTTGCGTGTGTGGCGAGTGAAGACTCTTCATCCTTTCATCTTAGTGAATCACTCACAGCTCCATCAATCACTCCTTCTGACGTCTTCTCATCAACAAAGGGTCCAGCTTTGAATGATAAGATCTGTCCATGCGCACACACACAACACTCGCCCACACAAAGAACAAACGCACCTAAACGTGATCTGCCACCATAGACATGCATGAATACAAACACACCCATCATAAGCTCTTGGTAGTGAGTCTCTGCGTTGTGCAGTTGTTATGATGCTTGCATTCAAATGTATAGGAGAAGCCATTGCAACCCCCTTCCTTCATTAAAGCTCCCACTCAGCAGTGGCCATCACCATGAGCAGTTTCTATGGCAACATACCAGCAAACACTGATGGCGGAAAAAAAGATCCCTCACGGGGCTTTGGGCATCCCGGTTCCAGGAACACTTTCTTGCACATCTGGCCCCTAAACTGGTCCATTCTTTAACTTTTATCTCCCCCATTATACAAATTGTTATTTTTCATGGCAATTGAAAAATGAAATATATAATACTATTCCAAAAACGTAAAAAAATAAAAAAAATTTGTGGTCGTGTGAAATCCCTTCACACAGGTGTCCTTCCAGAGTATCCACAAGTGTAGATCAAGACATAACTCTGGACATGTTGCACAAAGTTTAATTGCCAGAAAGCTTTCAAACCCTGGTTGTCTTTAAAGGGTCCAGTGTGTATTGTTTGGAAGATCTATTGACAGAAATGCAATGTCTTCGGAGGTATACAAAGACCTTACATAATGAAAGTTTTTAGAATGAACTATTTCTATCTACATCCACTGCGGGTCCCCTTGCATGGAATTGACCATGTTGTTTCTTCAGTAGCCCTTAATGGACAAATTGCTCTCCTGAACACGTTTCGCACAAACGTTATCTACTTCGGCAAAGAAGTGAAAACGAGATGACATCTTCGTTCTGTGTCGACCGCCGTATTGCTTCAAACGGGAGGAGGGAGGGCCAGAGTGAGTCGTTGGTTGCAATCCGCAAACGCACCACTAGATGCCCCTTAATTTAATACACGGGACCTTTAAAAGAAATTCAAACATGCTAAACAAATGACATTCTTTATTTCTATAATGTAGTTTAGGTGTATGTAAATGTATTATATTGTGTGTGTGTGTGCGTGTGTGTGTGTGTATTGTGTTATTTTACTTAGTTCTAGTAAGACTACAGTGAGTTTGTTTCTTCAGATGTGCTCAAATTCGTCAGCTTGATTTGAGCTGTTGTCTCCCTTAAACAAACAGCATCTCTGTCATCATCGTAATCTGCGTAACCTTTTTGTATATATCACATCTCGTTCTTTCACAAGGGAGTGTGAGACTGTTCTTGATGGAAGACTGCAGTGTCATATCTCTCATGCAAATAGTTTACCATCAACACATGACTCATTTCCTTTTCGATTAGTTCCTGGACTCCACAGAATTTGTGGAGAGAGGTGCGTTTGAAGCTTACAATGTGCCGGACTTGGCATTGGCAAAAAATAAATACAAAGCACTTTTGTTTTCAAAACCTAACTGGGGTACTTGAGAATAATTCTCACCAGATTGTGTTTGAGGATGCAAAGTCAACAACAGCACCAGAGCCTTTTAAAAGTTTTTCAGGAAATGGACACTGTACTTTTTGAATGATTACATACTGTGTTGACGAAGTTGAAGAACACTTTTTAATGGTTAGATATTTGCAAAACCCAGTGAACAACATAAAGGGTGACTAATAATATTAAACAAACAAAATATTAAAATCATAAAATCTAGAGGTTTCAGAAGGATAGCATATAACAAAATCGCCAGTGTTAAAAAAATACAAATTAACTCTCACAATGTATATATAATCCACACTTTGAGAGAGTGGATTATATATACACTGTGAGTGTTCATTTGACATTTTTTAACACTGCCGATTTTAATTAGCAGGGATTGTTTTATTTAGCAATGTAACTGGCAAAACTTAGAATTGTATTTTTTAAATCCTATTAAAAAATAAATGCGCTGCTTTAAACATTAAAATATTTTGGCTGTAACAGAGGCATTATAAAGAATACCCCATGTTCAAATTAGTGGTCAACCCATGTCTTTTGCTATCACCGTCAAATATGTGGTTTTAGTCAAGAACCCCTAATTTTGTGGTCACAACCTTGCAAAATAACAGTTTCTTATCCTTATCGTTATCCTTAGTCTTTGTACTTCACCCTTAAATGATTTATTAGGCTTCATCCAAACGTAAAACAGAAATAACTAAAAAGAAATAATTGCGCAACTAAACAAGAAAAAAAGAACAACGGCAGAACCCACTCAAAGTGGCGTTGGGAATAATTCTGTTACGCATAAAATGTTCAGCATCTCTCCCCAGAGACTTGGTAAATATGAACAACAAAGTGGTACTGTGTTTTGGAGCTTAGCTTTCAAAATGTTACCAATATTACTGTCTTATGTTTCGAATAAAGGGTAAACTTTGCAAAAGTCTGAAAATACATGTGGGTGTATTGGTCCTATTGCTTAGCGACTGAACTTTATACAGGATTTTACAATCCAGAGTCATGAATATGCCAATAGTTGCACATTGTAAACAATAGGATTTCTGTCTTTAAGTGATACTTTCTAAACACAACACCCATTTGTCTCTGTTTTTGCTCATTTGGAAATGAGTGATAGGGTTCGTTGTGACTATTGCTTAGTTGGACTGTCTCAGTCCCTTTTTAGTTTCTCATCTTTTTGAAACCGAATGGCCATCCCTAGGGTTTCAGTGTCTCTGCACTTACAAACACACACCCCCCCCCCCCCCCCCCTCACCCCCACAGCAAGCATGTGGAACATGTCACACATCTTTTTTAATGGGAGTACGTTAAGCTGTCAATCATTTGCTCCCGGGGGGTGTAACCAAGACCCCACGCCACCTGCTGATCTCCTGTCCTGTCTTGGCGCTGTCTGAGCCCAGCGTAGCTCATCTCACCACGCCTCTCTGCCCAACACATGTCTAAATTACACTGCAGCCCCTACATCTATATATCGTTTTTTAAAATAACACTTCTGCACAGCTACAGAGACTTAATATGAATGAATATTACATTTCTTTCACCCTTATGTGCAGTTTGAATGGGTGATCCAACACCTGGCGTAAACTAAAGGCACAGTTCACGCAAAAATGGAAATTGACTACCATAATAGAAAAAAATTGCTTTATAAAATGTTTTGTTCTGTTGAACAACAAAGAAGATATTTTGAAGAATGAAAGCAAACTTTTCTTGGGCACCATTGACTACCATTGTCATTGTTTCGACTATGGTAGTCAATAGTGGCCAAGAACTGTTTGTAACAAGCATTCTTCCAAATATCTTTCTCTGTGTTTATCAGAACAAAGGAATTTATACAGATTTGGAACGACTTGAGGGTGATTAAATGATGACAGAATTTTCATTTTTGTGTGAACCGGTTCATTGGGTTGAATAGTAGATTGATAAAATTGTAAAACATATGACATATAGTGTGTTGGTTTGATGTATGAAACATGATGTTCTGTATGTATTAAAGGGCAAAAAGTATGTGAAATATGACCCAAACTGTTGATCAGCGCAAGTAATGGCCTGTCCGTTTGTTTTATTTTGTTCAGTTTTGATTGATTCAGGTGTCATCCAATGAGGCCTGGACAGCAATAACTAATGACAGAGAGATACATCTTAAATCAAGGTAAAATACTATTCATTTTACTTCTGTTATCTGATGTATTTCCAAATAAATGGCATATTCAGGATTTTAAAATATGTGGGTGGGACATAATTTAAGGGTTGTCAGCTCCAGTCCTCATCATGTCAGGTATTTCTCTATTTAAAAACACCTTATTTGACTTATAAGCTTTATAATGTATTAACTAAGAAGACAACTAGAACATCTGGCATGAGGGCTTAAGACTGGAGTAGCCTTTTGGCTATTTAAAAGGAAGACAAGCCCTTCCATAGGTCCTGCCTAACTTAAACCTGCTTTTAATACAACAGCACAAATAAAGAAAACTGTGCTAATTAATTTCCAAGCCACACGGTCTTTAGTATTACATCTATGGGTTGCCCTTCCTACAGTGTGGTGTGTGTGAGCTGAGGGAGAAGAGTGTTAGTGACACCGAGAGGAAAACTGGACGAGAGACGATAGACACGGAGGGCGTGAGATGGTGAGAACAACGGACCTGCGGGAGGGAATGGGGCACGCGGAGGAAGGGGGATTCGATGAACAAGAGAAAAGGGGAAGAAGCGAGACAGGACCCCGGTGAGAGTGGCAGGGGGAGTGGTGCAGAAAAATGGAGAAAGAAAGGGGGGAGGTGATAGCGGAGGAGAAAGCCTCAGGGAGGCGCAGGCAAGAGAAGAGGTGGTAGGGAAGCGTAAACGCTCTTTGTCAATGTCCTCCTCAGGCTCTACAATAAGCACTCTCAGAGAGAGAGAAAGAGAGAGAGAGAGAGAGAGAGAGAGAGAGAGAGAGAGAGAGAGAGAGAGAGAGAGAGAGAGAGAGAGAGAGAGAGAGGGAGAGAGATGCAGACAAAACAGGTAAAACAGATAGAGCCAAAGATTAAGTCACAATAACAGTGAAAGATTGTACGCTGTGGAGAAAACAAAGATGGAGGCACTCAAAGACAGAAGATAAAGGAGTAAAGAAACACTGAGGCTTAAAGACAGTGAAAGGTGCAGAAAGAGCGAGTGGACTGCTGAGACGAGACATTCGCTGTTAGTTTGTTTTGTCACCGTAAGCTCCCACCTGCCACTTCAGCAGTTCCTGCATAACCAACCCACAAACTCCCTTAAGCAAATCCCCACACAAACTCGCGCTCCGAAAACAGGCTTTACGTTTAACCATAACACAGGTGTGTCAGGGGGCCTGAGGCAGCACTGGCTGACAGACAGACAAACTAAACCAGTTTGCTGCTGCGCTGTCAATATCCCCTATACTGCCAACACCTGTACATCCCAATGTCTGTGCATCTGTCTTCTGCGAAAATAAGTCAAAAACATCATTTTAAGATGTGGGATTTCTTGATAGTAGAATTCATTTACAAAAACAACATACCTGATTCATAAGCCACCAAAACGGCATCACATGCGGAGGGACTCTTGCGCAAGTAGTTTTATGAAAGTGATCACAACATTTTCTGGAACTGTAGGGGTAGATGGAATAAAGCATCACACCGGAGTCCATCAAAAGAGATTCAGATTAAACAAGCGTAACCTTTGCAAAATGGAAACATAACCATTTGGGAATGTTACCGTTTTAATAGCGCTATCACAATTGAGGAATCTCCTGTGGCTTTGCTGTGTGTCTCCATGGAAACGCTTCCCTCCAAATCTAAGGGAATGTTCTGGTTAAAGGGCTTTGTTGATGTAAATACATTTTTAACCTTCATTCTCTCATAGAACAGGGAAAACACATCTGTCTTGTATGTAAAAGACTGACATTTTATTTTTTACAGCCGCCGAAAAACAACAATGTTGTTGTTAAACTTCTGTATTTAGGAAAAGTAAAAAATGATAACCTCAATTTTAATCACAGTCTTCGTATGCCTTGTCATGTCTTTTACGTTGCTGTTGGATGACTTTGTCACTCCTGAGGTTTGATTTTGTTGAAATTCAACAGACACTGGACTGTAATGGCCACAATACATCTAGAAATGCTGATGAAATAATAAAAATGTGAAATGATCTCTTAATTGTTTCTGGTTACTAATTTGATTTGCAGAAGGGTAAAGAAGAAATGCAATTCAGTTCATTCCTTTATTCTTTTCCTCGTTTCAGACTGACATGACTTGTTCTGTTGCTCCAGGCCAAAAGTCAGAGTATGAACATTGTTTCTGATCTAAATCAACGGGAATCAAATGGAAAATTTGAATCAAATAAGATCCTGATGCCGGGTGTGTGGAGGGCATCTTTGCATGTGATTTTCACCTTTATTTCTGCATTTAGTGACGGTAATAAACCTTCATGGGTGCACTCAGGACCAGCGCGGCTTTAATGGCGTGTGGCAGCCATTAAAATCGGCATCTGTTCATTTAGAAACAGTGGAGAATGTATGTAGGGTGTTCTTGCTTATGATAAGCACACCTTTGGACGCCTTAATTTAGTATTTTAATTTTAGTGATCACTGTGTATAGCTTTGCTTTCGTTGGCACACGAAGTTGTGTTCAGCATGCTCTAATCATTCCCAGTCATTTTCCAGCCGGTCCGTCGCCAGGTGCGTTGTCAGAACGCGCTGACCTTCCGCTAACGATCCGTTCGTGATGTAATTATAACACCAACTGTCCACGACACCACTTGTTACTGTCATTCTGATCAGCGTGATCTGTTTTCACCTGATATCGGGCAGTTCTGAAGCTGTTCCACATGCCAGCAGTAAGAAAAGTACTGGATCATTACACCTGTAAAGTGTCTGATGTGGGCTGGGTGACCTGATCTGTTTTATGTTAAAGCAATCATAATGAGGGATTGTGGGTTTCTTCTTTTTTTGCTTCATTTTGTTCTACATAAAGATCCAGCATTAGGCATGTGACTTCAATGGAAAATTACATCTTGATAGTCCTGCTGCCTGGGTGTTTGGTCTTTTAGTACAAGATACAAACAGTTATGCACACACATTTACTTACCACACAAACACACTCACACACACACAGTTTCAAAGGATTGTTATCAAATGAGTACAAACTTCAGGATACACACCCAGTATACACACACACACACAAAGTCTTTAAAGTAATAGTTGACCCAAAAAATTCTTTCATTATTTACTCGCCTCCTTCACCTTTCAAACCTGTATGACTTTCTTTCTTCTACAGAACAGAAAAGAAGATATTTCGAAGAATGTTCCAAACAACAGCGGTACCCATTGACTTGCATTGGTCTATACAACAGAAGTGGTTGGGTACCGCCACCGTTCGGTTACCCATATTGGTGTTTTGACCCTTTGAGAAGATGTTTTTATACAGTTAAATCCTTTGAATAATTTTATATAATTTAGATAAAAATTAGGCTCGCCATTGATATAAATAGTAAATGATGACATAGTTTGTATTCCTTGAGTGAAGTATATACTAAGGGCCCTATGTTCACGATCTAAGCACATGGTTTAAAGCACACGGAGCAAGTGCACTCAGGGCGTGTTCGAATCCACTTTTGCTAGTTTAACGGCGGGAAAACGCCTGGGCGCATGGTCTTACGTGTTGTCCCGATTCTCTTGATGAGTAATGGGTGTTTTTTGTGCGTAACATGCAATAAACCAATCAGAGTGAGATATTCCATTCCCTATAAGAGGATTCGCTATTTACACTGCGGAATTCGTAAAAGCATGCACTTCTCCAGAAAGGAAACGCGTCTGCTCGCGTGAGAGGTTAAAGTGTGCAAGCAGATCATCTACAAGACAAGGCAAGTTTTATCTTTATGTCCACAATAATAATCTTTTACACTGTAATTCATTTTTATAAATATTTGGCATTGTGTGCTTCTGTGTGTAATAGGCCGAATGTACGAGTGCTGTGCACCAGCCTATAGGCAGTTATTTCTTACGCGCTCTTTATATAACTAAAAAAATATTGCCATTGACTTTAGACTTTTGACCAGGTTTGATCTATGGCGCAGTCTATTTTCAGTTCCAACAATGCGCCTGAGCACACCTCTTTTTTAGACAGACATGCCAATGGTCGCACAAATGAGCAAGCCCTCATTTTTTCTAAAACCCTTGTGCGGCGCCTTGCACCGCATTGCGCCGGGAGTACGATAGGGCACTAAGTGTGAATATTGTCTGTGCACATAAAAAGTGACTCTATGAGAAAACGAGACATGCCCCTGATTATTTTGTCTTTGCCTTGGTTTGATAATTGTGGAGTAAACGCACCTTTGATTTGATTTATAGTTGTAATATAATTTAAAACGTCTGATGACGGTAGAGCCAGAGGGTTGTAAACAACTTGAGTTCTAAAGAAATGCTAACCCTTTCATACTCTTTGTATTCGACAGACAGTCAGGAAACAGCGGGCATGCTGAAGGAGAATGGCTGTGATGCCCGGGGCAGCCAGCTTACACATTCAAAACTAGCTCTTCCCGCATCCTCCTTGAGTTTCAGCCAAAACCATGCTGGCAAAGAGCAAAACTTTCAGTTGTTGACCTTTGCCATGGGTTGTTGAATATGTACATATACACCCACCTCACACATATTTCCATGAAAGTTTTAACTTCGTAAAATAAGCACGGGATGAACCCTGAACTTATGCAAAAAGGCTGTACTGTATTGTATCTTATCTCAATAGTGTATATCTCAGAGGAAAATGACTATTACAAAGCTTTGCGAATTCCTTCGCAATGTTGTCACTTTAGAATTTTGGCCTGCAGCATAATGTGAGCAACGATATGCATGGGAGGCTATGAAAGGTCTCCGCGTGTTTCGGTTATGTGGGGCGTTCGGCTCTTATAACGATTGATTTGTAGTATGTTTTGGGTCTCTAAATCTGCAACATGGTGCGCTTTATAAGCCCGGGAATGAGCTTTGCCGAACTGCGGCACTTAATGCCTTATGAAACATTTTGCCAACATGGCCGATTGATTTCTTTATAGATCCTTTAGAGGTGATGATTTATGACCGCATTTAATGATCTTAAAAATGAAATATTTAATCATCGACAACTAAGAAATTTATATTCAAACTAACAGTACAACAACAAATAATGTTTTTATAATATTGACACTTGCTGGAAAGTGTCAAAGTTGCCCCCAACCCCAGGCAGACAACAGCATACTATCTTGGGTAAAGTGAACTGAAGTTAGCACACAGTGCTGGGCTCTTGCTCAAGGCAACTTTTCTCCTTCAGCAATACTGCACATGACAAAGTAGCAGACTCTTGTCAACTCAACAAAAACACAATGCTGTCTCCAATGGAAGCAAGAAAAAGTACAATGTCATACTTACTTAGCATCGAGAGATATTCTGTGTTTTTTGTGAATCCTGCGGCAGTGTGGTGTAATTGAAAACGGGGGAATAATCAGTAAAACAACAACGGATCTCTTACAGAAAAATGTGTAGGACTGTGTCTGGTGCAGTAACCTATTATTGTTAATTTTGAGCCATCACCATCCCATCCAGAGACAAAACGAAAGAGACATTCCAGGGTTAGAACATTTTACATTTACTGTATAGAGGGTTACATTCTGTAAAATAACATCTCCGTCAACAAGGTTTCAACTCGATAATAACACTTTTGTAAGACATAACTGCATGCAAGCTAATGATCAACACGGACCATCATCTGACCAGTTTAGTTCAAATAAAAACCAGCTTCCTGCAGAGGAGAATGACAGAGCCAGATACCCCAAATGGCACATTTATGCAATTGAAGATTTCACAAAGCTTGAAAAAGGGGTGTTTCATAATAGAATCACTTCATCAGGAACTCAAGTGCTTGAACGAAGGATCCATCTGTTCTGTATATCCTCTGATTCGCCCTCTTAGCGCTCCCCATTCCTCCCTCACCTCCCATTTGCACTACGTAGGCCTGATTTGTCAAGAATTGGCTCTCAGGTGTGTTTTTTGCGAGGTGGTGTATAACTGCGCTTCATTACAGCTCTAAGAGACGTTAAGATAATCATTCAAATCGCTCCGAGTTTAGCCCCACCCGCCTGCTAATTCAATCTGCCCACAGCAAAACATGCCAAACAACATCCATTATGGTCACACAGTTAATTGGCAGAGGGTGGGGGCTTAGGCATGAGTGGGGGGGGGGAGCGGACAAAAGCAATCTTGTCTTTTCGCCGGTTTGAGATGGCCGAGTGCTGCGATTCTTTTGTAATGATTTATATTGTCATTTGACAATAGACAAAGCCCGCACGGGACAATGATGAAAACAGGGAGTGATATGATTTTAGACAGGAATACGTCCTGAAAAATTCTACAGCTCATTATGGGCTTTCTGTTCTTTTGAAACTTGATATTTTCAGAGAAATTGGAATGTTCTCCACATGATTTATAGACTTACGTTCTAGTAATATACGTTTCATATATAAGCACATCTTCACCATTTGGAGTAAAAACAAAAGATTGACAGTTAATGATGTGCTAGCCAGCAGGTAAATGGGAAATCTGAGCAGGTAAGCAACCTGAGGATCAGTCAAACCTGTGTGCACCGATATGAACCTTTACATTTAAACCTTTACATTTAATTAAAATGAGTTTCGTCTGATGGCCCTGTCTGACAAGTTCCAATTTTTTATTTGCACAATTTTATAAATAAAATAAAAAGGTCAATAAATCAACTAAAATTAAGAGACCAACCAAAAATTTATTTTCAGTTTTTCTGAATTATAGCTTTGTGTTTATCTAAAATTATCATTTTATTTAATTCTGTGACAACATTTCTCCCAAATTCCAAATTAAAATATCGAACAGAACCAACTGGTCAAAAGAACTATAAAGATGCATTGTTTGCTGATTTTAAATATAGAAAATATTTAGAAAGTTAATATTTATGTTTAAATAACACAATACTAGTATTTTACATGTATTTTTGTATCAGTTCAAACATTGCATTTTTGATGGAATAAGCCTGACTCTTTAATAATACCAATTTTAAATTGTCTTTGAAAATTATGGCATGGTGCAAAACATTCTTATTTGCAACTTTCAACGTCCTTTAAATGATACATCCAAGGCTACCACAAATCACAATTTGAACCTCAAATGTCTTCCGGCTAAATACGTACCTTCCAGACATACACATCAATTTACAAAACATCACATAAAACCAAATATTTAAGTTTGTAAGGTATAATGCCCATCCATTTATTTGAATATCCATATTAGAAGTGCCTATGAAAGGTGGAGAGACCTTCTGAGCAATGTGAGTTTGTATGAGCGTTTTACATGCTTTGACCCTCAAGCACACAACATACGCTGCAGGTTTCCATCTTTATTTGATGCCGGGCACATGGCCAGCTCTCTCTCAGGTCCACAGCACAAAAAACCTCAGTGTGCCCTCCTGAGCAATGAGTGCCCATCATCACAACCTGTTCCTCTTCGTCGTCAGATAATCTAGACTCCTTATGCCCTATCAAGCCAACATTTTACTTTGTTATGGGCATCCAGAGCTTTATTTGAATCCACTCTTCCTTCACTCTTTCTTTTATCCTAAAGTCTCATGTTCTGACTCTCCTCTGTGCTAAACTGACAAAGAAACATTTTAAAATGTGGAATACTCAGAGGTAGGGAGGACGAGCTAGTATAATGTAGTGATGGTCGTAACAAGCAGACCGCCGGTGACAATTAAGACCAAACAAAAATAAAAATAGCATCACTGCTGCCATGGTATTAAAAACGGTGACATTTACAGACCTGTATTTAATTACCAGCTCATGCTGTTAGCCAGGTACCCCATTACACCGCGTAATAAATCTTTTACAGCAACTGTGTGTCTGTGTGTGTGAGGTCGGGTGGTGTTCTACACCGATGAACGTTCATAAGGCATTGATCAGCAAAATAAATATGCCGTATGCATAAGAAAGAAAGGCAAATATTTGGGTAGGGAGCAGGGAACCTTTTGAAAGCCTGCTCCGAGGTGCACAAATGCTGAATGGTTGTAAGAGGGTTTGTTTTCGGACGGCGGTGTTGCCTATTGAGGGACTGTAGCTAGCGGCCATTAGCTGTCAGAGGGCTCACCGTAGATGCTGCTTTTCAGCACCGTTGCTCTGTTTTCAATGGAAGTGGAGTGGATCTCGCTTCGGCTGTTTTTTTTGTGTGCGGGCCAAAAGCATGGAAAACATTTTAAGCATGTTCATAGGCTATCATCACCCATATGCTTGTGGTCTTGAATGGCACAAGCATGTCAGCTGTGGCAAGTACTGGAATTCAGTCAAGCGTCTCGGCGCGAGTGTTGAACGAGAATCTCGCTCAGGACGACAGATGGGATAAGTATAAACAGAAATTGCACGCTTACGACTCTCTCTCATTCACGTCATTTACCGAAACGGTGGTTTTAAATTCTTATCAGACGGTTTA
The DNA here is from genome assembly GCF_947034865.1 of Barbatula barbatula. Classification (NCBI taxonomy): domain Eukaryota; kingdom Metazoa; phylum Chordata; class Actinopteri; order Cypriniformes; family Nemacheilidae; genus Barbatula; species Barbatula barbatula. The sequence continues at coordinate 5,249,126 of NC_136779.1, forward strand.
GTTCTTTCTAAAAATAATAATATCTAATGTTTGATTTGCACACAGAGCACCTGGGATACACCTCAGATGAGCAGGTGTTCTACAAAGCGTGCTATTTGTGAGCTAAATGCAAGTTTAACTGTATGACGTGTCACAATAAAATCATCTGACGTGCAAAACATTGTCTGTTCATTCCTGTATTATTTCTTCTTGTATAACCCTTTTTTCTCATCATTATCTGTAGAATTTTTAGGCAGCGTCCCTCCCGCTGTACCCACCTGCCCCCCTGCGTATGCCGGGAAAATGAGAATAGATTGGCCCATTCGTGGATGGTGCCAGGTGGCATTTAGACCCCCGAGAAGACGCAAGTACAGTCTATCTACCTCACAGTGACAGACGTCAGGCCTGGAGAGAGAGAAAAGGGTAAAAGGAAGCAAGTCGTAAGAGAGAAAAAAAACATAGTAGGTCCACGCAAATGTGTCGTCCTCCTGTAGCCACGATTGTTTTCTTGCCATTATCTCAAGCTGCTGTTGTACAGCGAGCCAGATGTACACGTGGGAGTAACCAAACAGGGTTGTGACAATTGAAATGTGCTTTTATTCTCCATTGGCATGTAATCTTGCCATTTTCTTGTTGTGAAACTACTTAAGCTATACCAGTTGGATTTAGAATCGTGTTATATGGATTAGTGAATACACAAACCAAAACCCAAACATGCTAACATTCGTCCTTAATGTTGATACAGTATCAACTAAAGAAGATTGATACTCTGGTTTCTGCTACATTCTGAGCAAGTCAACTCTTGCAATGCATGTTGCAAAAGGATATTAATCATGCGGCAATGATGGTGAAAGAGCTGGTGTCATGTCATTGTTTCCATTGTTGCGAAATACCTGTTTTTCATGTTCTGCAATCCGTTTTCCTCATTCAGAGCAAAAGCCATGACTTCCTGCCATCTGGGTAAGCAGTTTTTATTGTTTGTACATGAAAACAAGAACTCTAATTATAGCATCTGCTAAAGTATGCCAATAATCACGATACCCCTGGCACAGAAATGGAAGCAGCCTGCAATGACCCTTTAGCAGGGCTTTTTTCGGGGTGATTAATGAAAAGGATGGGGTGGACAAGAGACGGAGAGATAGAGAGGGCGAGTCGGGGAGGGGGTGATCGTGACAGATTGTTCGAGGGGTTCTTCAAAACAACACGGGGAGATAGATGGCGGCACTGTGTGTCTTTCATTATCAGTGACCCCTGTTCAATCAACGCTGGGGAAAAACGGACACAGTCCAAAGCACAGGGCTACAGGACAAAGTATCATCCCGACATCGCTCAGATGCCACTAGTTTTAACACACACACACAACTTTACCCTACCAATGACCCCATAGTGCTCTATATGTTCCACACAGACCGATGAGATGTTATTAAGGTGACCCCAGATTGGATATGCCCTCTTACCCTCGGGATTCAAGGAATGGGTGCCATTGAAAGTGCCAGTCGAAGCGGGTGGCATAGCAACATGCTGTTGAAGGCTGTTTACTTGTTTCACTGTCCAGTCAATCGATGACTAAACAGGCAACCTGTTCATGAAGGTATTTTCTAAGATATCTGGTTTTGAGGTCATATATTGGCAAAATAATATTTTCAAAGTGACCCTCAATGTTTTTTTTGTGATTTACTGTTTACTATAGAAAAATAATTTGATATCATGTTCTGTGAAAATATAATCTCGATATCTTTAATATTGACTAAATTTGGCCATGTCAAGGACTGAAATCATAGTAAAATATTGTTTGAATTTTTCAAAACTCAATATATGTTACTGATATTTATAAATAAATGTGTTCACAATAGTAAGCAAAGAAAGCATCTTTATACTGCATGCAGTCTAACCAGATCTCAGACCGCATTCGACACACTTTAAATTCCCTTGCATTTTACTTATCGTACACCTTCGTCTACCGCCTGCAAAGCTTTTGGACACTTCAAGTGCTGATTATGTCATCAGTCCAGCGGATGGAGCATCACATCACTTTTCCCACAGTCACCAGCTGCCCATCTTCATCTCCATTCATACTAATTCCGATTGTTTTTTTTCACACCACTCTCAATCCCTCTTGAAAACATGATTTAGCGCATTACAGGGAAGATCGGATGGTGCGAAACCTCCTCAAGAACCTTTGGACTAGAGGTGTTTAGAAACTGACCATACTGCTGTCTGCATTAAAGAGTGTCCTCTATGGTATAGGAGACAAAGATGAGAAGGGACAGATAAAAAGAATGACTGTTGATAAAGAGAGGTTGGATGAAGGGGGAAGGGTTTTGGGCCTGAGACCTTAGATGTCGTCACCAATCTCGGTCAGGCAGTGCAGCAAAGCTAATGGGATGGTTGATTTGACGTCAAATATATATATTGATAAAATATATAAATGAACATTATGGCAATGTATGACTTTAAGTGGAGCCAGGGCCTAATACTGGAAATGGTTTGAGGCAAAGAAAACACACACAGACAGACGCGGGAGGAGGAGAACGTTTGCTGGCTAGATAGGGTGATAGATTAAGCACTGTGCCACCCTCTGAAGCAGGTATCATCATTCAGAATAGCAGCGGTGAGCACTATAGAGCTACCTGCTGAGGTTCCTGCGGTAATACAGCTGCTCCAAATAATCATAATCTACACTACACTACTGAAACGGAAGAGAAAATACAGTATAAAGAGTTATAATATTTGTGTAGCATGTCTAACAAACAAGTCAAATTATATTCTGCTAAGTATAAAAGACATTGTAGGAAAAAAACAGAGGAAAAAGAAAGATGGAACTCTCGTCCTCTCAATCTTTTAACGAAGCTGTGAAACAGATGCTTGCGAGAAGCATTAACAAAAGAGCGGCGCTTCTGACCGCGAGCCACTGCGCTTGGCAAGTCCTAGAGGTAATAATGGTTAGCAACCTGAAAAATGTTCTTATCTGAAAAAAAGCCCCAGACAGTAATGAATGAAATAATTGTACTAAACACATTAATCCATGTCGACGCCCCCTTGGGAGGTGGGGTGCAGGGATCTGTGAGTGTTAGAGGTATTGAATGGCAGTAACCTGCCAACGAAAAGAATCTCTCTCTCTCTTTCTCTCTTTCCTTCTCGACCCTCAGCAAACAGTGTATTTTTTGCCCTGCCTTTCGGGAGGCAGGGGTCGTTATTAATCTTGCGGGCTTGCTTAGCTTCAGGCATCACAGCAGGGCAGCATCTGTGTGTGTGTGTGTGCGTGTGTGTGTATGTCCATGCCAAGATATGGGTAACGCATGGGCAGAGACTGTGTTTATGTATGTCTATTATTGTGTGTGTGTGTAGCATCGTGTTCACCTCCGAGTATATGTGTTCGAATCTAAATGACATCAATGTGCAGGAAAAAGTGCAGGAAATTCAAATGCAAAAAATAAGCCTAACAACAAGGACAAGAAAGAGTTATATTTATTGTTTAAGGTCTTCTGCAGGGTCCATCGCCACTGGGCGGACATGATGTAAAGCCTGCTGCCCAGTGGACTCAGAACACGATCACCACGGCAACCATCCATAGCAGACCTTAGGCCATGCATCCCACCAGCGCTATTATACCGTCATGGTATGGGACCTGGAATGGGTCATACAACGTAAAGGCACGATAGGCATAACGGCATCATTTATTAGGACCGGCCGAGTCTGGACACCTGGCATGGGTTGTTGACCCCAAGCCACAACCAATAGGGTTTCTCGAGTATACAAAGCATTGAATAAGCAGAGCTGTCCAGCAAAATGGTCGGATGAATGAGCAGACGGATGACGTGGGATCAGTGTTTTCAATGTGTGGGTAAATATAAAAGACTGATGGTGTATATTCATGTAGGTTGATGTTAATGCACAGTGATTACATTCAAGGGTGTCGATCTAACTCGTGTTAAAAACAATAACCTGTAAATGGTCAAAAACGAAAGAGATGATACGTTGGCTCGAGCTCTCCTCGCAGCACAAACGGGATAAAATAAACCACCTCGGGCTACACGTACGGGGCTTTCCAGACAAGCAGATACGTAGTTAAATATCATATCTAATAATCATGTTTTTAAAGGAAATCATTTTTATGTTGTTAAAAGGTGCGGCACCAAATGTCAGAACCGTGTTAGTTTCACTCGCACTCTGATAGATGCGAAGCGACGAGCCGAAGGCGCTCGCGCTGACTCCCGACGCGCGCGGGGGTATTTCCGTAGACAGAGAACGAGAGAGGGAGAGAAGCGCGAAGCCTGGAGGTTCGGCCAATCACGTCGCGGGGGAGGGGTTTCGAGAAGCCATCTTCGCCTATCGCAGCACAACCCACGTGGGCCTGGAATCGTGTACTTATCAACGAACATGCATCGAATCCACTCTACCCAATCACTCGGGTTCGAAGTGTTAATCTCAATTCGGATTGGATGGCAGTTTCATACTGTTCTTTATTCATCCCTGATATTCTACGTCGTTAACTCATTCGTACCACACGTTTTATTTTTTTGCATCGTGAAACGTTTCTCATGCACGTCCCTTTTTGGGAGGCATTTTCTTGTCAGCAAAATAAATCGCCCTAAGTTTAGGCACAAATTGTATATAAAACATCCATCCTCTCTTTTATAATCAGCATCCATTAGGCCATAAACCATTAGCTTGATTACATTTGGATGAAATTTACATGAGCTCGAGAAAAAAAGAAAAAAAACAAGAGTCCTGTTGATACGGATGTGTCAATTAACCCACGCACGAAATGAAATGTTCTTAAATAACTCGTCTGATTGAATAGACGGATGCGAGGCCTGAAAATACTGCGCTATTTAGGGGACGCATAGGTCTATTCTAGGTTGTAATAATAACGCAACAGACCAAATTGTCGAGGGCGCCATTTAGCGCCATTCCTCCCTAGCGTTTTGACTATAAATTCAGCAGAGTCGTGGGAAAATGACCGTCGCTTCTAAAAGGAGACCGAGTCATTTAGTGGCCTACGCGGAGGACTTTTAATTGCTTTAATGATTTAGGTAGATATGCAGCAACCATTTGGACTCCTGTTTCGCACCTTTCTGTAACTGGAAGGTCCCGTTTGCGCAGCGGGGGCTATAAAGCGACGATTAAAAATAGTCAAGAGAGTATAATCCCATCGTACTCACAGTCACAGAGGCACCACGTCTGACAAACCGAGCATTAATCTCTTATTTTCTTTTTTTAAAACGCTCTCGTGACCCCCGCCGCCGCGAGTCAACGCGTAAAGCGACAGTGGCACCTAGAGGTCAGACGGAGAACTGCGTCTGATGAAAGGCGCTCTTACCCGTTTACCCCCTATGAATTATGCAACAGACGTACACTTTAGGTGTTCCCGTGGTGGACGAGGTCACCCGCAGCCGCATGGCTACCACAGCTGTGCGTTAAAGCTCTGATGACATCTTCAGACAATAACACTAATACTGCTATAGACAAAATGAAGATTACATTACAATAACATCTATTCATTTACCTCTGGTGATTGCAAATACAAGCAGAAGTGAAGAATAAAGGCACCGAAATGTAGAACGAAACCCACTTCTCAGCAGAGTTGGAGGGATGGAGCCTATCTCAACATCTTGGGCCACAGACAAGGTACATCCCTGACAGACCGCTGCCAGTCATAGCAAATGTCTTTAGAATACGACAATAGTACAGTGTTTAAGTAAAAAAGAATGAAACTGCGTGTTCAGCAAATATCATCTGGTTGAATATGCTTGTTCATGAATCATGGCGCATTTGAAAGCAGTGCCGAATGGACGTTTGGGCAAACGAATCCATCAACACTGCCACACCGTTACAGAAACATGATATTGCTGTGCTAATGATGGGTTTTTACAAGGTTGCAACTGGGGGAGACAGAATTCACAGTTAAGGAGATGAGGGTGGGCACAAATTGAGCATTGGGTGTGGAAAGGGCTGAGAAAGGAGAAGAGGGTTGAGATGAACGTGGGAGATGGGATAAGAATGGCAGAGATGATGAAGAGGCAGAACGGAGTGAGAGATAGAAGAAGAATAGAAAGACTGTTATATGTTAGTAGTTCTGAGTGTGGTGGGGTTGTTCCCAGCAGAGCAGGGGGATAGCAGCATTGCGGTTAATAGGGTAGAAAAAGCTGGGGGGCTGTTAAATCTGAAATGTTCATTTTTAAACTCAAGCTCCCTCCACCCCCCCCTCTCTCTCTCTCTCTCTCTCTCTCTCTCGCTCTCTCTCTCTTCCCCCTCCCTCCCTGACAATTGTGTTCCCTCCCCAGGCTGCGTAGTAATGATAGCTATTTGACTGCCATCAGAAGAGCTGGGTAATGGTCTCTAAAGAACCATTTCAGAGTCAACCTGGCAGCGCTGGCCTCCCAAAAACATCTGCTTGCCTATCACGAGGTACCACTGCACCAGACACGCTATACACACGTAAGCGCACGCAGGCACACACTCATGCACGGACACGCTCAATGCTGTGATGCATAGAGTCATGCCTGATCGTAATGGACCATGAGAATGAACTTGTGTGCTGAATACCAACATAATAAAAGAGGTGGTTGTAGCTGGTGTAGTTGTTTTAAACAGTAAATGAGAATAAGGACTGGAGATTGGAAAAACAATGTAAGAGATCTAACTGAATCTATTAAAGCTCTAAAGAGTCTGGCCATCAGGATATCATTAACAGACAGGTTTGCACATATATTTTGTGTTAATGTGTTGCTGAGGTCCTTATATTGTTAAGATAGTTCTCTGTTGTTGTATGCATTACCTGGGTTTCCCCAAATTAAAATTATTAGGGTTTATGTTCCTGTGTTCTGTGACATTGTACATATTGTGGTGTTTATATTTTAAGTCAGTTCCTAAAAGATGATATAGTTCCCAGATTTAAAGGGGTAGTTCACACAAAAAAGAAAATTCTGTCATTATTTACTGACCCGCTTGTAATTTCAAACCTGTATGACTTTTTTCTGCAGACACGTAAGAAGATATTTGAAGAATGTTGGCAATCGAACATCAGCAGTTCCCCCTTGACTTGTATTGGTTTCGTGTCCATTCGATAGAAGTGAATGGGTACCGCCGTTGTTTGGTTACCAATATTCCAAATATATATTTTTGTGTGATCTGCTGAAGAAAATAAGCCATACAGGTGTAATCTGACAAGAGGGTGCGTAAATGATGACAGAATAAAAACATTTTGATGACGAAATTTTAGTTATTACTCAATTATTATTTTTGTTCATTTTAGTGTCATTTTAGTTAGTAATTTTGTTATGCGTCCTTTCATTTTTTATTTAATCTTTTATTTAAAGTTTTTGATTTTGCTTCATACGTTTATTTTTACTTCAGTGTTATTCATTTACATTATTCAGGGGCAACATTTCTAATTATCTTTTAGTTTAGTTTTCACCAGCAGATATTTTATTTGATTCCAATTAACAGAAATGTTTTAAGAGTCCTAGTAAACTAAAAACCTTGATATATGTTACTCTGCCGCTCTCTAGTGGCACACATAGTACATTCCTTTCATTTAGAAAGTTGTTGAAGGGTTTGCACCATGTAACATTTTAAGTATTTGTCATGATGCTCAACGTGCTGGTTTATTGCACTTTCTTAAAACTGTTCACATGCACAAAAAATATTTCTTATATCTGCAAACCCCCTTTCACCCTCGGCCATAGTTGATGTAATATGAGCTTCTGTCCCACTGTAGTTGCTGTCAGGAGAATCAGCCTCGCTCACAGGTCAGGATAGCTATACTGTTTGAAAGAGTAAAGCTTCAAACTGTCAGTCAAGCTGTTACGGTAACGGGAATATCTGTTGACAAGCTCTCAACCCATTCATGAGAACTTAAAGGAACAGTTCACCCAAAAATTATAATTCTGTTCTTCATTTACTCACCCTTAAATTGTTCCAAATCTGTCTACATTTCTTTGTTCTGCTGAAGATATTAGGAAGAATGCATTTAACCCAACAGTTCTTGGCCACCATTGACTACCATAGTTGGAAAAATAGCTTTATAAATGTCTTTGTCCTGTTGAACACATGATATTTTGAAAAATGTATAGGACAATAAAAAGTTTTAGTATAGTTACAAGTTATGATGCTTTTGAGCACCCACGATCGATGTTTTTTCAAAGAAAGAAGTAGAGGAAGCCTGTGTACATTTCTGATTCTGAACTTAAAAGGACATCATTTTTGGTGTTATGCATTTTTTTCCTCAAAGGTGTGATTAACAAGCGTTTTCAAGCACTCCACTGACAGCGCGACTGTAATACGTTCTGGGTTTTGCAGTTTTTTTTATTATGTTTTTAGCCACCCACTGTTGCAATCATCAAATATTATGTGTGTATTCTTCTAAGTATTTTTTTCCTCTAAACATTTTAATGCTTTTTTAATAGCATCTGCTTGCCAAGAAAAGAAAAGTGTCAATATAAATGAAGGGGTCGTAGGGCATGTCTAAGGTTAACATCTCTGCTTAGAGGATCTTTATCAAAAGTAAACAAAGGATAGATTTGCCAAAGCCAATAACAGTTAATGAACGTCTTATAGTTCCTATGCTTAACCTCTCTCTCTCTCTCTCTCTCTCTCTCTCTCTCTCTCTCTCTCTCTCTCTCTCTCTCTCTCTCTCTCTCTCTCTCTCTCTCTCTCTCTCTCTCTCTCTCTCTCTCTGTCTCTCTGTCTCTCTGTCTCTCTGTCTCTCTGTCTCTCTGTCTCTCTGTCTCTCTGTGTGTGTGTGTGTGTGTGTGTGTGCGCGCGCGCGTGCGAGTGTGCGTGTGTGTGTGTTGCAGGCTTACCCATCTCGCATGTGGTCAGTCTTTAACAGATGGAAGGTTCACCAATGGAGAGGAGGAGGGGTTTGGGGGCTGCTGTGGATTAGGTTGGTCTAATAAAAGAGTTGCTTAATTGAAAGGCAGATTAGGGGTCCGTGAAGGAGACTGTTTTTCTTGCAAACATGCTCAGGATTTGAAATGAATTGATGATATGTGTAGCATTCTTCAAGCGTGTGGCAGTGTAGCCATTGAAATGCTAAGCAAAACAGCTTTTGTGCCTGGAAACGGTGTACAGTCACTGTAAATTGGTTAGTATCTACATGTCAGGCATCTTTGAATGCCCATCTGTTTGTGTGCATTACCTCCAGATACACTCACACACTTATGCACATTTTGGCGTAATAAAGATGACCACAGAGTTTGCAATCAGAGAAGACGCGTAACTGTATACTGAGTGTACACTAGGAAGCTGATCCCCTCTCAGGCCACTACGACTGGTGCTGGGGGAGGGCTCTGGTTACCCAGCATTGTGTCAAAACGGCATCAGCTAAGAGTTAGAGACTGGGAGGACAAAAGCAGGAACACTAAAGAACGGGCCTCTAGTAAGAGTCTACGATATTACAATATAGAAAGACGAGAGAAAGGGTTACATAAAACAAGAAAGATTGGGGAATATGACGAGAGGGGTCAAAATACCAATAAGCGTAGTGAGTGAGCATTTGTAACCTGGAATCTTATTTGGCATTTTAGGCACTGACACGTGATTGCTCTCTGATATCTCACAGGAGAGCCATTTAAAGTAAACAAAGATGCGACTGAAGTAAAATGACTTAGAAGACGACAAGGAGGCAACAAATTAATCAAACGTCAAGACGAGGCATCGAGAAGAAACGGCTTGGTTTTAAATCAACATCTCTTTAAAACAGCAGAAATCCCATAATCCCAACGGCAGGTACTGGAGAGGACGAGAGACAGAAAAACGAAGGTAAATTGAGAAGGAGAGGCAATGAGAAAGAGGAAGGGGGTGAAAGAGGCACAGAGGAAGTGGAACCATTGGGATCAGGGTGACGTCAACGGCTCTCTGGATTGAGGTGTTGAGTCCTCCTGATTATAATCTGAGCTGATTAGGAAACAGAGGAAAAAAATCTCCAGAGCATTTGCACGCTCCCCAGGGAGCAAGACGTCTTTTATACAGAGGAGAGGCCAAGGAACGGGAACGAAACCAACAGAGGACCCGGGTAACTTGGGAAGAGATTTAAAAAAACATTAAGGCCTACAGCTGAAAAAAGAAGGGGCTACATTACGGATAACAAACAAAAAGTCTATAGGCATTTAAGATTCTGTTTCTTTTCTGGACTGTGTGGATTTTAAAACCAGAATGCCTTCCAATGGCAGTAAAGCCCTTAAGCTACAATTTGGGCTTATAAATCACGAGAATCGCTATCTAACGGCAGAGGCCTTCGGCTTCAAAGTAAACGCATCAGCCCCGAGTCTCAAGAAGAAGCAAATATGGACCCTTGAGCAAGACGACCAGGACGGTCAAGTGGTTTTCCTGCGCAGTCACCTGGGTCGCTACCTGGCCTCCGACAAAGACGGCAAAGTAAGCTGTGAGGCTGAGACAAAAGAAAAGGACTGCCGCTTCCTCATCGTGGCGCAATCAGATGGACGCTGGGCCCTTCAGTCCGAGCCCTACCTGCGATTCTTTGGAGGTTCAGCGGACTACCTTTCCTGCTTTGCTCAGACCATCGGTGAAGCAGAACTATGGGCCATGCACCTGGCCCTGCACCCCCAGGCTAATCTGCTCAGTGTGGCACGCAAACGCTATGCCCACCTTGCAGCCCCCGAAGGAGAGATCGCTGTTGACAGCAACATCCCATGGGGTGTGGATGCTCTTCTAACTCTCGTGTACATGGACGGCAAATATTGTCTAAAGACTAGTGACAGCCGTTTCTTGACCAATGATGGGAAACTGTCCTCTGAAAGTGGCCGTGGGACAGGTTACACCTTGGAACTGAAATCAGGCAAGTTGGCCTTTAAGGACTATGAGGGGAAGTACCTGACCCCAATGGGTCCCACTGGAACTCTGCGTTCCGGACGCTGCTCTAAACCTGGCAAGGATGAACTGTTTGATCTTGAGGAGAGCCATCCACAAGTGGTGTTTCAGTCCGCCAATAACAGATTCGTCTCAATCCGACAGGGTAAGTTGACATTTACTTAAATTACTATTAAAATAACTTATTTCATTATGATTCGGGTCTTGGCATGACCTCACTCAGTTAATATCAAAGATATCAAGATTATATTTTCATAGAAAAATATTTTTTTAGAGACTGAAACCAGCATTATGTTTTTGCTCTAGAATCAGATAAAGCCACAAGATCTTTGCGACCTTGCATGAACACTAAAGAATTTGAAGGAAATTCCCAAAATAATGGTTACCCCTCCTGCTCTGCACGCCTGTGGCGACTTGTGTAACATGTATGCGAGACCTCATTACACCTTTTAAGTAGCTCTAATACCTGTTGGAGAACCTCTTTTAGAAATCTAGACTATGAAGTACAGGCTTGTAAGGAATTTAGCAAGCAGCATCAAATTGGCACTCCATAATATCATGGCTTCAGTTTAAAGATAAAGTTAAAAGTCTAATCCTCAAAATATTTTATTCAATCTCAATTGCTTCTTATAATCAGCATAATCTACAATGTACTGCTATAAATCTCGCTCCCAATTAGTGTTTATGTACCTAAGCATGAAAATAACTTGCATGCAAAAATGCAGCTGCATGGCAAACTATGCACACATAGTCAGATCTATGGAAACCAGTCTGGAGCGCAGGTGATCACTGAGTCACGCCCATGAGCATGACCTCACAGAAATAATATACGGCAGCTGTCTCTTCAGCTGAGTAAGCCAATATTAATCCGCTAGGCGTAGCCGATTTTTATCCACTGGCTAACAAACACTCTGCATTGTAGTTTCTTGACTGGACAACTTAGTATGAAATGTAAATCTTGCATGCTGTAACGTTATTCATTATGTTCAAAACAGAGCTCTGGGTAAGCATTTTAAGCCACCTGCAATAGATAAATTACTTGAGAAATAGCTTTGAGTATGCACCATAGGGAAGCTGTGTCAGTAACATCACTCTTTCTTTCTATCACACACTTATGCATAATTTCTCAGACCAATACTCTTCTCTCCTTATTTGGTCGTTGCCTTATCATAGGAAACAACAAACACTGATATAGAGCACATGTACACACACAACACTCACTCACACTGGTGGCAAGGTGTGATAAATAATAGAGTGGACGGGGCATTTCACTGATGGTGGAGTCTGCTTTCAGAAACACAAGCCTTCCGCTGCATTTCATTATCTGGGGACCGTGCACTGTGCCGGGTCACAATAGAGACATAAAATCAGAGAATCCTTCGGGAACATTTGGGTTCAGGGATGATGGGCAAAAACCCAATGAGGGGATAAAGAGACAATGTGAAAGTAAACCAGAGAAAAGATCAGGTACAACATCTCAATGAATAGAAACATAATGCATTATGGGTGTGGACGGATGGACTTTTTTATTGTTGTCACCCTTAAAGGTTTGTAAATCATAGACCTCTGCTGCAGTTCCCTAGGGAGGACATGATGTTGACTTCCATAACCATTTATGTTTTACTTATAGTCAATGTTTTCTTGTACAGCTGCTTTGTAACAATGAAAATTGTAAAAAGCACTATATAAATAAAGCTGACTTGACTTGACTTGTACTGAATGCTTAGTTTACCCACGGGATACAGCAATTTAATGGCAGAAAGTTAGATTGGTATTGCAATGCAGGATCTGTTGGAGCCAAGTGGGAGAATGAAGAATAGGATTTAATTTTAGAAGCTAATTAAGTTACAAGACAGCGATTATATATACGAATAAAACCAGTTACATTGTGAGGACTAAAATGTTAGAGGCCGTAATCTTTGCCGTGGAAAAAAATCTTTATTATTCAAATATTTTTTTGAAAAACAGAGTTGTATAAACACCTTGCATAATGAAGCGTTATGTTTTTATTATCTTAGAATGAGCTACATACAGTGCAGGGGTCCCTTGCATGGAATTCTCCATGTTGTTTCTACAGTAGCCCTAAAAAGACAAACTGCTCTACAGACCGCATTTTGTAAATAAGGGTATTTGATTCAGCAAAGAAGTGAAAACGTGACGACATCTTATGCTTGTGTCAGCAACCGTAGCCCTTCCAAGGGAGGGGAGAGGGGTGGAGTGAGCCGTTGGTTGCAATCTGAAACCTCACCACTAGATATCGCTGGATTTCATAACACTGGACCTTTAAAACTGTGTTAGAGTTTAAAAAATATGTTTTGTATGTTTAAGTGTATTTGTTTTCTTCCTGGGTATTTTAATAAGAACAACATTTTATTATAAGATTTTTTTTAAGAATATGCTTTGAGAGATGTAACATTAGAACATGAAATCACAATTAAAGGAATAAATGAAATTAAGTTTCTGAAAATGAAATTAAATGAAATTACTGAAAACGACTGATAAGTAATGTGATGTTTTTGCACTGTAATCTAAAACATTTGAGCCACGATTCTAATGTGAACAAATCAGATCTTAAGTCACATTGTGACTGTATTAAATCCTCCAGTATTACATGGAATTACATTAGGACTGTAATGGATCAACATATTACCAAAATCTAGGCATTTCATTATGGGTAAAAAAAGACAAGGAAAATGACATAGACCAGATGGAACAGTTGTTCTTAATGAGCGAGAGGCGTCTCTTCCCATCTACTGCACATTCATTTTGTGCGAAAAGCAATTAGGTAAAGTAATTCTGCTAATGGATGAAGCAGTTCATTTCTTTCTGCGGGTCTCTACATGATGAAGGGAACTAGAGATGACTTTAGACAGGTCTGCCAATCAGCTCTGCAGGTCTGGGGTTCAGAAAGCCCCCGGGCGTCTCACCCGGGGGTGCAAGACAAACTCACAAATGATCTGATAAAAATGAGTAGCGACATTGATAACTTTTTCACAAATGTCACTGTTTGTTTGTTTCAGTGACTGTGGCTCAGATGTATTGTCTGTTGGTTTATGTGTAGGTAGTGTTTTGCGTGCATCAGGGCCGCTTTAGTCATACACTCAGATACGTGTATCGGTTACCATGTTCTTCATCACCTCCACAATGTTCCATGGCGAATTGTGAACCGGGGTGAAGAGTGAAAATGAGAAGAGAAGAAATAAAGGAAGACGGGTAAGAAAGAAGAGGGAGAGGGAGATAGCAGTAATCTAGCTTGAGATGCTTTGGAAAGACAGACTGAAATGTGATTGTGGTACCCATGGATTCACTTTACCATTAATCATTTATTTCCACGTAACTGCCTTAGTGCATTTAGAGATTGCTTCTTAGTTTTTGGGCTGAATACGATAAAAAAAGTGAATTGATTTGACCGGATAACATCTAAACCAAATCTCTTGACCCATAAGCACAGGTTGAAATAAACCTCACACACTCGTCTCATGGAGTGTTTCGTGTACTCCCGCTGGTTTTTGACCAGGTCGACATGCAGTGATCTACTTGACCCAGTTTTGAGAAGGCCCTCTCGCTGTCTCCCTCTCCGGGTACAGTTTCATTGGACAAAAATGGGTTGGTAAATTGAGAGGGAGCGTTCTGTGATGGGAGTGAGGTCATTCTCAGGAGTTCAGGATTGGGCCCAGTAATCACAATGCCGTGGATGAGGAATGATCAGAAGAGGAGATAGAGTGTCCTGCCCCAGCTGGCCTCTCTTCTTCTATCTTTGGTGCAAAACCAAAGCAGAGTCATACGTGAAATTGGAAAATAAAGTGTAACGGGCCAAAGAAATGAAAACCACTGCTGCAGAGTGATGTTTGATCTGGAAAAAAAACATCTATAGCTGTTTCTTTTTTCAACCGCTGATTTTGTCTTGATTAGAAAGCTGACTTTGTTTTTCGAGTCTTTCAAGAAAAAAATGGTTCTGTTTGGAGCTTGCTCTTTCTTAGCTTCGGAGAGTTTGCATTCTGTTTTATTTCAGATTTGGTTAGATTTCAGGTAAATGCAAAAGACTTGAAGAGATAGTTTATAAAAAAAATTCTGTCCTCATTTCCTCACTTACTCACAGTGTGTATTTTTGTGCCAAACACAAAAGAGATATTTTGGAGAACGTTGTTAACCAAACAACGTTGGGGGACCATTGACTTCCATTGCACAAAACTACTGAGATATTTGTCAAAAGATCTTCTTTGGTGTTTCACAGCAGAAAGAGTTGTACAGGTTTTGAATGGCTTGAAGGTGACTGAATTTTATCTTTAGGTAAAGCTATCCCTTTAGTGTAAATTGGAAATGTTCTATGTATTTATCCTTTGTTGACAAAAAGAAACAATTTACATATTAACTAGACCTCATTTGTTTTTATTTCTAAGTGTAAATATATTGTCTCAATCCAGCATAACAGATGTGTTTATCACTTCAAACCATTAAGAATCAGATTATAGAATCCAATTTACAAACCCCAAACATATACAGTCTGTTCATAGACCATAATGATTTGTTAAAAAATAAAAATAACCCAAAGAAAGAAAATAGTGTGCTGCACTTTGTCATATCGCAAAAAAGACATTCCACACTGGAGTGATCAATGCCTGCAGATTCTGCTGATAGTCCTGTTTTTCCCCCCAGTATGTCTCAGACACCCCACAGCGTCCCGTCAAAACTGGGGTATTACCGCGGCCTCCCCACTGGTTTTATTCTGCCCCTCCCTGGGCAGAGGGGATTGTACATGCGGTGTTCAAAAAAGCTGCTTACTGGGCCCTACGGTGAAGCTTTGTGTCTTTTGCATGCAGAGAATTAGGAGAGGTCACAGCCTGGGACGGGAGGAGCAGGAGGGATGGTAGAGTCGAGGGAATAAGACTGCAGGATCACACCTGTTAGAGGATTAAGAAAATGATCAAGGGATATTTTCAGACACACATCCACTTTGAGTCTTAGCCACCGCAATCTGTCTGATGCACGATATCGGCGCTTTTGCTTTGTTAGATTGTGTCATTCATTTAATTTGATACATTTACATGCTGTTATATTATAATTATATAATTTATACACCAGTTGATAGTGTTGACATGTTTGATCCAAAGTATAATTTTTTTGACACATGCTCGAAATTAGTTTTGTATACCATTCTTACATTAATCTAAATGTATTGTAATTGCATACATTTCATGTAGATTTCTTTATAAAATTACTAAATAAATAGAATAAATAAAATTAATTGAAATAATATTTTAGATAATATTAAATTAAATACTACAATGAAAATATTTTCATTTTTTATAAAGGATGTCTTGGACTAGATATGAAATAAGAGGTGAAATATAAAACGCCCGGAAAATCCTTATTAATTATTTGAATGGCGCTGTCAGAAAAAGAAAAAGTAAACCAAGAACAGGTAAAACAAAACAAAATGCATTGAGAGAGATGAGCAGAGAACAAAGACTGCATAAATCTGGCCACACCTTTACTGCTGACATGTGAAAGAGCACTCTCGTGTATTGCGCTATACTTTTATGTTTTCCCAAACGTGTCTTGAATGTGGCCATGCGTTGCATTTTATACCAACACACAGCCATGACACAATCCCAGGAATAATTGGCATGGAAACACTGCTGTGTGCAACAAGGTCTCTACCCGGCCAAGGTCGCGGTTTCTGTGCCAGGGATTTACAGGTGCCCTGAGAAAAGTTGAATCGCAAATAGCTTTGCCCTACTGCAGAATAGAAAGTAGAAATGTGGAATCATGGACAGATTACTAAATACTATTTCTGTTGTTTCCCACTAAACATGTATGATATGTTTCAAATACATTGCCGGGCAAAATACACAAAGTATAATTGCTGGATGTCACAGTCTATTAGAGTCCACGTATGTTATACAACCAACAGCTTAATCAAGATTAATGGCTTGGATAGAAAAATGTTTAGACCTCAGCTAGTTGTATAATTCTTGTTAATGTTACAAATAATCCTGTGCAGAATGAATCTGTCATCGCAAGCCTCATTTTAAAACAACAATGGTTTTGAATGGAAATAAATAAACATATGAAGTGACATGTCTGAACTCCTCGGACCATATACAGTGATTCTTAAATAAACAATGTCTGCTACAATGCCAAAACAGGACTCCGGGTAGTCAGGTTCATGCATGTTGTGTGTGGCAGGGAACTTAATCATGTTTCTTTGTCTCCATTTAAGATTTCAAACTGAGGAAAGTTTAGGATAAACACATGCTGTTTTGTTTAAGCAGATACATTTGTAGTGTTCTATGAAACACATGTTGTTTTAATAATCAAAATGTCAATCAGTGTGATTTTGTAACTGTGCACAGTAGTAGCAGAAGGGTAATAAGAGCGATTGTTTTGATTATCGCTTGTATATGCATACGCAATGTACAGTTTTTTTTATCAAAAACAAACGTTTCCATATGTCATGTGTGTTTGTCTTTGCTTCCACAGGAGTGAGCGTCTCAGCCAATCAGGATGATGAGACCGACATGGAGACGTTTCAAATGGAAATCGACAGAGAATCGAAAAAGTGCACATTTAGAACAAATGAAGGAAATTACTGGACGCTTGTCTCTCACGGAGGCATCCAGTCAACAGCCACAGAAGTGTAAGAATCAACTTTTGAGAAGAAAACAAAATCAATGACATTTTATCAAACACAATGACTGTATGCATCTATGTGTGATGAATGCAACCGTAACACAAAGAAGTGTGTATTGTTTGTCAGGTTATGCAGATACAACTTTTGCTAAAAAGTGTAATCATTGTGCACTTGGTGGTGCTGTCAACACATTGTTTTGTTTGTATGAACATCCCATCTATATGTCAATGTTTTTTTCACACATGTAAGCACAATTTTTCTCTATCCCATCTGTGTGCAGCGGTGCCAACACAATGTTTGACATAGTGTGGCTTGGTCGACGGGTGGCACTGCAGGCCAGCAACAGAAAATATGTTTGCACCAAGAAAAATGGCCAGCTTGCTGCTGTCAGTGACTCTGCGGGTGAGTACAGATCCGATAGTTCCCATAAATAAAATAAAAAGAACAATTTATTCAGTATCTAAAGGTAATCATTAGATGTTATTTCTGCTGACTCTAAATGGGAAATGTTTACATCTTGAAAAAAATGATTAATAATGATTAAATTAAACATTTATTGAGGTTACATAAAAAATGTTTCAGGAGGTGTGCATATAAATCTTAATGCTAACATATATTAATGCATACATTCTTGAGAATTGTGTGCTGATAGCATTGTGTCTGGAAGGAAGCCTTTTTTTTCCATGTACAAAGCGCCTCGGGTCCATAAAGGAAATATTGAGTGATTCCGGTCCGCAAAAACTTGAACCACAGTGAACCTTTTTGGGATGAGTTGAAACACTGAATGTGTTCAGGTCCAATTGCCCAACATTACTACCGCACTTTACTGATGCTCTTATATCCCAGCAGACATCCAGTGGAAAAACCTCTCCAATAATGTGGAAGCTGTTAAAGCAGGAAAGGGAGAGATTGATGCAGATGGTTTTGAAATTAAATGTCTGTGAATGTTGTGTGCTTTTAGGCGTGTAGTCAGAGGTCTCATGCTCTTTTTAATTGGTAATGTATTCTTTGTTCAGGTGAAGATGAGCAGCTGATTCTGAAACTGATCAACAGGCCCATTCTGATTCTTAGGGGAGAGAACGGCTATGTGTGTCACCATAAGAACTCCAATACACTGGACGCCAATCGTTCGGTTTATGACATATTTACACTACACTTCAATGACGGTGCATATCACATTGAAGGTGAGCGCACAATCCTTTTATATAATATATAATATATGTAAGTACAGATCATTATATTACAAAACTGACCAGCATTGTTCTCCTACAGGTGCTGGGGGAAAGTTCTGGTATGTGTCCAACAGTGGCTTGGTGTGTTCTGATGGAGACTCACCAGAAGAATTCTACTTTGAATTCCTAGAGCACGGACGAATAGCTATAAGGGGTAAAAATGGCAAATACCTCCGTGGGGACCAAGGGGGCATCCTGAAAGGAGATGGGGAGATCGCAGACAGCTCTTCTCTCTGGGAATACTGACACCCTGTGGACATTTAAGGACCTGTCACGTGTTGGATTTACAGTTGTGAGGCAACCATTCAGTACATTTGGACATCTTTGTTTTCCATCAGTCAGCATTTAATGTAGTGTCACTATTCAGCACATGGATTACATGCTTATATAAAATCAGTTTTTGGAGAATGTACACACATTACAAAAACAGAACATTTGCTGTATGACACACTAACCAATCGCAAGCAACGTTTTTGTTTATTGTTGTTTTTTAACCCTTATTAACTCTTTATTTGTTTGTCTTACATGTTATTATTTGTAACCCTTGTCAATGTCAGTTCCAGGAATGCTTTTTTGTGCTCTGGGGTGACAGACTGCTGTGTTTGTTATATTGACATAAAGACATAGAAATTATATATATATTTGCATATATAGGGTTCACAAATAATGTATTTTTGTCATTTCTTTAAGCGTTCTAGAAATCAATATGCAGGGAAATGAAACCCCAGGGGAGAACAGGCTACACAGTAATTACTTCTGTCTTTCCCAGTGAAAGGAATCAGTATTAAATCCATTTATTCCCTTTTTATGATTTAATGTTTCTTTTTTCTTTCTTTAATCCATCTGGAAATATTTTACAATTGTTACGAATAAAATCCCGTCTCTCCAATTTGTGGAAATTCATCTCATTTATTGTAGTCTTGTTTTTTAGTGAAATTCATTTAACTTAATCGTGTGCAGGGACATGGAAATCGTGTCCCAGCAGTGTGAGCTGTTGTACTCCACAGGCGTAAGCAATGTACCTGTTACCACCAGTAGAGAAAGCCTGGCATTGTTTGTTAAGATTCAAGGGCTAGTTCACTCAAGAATGAAAATTCTGTCATCATTTACTCACCCTCCGGTAGTTTCAAACCTAAATACATTTCTTTGTTCTGTTAAACACAAAGAAAGATGTTTGTAAGAATGTAGGAATTGTCAGTTCTGTGACTTCATCCACTACTATAGTAAGGGAAAACGTGTGTATCTTTTTTCTGTTCTGTTGAACTAGTGAGATCCCAGTTCTGGGGCACATTTTATATTAATAATTAAAACAAATATTTTAATAATATTGACTGTTGTTAAACAGTTTTGGGATCTGTTGGATGTCTACAGAGCATGGACAAAAACTATGGTAACCATGGTATTGTGGGAATTAAGATCAATCGATATAGAAATGGATGAGTAATTTTGTTTTAATCAAATGAATTTTCCCACGTGACATGATTAAAGTTTAATAGATATGTTTTAATCATATAACCTTTGTTTTAACCATATTGTGTGCTATATAACCATTGAAATTTTGTCTAATTACATGGACACAGAAGGCAATTCAACTTGCAAACAAAGGCTGGTTTCAGAAGATTTCCGGCCAGATGCTCTTGCAGAGAACAGAACGTGGTTAGCAAGAGTCCAACAGGACCTGATTGGTTGCTCAGGGAATTATGACCCGGATGCGGAGGAGAAGACATTAACATATTCTGTTTTCTGTATATAATGTATGTGTGAAGCTTTTATTTTGTGTTGTTGACTGGACTCGTATGGAGACGGCAACAAACCATCGATGTGAAGACCTTTTAAATCTGATGAATAAACTCTATTACTTTTAAAACAGTTTGTTCCCCTCATCCTTCCAAATTTTGAACACGCAGGACTAGCAAAGATCTTTGAGTCCAGTATCAAGCAAAATACTATCTTTACCCCAAATATAGAAAGGATGGAGAGCATAAAGCATAAAGTGAGAGTTGAAAGCAGAACTGGACAAAATGTTACCCCATATAAATGAGAGAGAGACATTTACTGAATTGCAATTTAATTACATTATCAACCGTCAAACAACAAATAAATGTTATGCGTATAAAACCAATTTGACCATTGTCTTTCACCATGTCTAAGTAAAACTAAATAATTTAACGATTTAAAACAAACTTCCTCCCTCGCCATCTGCGCATGCGTGCAAGTGGCGCTCCGTAGCCAATCAAACCTTGCGCTCGAAATTTCAAACTCTAGCCGGAAGCAGCGACAGTCACAAACAAACCTGCGTAGCAGTGCAATTTTTGTACTTTTCCTGCTTTAATATCAACCGCAAGAAAATGGATCTTGGAAATGACTCGACTAACGATCCAACTAAACTTTACATTTATGAGAACAGACTGCAAACGTTCGTTGGGTGGCCGTTTGAAGAGGGTTGCGTTTGCACTCCAGAAAACGTAAGTAACGTTACACACTGGGAGCAAAAACAACTCCATTAGACTCACTGGTTATGGTAACATTGGGTGTTTAAATGCAATATTTTGCGCTTCATAAATGTCGCATTGCTTTATAGATGGCCAAAGCTGGTTTTATTCACACTCCGACGGACAACAGTCCAGATGTAGCGCAGTGTTTCTTCTGTCTGAAAGAGCTGGAGGGATGGGAGCCGGAGGATGACCCGGAGTAAGCACATGTCTCTGACTGCTCTCCGCGATACTTTCCTCGGATGTGCAACATACTGAAGCTACTCTTGTCACTTTTGCTTGTTTCCTAGGAAAGAGCATAAAGCACATGCACCAAATTGTGATTTTATCTTACTGAAGAAGACCGTGGATAGTCTCACAGTGGAGGAGTTTCTCAAACTTCAAAAAGAAAGACAGAAGTTTATTATTGTAAGTATGAGCATCTACAGGTCAGGACGTGTCTACTTCTAAATGATTGAACTGTAGGAGTTTTGTTACCAAAGCAAAATACCAATAAATAAATGAAAAATCAATTTTAAAGCACAGATATATATATATATATATATGTATGTGTATATATATATATATATATATATATATATATATGTATGTGTATATATTTGTATATGTATGTCTAGTTTCCATAAAGTCAAGTACAAAATTAAGGGTAACCAATTACCAAGCAATGCGCAATTTTATTCAGTAAGTGGCGTAAAAAGGTCACGTTAGCAGTTAAGCAAAGTCAGATCAAAGTGTCTGAATAATTTGGTCCCATTTTTTGTATCAATTTACTTGTTCTCTACTGTAAGACATGTCACAGTTTACTTTATTTTGCTATCCTCAAATCAACATTAAAAAAGATGTATACACATTCTTATATTATAAGTATCATATAATTGTAGTATACTTAATCTTTCACGAACATATGTAAAGCATGCATATGACATTTTGTGCTTTTCCAGAAAAAAAAGTGTGGCCAAGCCATTGATAAATATGAAGATGCGGTGAAGCTCAAGAGAGCCCAGATCATCCAGTCTGCGATGGATGAGGAATGAAGAGCGCTTTTTCTTTTTTTCCCACTTCAAATCATCGTTTGTCTGTCAAACTGAAATCTGTATATAATCTCGCCTATCACATAATCATCCTTTGATACACTGTTTTCATCCTTTATAATATTTATTTCAAACAATGCTTGTAATAAAACTACTTTGCCATAGCTTGTGTTCGGTATGTTTTGTTATAAAAAAGGAAAGTGCTCTATTCAACTTCAAGTCTATATTAACTCCAAGGGACAATTTTTGGTGCAGCAATAAAGATGGTAAACACATCACGCACAAACAAAAAACATACATTCTAACATATTAAAAATGTAGAAGCCTTATAGCAATGAGGACAATGCCTATTCGTTTTAAGCCTACATATAGCGTATACAAGACAGAAGCATTTTAAATGAATGTAACAATAGATGGGCTTAATCTGCAAGGATAGTATGAGCTTTTGCTAAATTAACTGTTCAGATACCAATTTGCTTGACACCAATAATTGTACTATGCTATTCAGTACGAAAAAGATTCAATAAAACTGTCCAAATTTCCTCTGTGCCTGTGTGTTGGCACAGGACATTTTGTTTCATTATTAATTAGAAGTGATAGATTGATGGACGCTTGGAGAGGGTGTTGGTTATGCACCCTGCGTCATGTTTCCTCCATCACTCTTGCGCCCGGTTTGAGTTGGACACTTGCTGCTGTGCACACGGAATGTACGGTCAGACAACACACCTTTTCTTCACTGAAACGACATTCAGTTTTCTTTTAATAACCTCACGTGTCATCCGTTTCTGCATCTTTGGCGGGCTAGGAGCATCAGCTATTGGAAAGTGAGCGACTCTTTGGTTCAGCATCCTAATCGCGGCGCACGGGCAGTGCCACGCGCAAATGACATCGTTTCCTGCTTAGTTTTTGGCTCACACTGAATCGGAGCCATACCGTACAGGATGAAAATCACATTTGGCTCCGTGGTGGTCTGCGCGGGTTTAACGGGTGTGCTTAGTTTCAGCTGTTTGACACTCGCCATTGGAAGTGAATATTGGTACATCATTGAAGACAAGCGCCCTAACCACGCTGACCCTCCGTATATACACTCTGGACTTTGGGGAGTTACAGATGGTATGTTCTTCTATTTTTACCTTGGATGTTGATGATAAATTGAGCTTTTATAGAACCTCTGGCAGCATGCAAATCATTGTTTCAGACCTTTGTCAAAAATGTAAAATTTTCCAGTCGAATATAATTGTTTTAAAATACGCTATAGAGCTGCAAATAAAATGTATAGTAGATTAACAGATAACTATAACAGACAACAAGCATAATCAGATAAAAACCTAACATAAGAAATGCTCATGATTTGTTACGGATTTTATTCATTTTTATGACACCCCCAGGCTTCAGAAATACGTTAAAATTCCCAGATAAAGGAAACCACGATAATGCTCTGAATGACGGGCAGTTATGGCTCTGAAAGCATTGTGTGCACAAATAAAATTACCAATGATATTACAGCGTTTTTCTGCTCTCTGTTTTCTAGATGCTCCAAGATATTCAGATTCAGATAAGCAGATGGAGAGTGAGTGTTTTAAAGCACAACTCTTTTCTAAAAAAGGCTTTACAAAACATTTTGTAAAACGCTGTTGGCTTTAGGTTTGCAAGGTAAAGATTGTAGATGTTATTGTTATTTATCATCTGTGTGAGGTTTAACAGCTGCAATTAACTCTGCCTCATTCAGTCATGCACAGTGTGCTTGCCGTTTTACTCCCCTTGAGTGTGGTGATGCTGGTGTTTGGAGGCATCTGTGGCCTTGTCAGTTCCCTAGCAAGAAGTCGGACGTTGCTGATCGGATCTGCTTCATATTTTCTTCTGTGCAGTAAGTCTGAACATCCCCATGCTTTCTCTACAGAGTTAAGATGCAATCATGATCGCTTTGAAAGGAGTTAATGAGTGAGTAAAATGAAATGGATTTTTGGCAAGTACTGGAAATGTAAGGGATGAATGTGGACACTTATAAAAGGTTGGTTGCCAGGCTATTACAAGCTTTTGGCTGCGTCTGTCTGAAGAGGTGGGATAAAGACATTTTGAGTGTTTTATTAAGTATCTTATATTGATCGGTAACAAAGTTATTTCCAAGTGACCATCAATACCAAGGTCGTAAGTATAACCGAGAAAAACAGCACACCCCCTTTGAGCCATATCTTTGTAGCCACACCTCCAAAATACATGAACGCACAGCCAGAGTAGAATTAGCAAATCATCACGTTGAAGTCAAGGCGTTGGTGGAGGATTGTTTGCTATCAGGTTGAAAACAGGCTTTCAACCAGAATACAAAATTTAAAAAGGTTTCTGAAAAATATTGCACACGAAAACAACACCATGGAAGCCGTCTGTAGGTTTATGAGCAGTGTGTAGTTCTGAAATCTTGTGTGAAAACATTCAATTATTTCTGAAGTTCAGTATCCACAGTGAACGTATATAGACTTCGCCTTTGATCCCAACCCATTTGGCCGTTCAGTTCTATGAATGACACGGAGGACATTGGGAGCTGGAAGGCTAAAATCACGCTTCACCTTGAGCAATTCTTATGTCAAAGTCTTATGGGACTAAAGTTATTGCGGTTCATCGCTTTCCTCTTGTGAAATTGAAAGGATAATAGAGAACATCCCTCCAGCTATTTCGGTGATTGAAATAAGCAATCTAAAGGTAAAAGAGAATAGGAAAACCAAAAAAGGGTTTTGTAGATTTATGAGCTTGATAATACAGCCTCCAGCCAGTCTGATCTAGTCAGAAATTCCTCATGAATCAGACTCTTACTTAAATGGGATTTTATTGCTTTTGTTCCTCACGAAACATATCTACTTTTAGCTGAAAACAGCCAGACCTCATTTAGACCAAAGACCCCTACCTCCATATGCAATCCCAAATCAGGATAAAAATCACAGACAGGAGAATTTTGCTTTGATCCTTATACATATACAGACAGGCATTGTTTTTTTGTTTATGAACTGTGGCACAGCTGGCTTGCACTTTACCTTGCACACAGCATCTAAAAGCTTGCAGCCGAGTGACTTGAATAAAAGTATTCTTAGGTTTAATAGAATGGAGTCAGTCAATGATCTCCTGCATTAATTACTGTGTTAAGAGGGAGCACATGAAAGTTATTTAATAAAAGGTTGGAATGTAAGTCTAGTGCCTGTCTTGTTACTTAGTTCAGAGATTGGTCATCATTTTGACAAGGAACACCAAAAATACAGTAGAAAGAATGACTGTGGTGTAAATAGGTGAGAAATACATGTGGGATACATAATGGGGTTCTAATTAAAAGGTTATAGGATGAAGAAACTTTATAGCGTTTTTAGTAGAACAGATGGTCTGGTGTCGGTGGATATATTGTATTAACTAATTGTTAAAGGGATAGTTCTGCAAAAAAAAATATATTCTGTCATCATATAACTACTCTCATGTTGTTTTCAACCTGTATATGACTAATTTTTTGTCTGCAGAACACAAAAGAAGATATTTTGAGAAATGTCTCAAAATGTTTTTTGTCCATAAAATGGAAGTCAATAGGGGACAATGTTGTTTGGTTACCAACATTCTTCAAAATATCTTTTTTGGTGTTTAACAGAAGAAAGAAAGTCATACAGTTTTGGAATGACACAGGGGTGAGTAAATTATTAAAGATTTGCCATTTTTAGGTGAACTGTTCATTGCTGTCTTCAAAAAGTTTTGTTTTAAAGGAACAGTTCACCCAAAAATTCTAATTCTGTCTTCATTTGCTCATCCTCGAGTTGTTCCAAATCTGTATAAATGTCTTTGTTCTGGGGAACTCAGAGAAAGATATTTGCAAAAAAGGCATTTAACCAAACAGTTCTTGGCCACCATTGGCTTCCATAGTAGGAACGATTACAGCCAAGAACTGTGTGGTTACAAGCATTCTTCCAAATATCTTTCTCTGTGTCCATTAGAACAAAGAATATTACACAGATTTGCAACAATTTCAGGGTGAGTAAATAAGGACAGAATTTTCCTTTTTTGGGCGAACTGTCCCTTTAACATCGTTCCTATCAATGGCATTCCATGGCTATAAGTTTGTTGATGTGTTTGCATTTCTGAAAGAGAGTTAATCAGCATAATACAAGCTGTATACTCTAAATGAGCCGACAACTGTACTGTAAGATCAAAAGCAACTCCTGTCTAGACTCTCAGCCATGCTCAAAGCTCTCTCTCTCTCTCTCTCTCTTGCTCTCGCTCTCGCTCTCTCTCGCTCGTTATTGCCTCTTAATTTTATGTGCATATTACAGCCGGTGCAGAAATCCATTCTCATTTTGTCAGTGTTCAATTAGATGTGATTTTTGCTGCTGTGGTTCCACATTAACACATTACATTTTAATGAAGATTCGGTAATAATGCCCCGTGTCTTGGGATCATCAGGCACACTGGGGTGTTTTGCATTTATGAGAGAGTTTGACTTCCTCTCTGTTTTGGCTTATTCATGCGGATGGTTCTTTTGATTCTGGGACAGCAGATGCTGAGGACGCTTAAGGATTCATGTGGGTTACTGGCATTCCGCTCTGACACCAACAGTGCTCGTGGGTTGTTTGATCTGAATTGAGAATGTACATTTGTATTTAGTTCTGGTTCAGCTGATCGAACGCATTCAGCATTTTTTGTCCCTTAAAAAGTTTCTAAATGACAGTATGGGAACTCTAAATGTCTTTACTAATGCAAATATCAAATGGTGAGGGAATAAGATCGCCGGACCAAGACAATTCAGCACAGTTGCAATGAGTTACAGCCATTATAAATTGGGCAAATTATTTTAATGTCTTTCAAGAACCCTTCACGAGAAATAAACAACATTGGTCATTGGTCAGATTCTTACTGCGAAAAAGCTGTCTGGTTTATCTTATCATCATATTCATTTTGATCTAACCTCCGCTAATATAGATATAAATAGGTCTTTACTCAGTTATACTTGATCCTACACACATGGCTTGTCTGTCAACTGCTTCTCATCTATTATGTATAATAAAGATCTTGATTGCCATTTAAGGGATGTCATGTTAGATCTGCTCTCATTAAACATTATTTATTGCAAGCAATCGGAGACTAATGGTTAACTCTCTTTTTTCTCATGTATCTATGTACCGCTAAATAAAGAACATCTTGTCTTGACATTTCAAGTAACATCTGTTAGAACAAGATGAAGTCTAAATGCCTTAATTGGCTTTGGTTGTGTGGGTGCATTCAAGCGTGCTTGTGCATGTGTATTCTCAGGTCTTCTCACACTTTCTGGGGTGAGCCTTTACATCAGGTACTCTCAGAAGGCTCTGGAAGAGGCAGAAAGGAGCGTGGGGCATGAACAGATGGCACAGGTACACACATCGTTCGGTTGGTCTATGGACATGGCCTGGCTCTCTTGGGTTTTGGAGGTCATAACAGGCCTTCTCCTACTGCTGGCGGCCAGGATGGTACCTTTGAACCAGTACGAAGATTCTGTGGCGCCTAAATAGAAGTTCTCCCATGTTCTTCACCTTTTCAAATAATTATTCAAAGATACTAGGCTAGAGATCATATTTGTGAAATATTTTACCTCTTTCACACCTACCATTTAGTTGAAGGGACTCTTCTCGGTCACGTCTCATGATCGCAATCTGTTAATATGGGGATAGAATTAAGAGCATACTGTGAATGCACGGTTATTTCCTTTATATTTTGATAGACAGGTTACTCGGTCGATCAGTGATAAGTACCCCACTTAACTTGAATAGTCCATTTCGCAAGATGTAGGCACTACGGAAGCACCACCAGATCCATTGTTTATTTTATTTTTAAACCTTACATATATAATTATTTGATTAATTTAATATTTTGATTGAACCCGTTAAATATAATTTACCTTACTCAATCTCTTGTGTATAATTGCTTGTAAAATTTTGTGTGTATAATCTATGGTTTTTTTGTTGGATTCTTGCTGTCTATGTTGTTTGCTCTTTACATTATTACCGTCGAATTCACATTACGAATAGAAGCAGTGACCTAATTGTACATTAATAGATGTTTTATGCCTGCTTGATATTAAATATGTGTATTTCATGAAAAGGCCTTTCTGAAATAAATGTATTTGAATTCTGCATCTTTTTTTAACTGTACAGCTGCCGGCTGATCTGTAATTTATTGAAACGGATCAGACACTTTTAGAAAACATGTGCTGACACGGATGTAATAGATGGCATATCGAATTGTGGTTGTTTGTCTCCTCATGTTTCCACGCGGATTTTGTTTATAAGTTAACAATCCCTGAGATGGAAAATATGTTGTTGCTTTTGTAAATACTGCTGTTTTTTCTTTAAACAGTTTCTCAGTTTCAGTCGAAAGTATTTGTGTTTTTATTTGTGTTCTTGACGGCGTTGCACTTTAACTTGATTGGTATCTGTTGTTATATCTGTCATATATTTGTTACGGTCCTGTCAAAAAGAGTTTTATTGTAATCGTGCCACATATTATTCTGTTTTTGATTAATGCCACAAGCAGAGAACATTGTTTCTAGTCAGATATCCTTCAACATAATTGTAGATGTGACCTTTTGGATGTGATCTTTGTGAACTTTGGTGTTACAAAAAAATTTCAGTATAAAGATATTGTTTATCCAAAGGCTGGACTTTCCCTGACTAACAGACAAATAACGTAAAGAGTTTGGTTCCAAGATGAGACAACTCAGTTTTTTATTGTGCATTTCAATTAATATCGATTGAATCTGCAGTTTGTCGTTTCTAAAAGAATACAGCTAACTAACACAATAAAACTTTTTTTCTAGAGTAATTTCCCTAATCCTGTTACTAAACCACAGGATCAAAAGTGCAAATTTACAGAGAACTGGAACTCTTGACAGATTGTGTGACTGTAATATCTAACATGGCTTAAACAAGAGTCCTGCAGTGGGTTTAATTATGATAACAGGATGAAAGTGACCATAAGGGGTTCTGCTGTAACGCACTCTCTTGTGGAGACAAGAAATCAAGTTCATTTTCAGGTGTGAAAAGAAAATTTAACAAGTGGGGAACAAGGCAACCTATAGTGTTTAATTATCATTGAAATGCCTTGTTGTTTGAAGACACAAAATGCAGGCCTGAATGCTTCTTTCCAAACTGAAATTGATGATGTTTGATTCGTGTAAATAACCGCTTCCTTTGATGAAATGACTGGCCATCTTTAAATGTTTTATGTCATTAAGTTGTACAGAAATTGCATTTTGTTGCAATTTTGTCAGCTTATAGTCCATGCATCTGAACCCACATTCCACAATTGTGAGAATCTTTTCAGAGACGTTCTGTTGTTGAAGCCTCCGTAAGTTACACAGCCATAAACAAGCTCAAATTGATCACATATAGCTGATATTAACGGGCTGACTTTGTGCTTCCCTCACATCCAAATATTCTTAAAATTTTAAGATTTTGTACGAATGTATATACTGTAGAAACATACAACACTCTTTTCCTGACTATAGTAATTCATTCCGTAAATACTGTAATTGTGGATACTGTATCAGCATAGTGCTTCGAAAGGGAGGGGGAGCGCTGGAGGGAGTTATTCGTTTGTTGCAATTCGCAACCTCACTGCTGGATGCCACTAAAATACATACATTGGACCTTTAAAGATAAGAACGAACATGCACCTAAAATAGATTAAAGCTGTATTGTTTACAGAATTGTCACCCAGGACTGGGCAGTGGCTCTGATCTTTGGATAGATATGTCCTGCAGTAAATGCATTTGCTGCTGTCGTCATGACGATGTCTCTGCACAGTCTGCACCGCATCATTACATGGAGAACACTTATGTAACATGTGATGAAAATAATAAACCTAGAAAATCATCACAGGTGCTTTGCTTGCTTTTTTTAATCTTCACACCACTTCTGGTGCACAATGTATGCAATTGAACACAAGAAAAATTTCAAATCTAATAAGAACAATTTATTGTAGAAAACATTAAAACACTAGTGTCATTTGGGCTGTTTTAACCGACCACCAAGTTGAATTGGCATAACACCACTCTATAAAGTGCAAGTTTTGGTTGGATTTTCAAACCGGAGTGCAATGCTATATAATTTGGAGTTTTAGTTCAGTTAAAACCTTTAAGCAGGAGTTTAAAAATGGTGTAAAGGCACCAAAATGGTGATGGGTCGAGAATATTTCTCATCCTGCTCTGACAGACGTCAGCATGAGTTGTTGGGCCACAAACTGAGCCTTCTGTATAGCCAGCTCAGTGTCTTCCTCACTGATGTCCAGATGCCACACAGCCCTTATTGCACCTCCGATGTGAGGGAACATCAACACCCGGACCCCCTGGCCTAGAGCCTTTACCTCCTCCTCATCAACTACAGCCATCCGCTCACAGAACTCATCTGAGGTCATGTAGTCATCCTGCACACGGAACCTCAGGATGTTGGTTTCCACGGATGCCAGGTCCAGCTGGTACAAAGGAGGGTCACACTCTGCAAGTGCTACATGAGACAACGTGAGAGCCATTTAAATAGATTTTTTACTTTTACTGTCCTCTAGGTCATTTTGTAATTAACAATTGTAATTAATAATAGACTACAAGTTCTGCAATTCATTTTCTTATATGCATAATCTAGGTCTAATTTAAAGAGCATTAGTTTACAGCAAGTTTATATAACAATACTCTCTTAAAGGGAAAGCTCACCCAAAAATGAAATTTCAGAAATGTTTTACTCCCCCTCTTGTCTTTTCAAACCTGTATGACTTAAGTAGGGGCATTAATTCATTTTCCTTTTCTTATTGGTTTTATGTAATCATGTGTTTTTGGGTGTGTTCACTTCCGTTTCGGTGGTAAGGGTGAGCGACGGGATGGCCGATTTTCTGTTGACCGTACAGCCACATAAAGCCATAATGTTTGTTTTGTAAAATAAAACTGCTATGACGTATACAAACGTTTCCCCCTTTCTCAATCTATACTGCAAAATTGTTGGATGCCGAAACAACTTACTTTCGTCTGCAGAACACAAAAGATAATTTGAAGAATGTTGGTACACAAACAACGGCGGCACCCATTCACTTGAATTGGTTTTGTGTCTATACAATAGAATTGAATGGGAACCGCTGTTGTTCGGTTACCAACATTCTTCTAAATATCTTCTTTTCTGTTCATACAGGTTTGAAATGACAAAAGCGTGAGTAAATTATGACAGAATTGTCATTTTGGGGTGAACTTTCCCTTTAAAGTACATTTCTGCTTTAAAAGTGTATGTTGGTGACGGTTGCTGTGTGGAGATGAAATATACATATAGTATTGTTGAGAGTTCAAGGAACTCAGTGGGGTTCTGTCACCTTGAGCAAAGCGTTTGGTGTTCCTGTGGTCCTCCTCCAATCTGCCAATCAGGTCTGAAAGGGAGATCATGCCAGCTGCTGCCAAGATGCCCGTTTGCCGCATTCCGCCACCAAGTACCTTGCGGATACGAACTGCTCTCTGTATGAAGTCTTTTGACCCACCAAGTATGGTTCCCACAGGTGACCCCAGTCCCTGCCAAACATCAATTGAGATCAAATGAGCCCTTGCGTTTCTGTATTATGCTGTCAATAGATTAATCATTTTTTGCGCAATTAATCGCACCCTTTTCGTGAGATACAGCCTTTAAATAATCACCTTAACGCCCATCACATGCGCACTTAAATTTCATTAGCACGCGGCCACTCTAGGGGACATTCACACCAATTCCTTTACATCACAATATTGGAGGTAAATGGCATGGCATTTGGCATAGACTTTGGCTGTGTTATATTGTGATGTGAAGGAATTGGTGTTAATGTCCCATAGGTAATGTGAGTGGGCGCATGATAATGAAATGTATGCGTTATTGCGAAATTGCATTAAGGTGATTATTTAATGGCTGTTAGCAAAAATACAGTTTAGAACACCTTCAAATATGGATATAAACGCGATTAATCTATAGCGTAAATGTGACACCATCGGCTTACCATATATGTGTACACCCGACGGGACCGCTGTCATGTTGAGCGGTGTTCCACAGCAGGAAGCTGTCAATCTATACTAGACGTGTCAATACAACCATTTCAAATCGTGCCCAAATAGTTTAAAGGCTTTTATATGAATAAGAGCCTGATAATATAATGTGACGCTAGACAATGATGACAGAAAAATGGATGTTGCGTTAATGGCAAACAATATTTTTAACAAAATCGCATGCGTTTCCGTGTTAACGTTGATAGCCTTATATGTATACATATATTACTATAGGATATTTGTACTGTATTGCATTAAATAGATGCGTGTTTTCATAGATGGCACTTAAATTAATTTGATACACAACGTTTGGAATATGCATGCACATTTACATGCATGCATGCACATATCTTACACAATGCATGTGCACATAGACCTTCGTTCAATAAACACTGCAGGCTTACAGCAAGACAACTTCTCAAACACAGTATGTACTTATTTATACATTCAAGTATTTATGTATGTGCAAAGTACAATGAAAAACATAAATGAAAACTCCTTCTTAAATACACATCACTCAATTATTTTATCCTCAGTTATAATGTGACAGCAACAACAAAACAGCTGTAAAAATGTATGAGAATTCAAGTACACGATTGTTATAATATCGCCTGGAATTGACGGTGAGAACAGATTTGATATTCACATTCATACATTTGTCTATAAGCCCCAATTACATTTAATGTAGTTTTACAAAAGAGAAGGAGAAAGTCTTTGTGACTGAAAGAATCGGCGTAATTAAAATGCAAATACGCTTGTTGACATCTTCTCTAAGGATTTTGCTGAGGATTGAGAATGATTCGTTTTTTTCTCCAGGGTTTCTTCAATCGACTGTGTGTGTGCATGTGTGTGATGATCTTGGATATGATGGGGAATAATGAGTGGTGTCGTTTCAATTCCCAGATATGATTACAAGCGTGTCATCAGAAGAAAAGGTTACACTTTTGATGCTATGAATAAAAATAAGGCTTGATTATATAGATGCGTGAGACACCTCCAGCGTGCAGGTTATAAAGTATTGAGCACTGACTTCAACAAGGTCACTTTTCAATGCCTCCAACACTTAAACTATTCTCCAGTGAGAAACTGTGCACGGTCTGTTTCTCCAGTGAGAAACCCTGAGGTCTATGGACTGAAACTGGGAGGCTTGTGTTGAGAATGATTCAAGTAACTTTTCTGGACATGGAAATTACTGGAAAAAGCACTTCACACGGCAGAAAAATCACTCTAGTCTGTTTGTGTTATTTTCTTAGATTGGCAATTTTGTAGCATTTATATAGACAGCATACAAAAGTAAAGTTATGTTTATTGCATTAGTGTGTAAATCTGCTCTGATTGGTTCCTTGTTCTTATGTTTTTAAATCTAATTTTCATAATTTACATATACATTTAGTCATTTAGCAGACGCTTTTATTCAAAGCGACTTACAAAGAGTTCGGGGAGCAATAAGCGATATGTCATAAAAGAGCAATAGTACAGGTGCTAATATAAAGTTACTAGTTTCAACAAAAGCTAGACCACTACCTGTTGAGAGAAGAGGGTTTGTGTACGTTTTTTGTCTGTCAAGTATTCGCGGAAGAGTTTTAAGTAGTTTTTTGAAGGGATAACTATTTTATTTAAAGTCACATTCATACTTTGAAGTTAAAGGGATCCTATTATGCCTGATTTTCAAAGTGTTTATGATGTGCCAGACAATGCTTTATTTATATTTTAACATATTTCACCTGTGTTTTACACTGTCATCTTGATTATTTAAAAACTGGTCTGATTGGTCAAGCTGTGCCTGTCTTTTGTGATTGGTCTACCCCTTGGTTTGCGTTCAGATGTCCCGTCAATTACCATATCCGTGTTCCAGGGGGGAGGGTCAATGTAAATTTTGGGATTCATGATGTCACTAATCCAGAAAAAAAGTTTGTTGTGGTGCCAATTGTGTGGTTCATTGTATTAAAAAGTTATTTCTGTTAGAGAAAATATCCTCCTTTTCTGTGAGCTTTACAATTTGGCCGATGTTATTTATTCTCAGACATCTTCTTTTCCCCACTGAATATAATATAATTAGAATATTTTTCCATTTCCAATTCATTTCCTTCGACAGTCAGAAGTGAAAATCTGACTTTTTTAGGACCATGCACAATCAAGTCATGCCTTACACTAAAATTTCCATAGGAAGTGGAACTAACTGAAGCAGAACAGCTAAGAGAGTCATATGAATATATAGTAGCACTCACCTTGGACAGACACACACTGACAGAGTGGCAATGCTGTAATATATCAGAGGGGCGGACACCTTGAGCCACAGCAGCATTCATTAATCTCGCTCCATCCATATGTACTGCCAGACCAAACTTATCAGCCACAGACCGAAGCTTTGAACAAGAGAAACATACACTTACAGTCGGGTCTGGGTTTTGTGCAGGCCAGGCAAACCAGACCCAGCTAATAATTTTATGCTATGAATTTGACTACACGCAATTCTTTGGTCATTCAATGTTGTAGATTTGTCTTCACTGAAAAGTTTAAAATAGGAAAACCCATCAATACAAAGCAGATGTCCATATACCTTTGGCCATGTTGTGTATTTATTTATGTGGGTCAAAGACGAAATTCTAATACTGCTTTAAATTGTTGACAATGTAACATAATTTTTTAGTTTGGATTAAAATCATGCCTTAACAATTAGAACATGAGATATATTTACAACAGAGAGTAGACAGAAAATATTTTGTTGCTATCCTGTGTTTGCGTGCATGCTTTGTTATTTCACTGATGCGTTTTATGGCAACAAATTGAGAATGTCTAACTGAACTAATGCATCCTTCGTGTGCACCCTCTGATGGAGAAAAACGGCATGGGTCACGACTTTTATAGTGTAATGGAATATAATAGTTAATTTAATATAAATTCAAAAGAGCCTGCATTCTCAAAAACTGTAACATTTCCATGATAGTCCATTATTGAATTTTTGGTATTTTGGAGCTTTGGTGTCTACTTTATACAGACATCAAATACTGTATAATACAGGCTTTTCTGCTCTGATAGTTCTTGGCCAGGCACCCACTTTGAGCCGATATGCATGCTTTTGTTTTTTCTACCAAAGCCATTCATATGCTTGAATATATTGCATGAGTCACAATCCAGGGGTTGCTAAAAACTTTCATTTTTGTGAACAAAATGTTTAACAATAAGGCTGTCACAGAAATGCACGGGTACAAATATGTGCTAAGCAACCAGCTTTGTTAAAGAGCTTTGTATCATTTTTAAATAACTCCTGCGTGAGGAGGCAATTCTCTCATCATTTGCACCAAATACCACCCATGCATTTTGCTCTACCTCAATAATATATAATTTTGTGTGTTCACAATTTATCATGCATTCACTATATTTATTCCCTGCAAAGCGCAATTTACGAAATTCGAGTTTTTACTTTCCGAACGACTGCAGATCGAACATTCGATATCGATTTATATGTCTTGTGTATGTGTAGCTAGTGGCAACTGACAGGAAGTGGCCTTGTCAAACCGTTGCACAACACCTATTTTGTTCTGCAGTGATGTTTTGTTTAAACACGCATTTGTTAAAAGAATGTTGCCAGACAGGATTGCTCCCCACCCGTCACTATATTCTCTATCACGCACAATTCATGAACCAATGTTCAGGTCACTTACCTCCTGCAGGAACGAGAGAGGGAGTACTCGCCCTCCCTGAATATTGTGCGTGTTTTCCACGCACACCAGGCGAGAGCGTGGGTAGTGCGGGTTAGGGTAACCATGACGGATCTTGGAGATCAGCCGGTCTAGGTTGAACGTGCCATCGGCAAGTGTAGTCAACGCAACAGAATGGACACCTGCGAGCTATTAAGACAGAGAAAGACAACATTTCGAGATAATGAGCTTTTCGTCAAGTATAAACACTTTTGACCCTTTGTAGACATTTGGAAAAAAACTTTCCCAAAAGACTGACTACATTATTTCATTTGATCCGCAATGCCCAAAAGTGTGTGTGTGTATTTCTGAATACGCTGAATATTACACAGACTGTTAATAAATAACAATTAATAATCTGAAGTTAAAGGGATAGTTCAAACTAAACAGAAAATTCTGTCATAATTTATGCCACCCAAAACCTCTGTTGACTCTGTGGAACACAAAAGAAAATATTAGGAGAAATGTCTCCGTGGTATCCTCTTTTGTGTTCTGCAGAAGAAGTATTGTATGTAATGCAATGGGTAATGCAAATTTTTGGGTGAACTATCCTTTAAAAAGAGAAATGTATCACTCCATTGTTCATACCTGTGCACTTCCACCCTGCTCATAGATATAAATATGAGAGAGGTCACCTAATAGCATCTCATCTCCCCTCTCTCTGCAGTGCGCCATAACTGACAGAGACACAGATAAAGAAAATATGCGTCAGAGAGGAAAACATGTTGGGAATAATAGTTCTGCTCTACATTGAATGTTAATCTGGTGTGAACAATAACTAAATTCCGTGAATAATAAATATATAGTTTTTATCAATAAAAAACTGTATCATTTATAAAAACATGTGATTTAAATCCCCAGAGGTAGTGCTCAAGCAGAGTTGTGGTCCAAAGAGAGAAAAAAAGCATCACATTATGTTCATTTTAACCCCAAGACACAATTGTAAGCTCTCTTTATTAATAGCTCTGGGTATCGTGGTGCAGTCGTACCTGCAATGAGATTACCCATCGTTCCTGTGGGGACATATAAAGTTTCCTCCATGCCGAACATTTCAGCAGCTTCTTTTTGTAGTTCTGTAGGAGTGACAAAACAATTTGACGTATATGATGTTTAGATATGTATTATTCAATTACAGTAGAAGGTTTGGACACACCTACAAATTGTCAATAAAGGACTGAATAAAATACCATATTTGGATACTTCATTAAAATACATACAACACTGCAACACATTGATGTTTTCTCAACCAAATCATGAATCTTCACATGGGATGTTTTTTTAAACATGCTGTCAGTCCACGTATTGGCACCTCTTTATTTGCAATTTAGCTATACCGTAAAATACAAGTATTGAAAATGTGACTACTAGGCACCAAAATGTAAAAGGTGCTAAAATCAAGGGAACAAAGTCCAGGCTAGTAGGCACAAACTCTTACTCATATCGTGCTAGAGATAGTCACTAGAAAATGTAGATCAGGATAATCATATTAAACCATCTAAAACTGAAAAAACAATAGAAACCTTATCAGAAATTCGAACGCATTTAATGTTTATAATGGACTATTGTATTGGTTTGAATGGACACTATAAAACGCAAAGCATTGAAGTAACTGTGCAATGGTTTTAATGGTAAACAGCAGATGGTTGAAAGCATTTGAATTTGTAATGTTATTGTATTTTTTCAGCATGGTGAAGTGTTTCTTAAAGATTATATGAAGTTTTAAAAAAAAAAATTTTTTTATTGTGCATTCCACTTAATATAAATCAAACTGCAGTTGGTTTGTTTCTATTTAAGCCAAAATAACTTAAAAGAAAATACAGCTAATGGATGGAACATACTAAAAGACTTTTTTAAACTAGACATCATACACTTGCAGACTTTTTGATAGTTTCAGATATAGAAACACACTAACTGGCCAAATCTGCAGACTGGCATTGACTCGGACAATTGTAGTTGCTTTAAGCCTTGACACAATAAAACAAGCAAAACATGATAACATAAAAACAAACATGATTTTGGAAAATGTTTGAAAACGGAGTATCTCTCTATATATGAGTAAAAATAAAGTAGGCTATCTTTAAAAAGTATTTAACACATATAAAAATGCTGGTATACGTTTAAAACATTTTAAAATATTTTAATGTTGTGTCTCTAACCATTAACAACTGGATCCTCTCCAAACACATCATCTCCGACGTCTGCCTCCGCCATGGCTTTGCGCATGGCAGCTCCAGGTTTGGTGACGGTATCGCTCCGAAGGTCCACGGTGCGAACAGCTGACCCGACTGCGGCCATCTGCTGGGTTCCGTAACACAGCCGCCGCACCGGATCGACGCGGAAAACACGCCGGTGTTTGTGCAAGCAGTGGCGGAGTAAACGAGCTGTACATGTGAATATTTTGGAGGCCATGTCTTCTTTTCACTTACACTATATCCAACAATGGGACTTTTGGTGAACTTTGCTTTAGGCTACTGTAGAGGCAAATCATTGACGTAGGTGCGCTGAGCTTTCAGACATAAATAATGGAATAAATTGACATCGATCAGTTTACAAGACAGGTCGTGTGCGATTGTAAGCTACATTGTGATGCTTGGTGTGAGCCTCAGACATGCTATTGCAGGGCTGGTCAAATGGCGCCCCGCGGGCAGGAGGCCCGTCAGTCACCTTTTCCTGGCCCGCCTTGGCGCCTTCACGTTTCAAATAAATAAATACTCGATAAGTCGCATTCCAAACGCGTCTTCTGCCCTTGAAAGTAACTGCAGGAAGGGTACAGATAAGGGAAAACTGTGTTGTTTTTATTACTGCATTCATTATGTACGAAAATATTTACGAAAACAGCAGTTCATCTCCCTCCAGAACTCGACTTCAATGGATCTGCCCTTCCAAGTGCGCGGGGCACTTTAATGCGGAATATGTGATAATAGCGTACCTCCAGCACACATATCCTCACGCAATTGGCATGATGGGTGAGATTGGGCTCGAAATTGCATATGCTCCATACATTTGGGCGAGTCTTTTAATCGCATACTCTCCCTAAATGTAACCAATGTGACTTCAAAATGTATTTGGGAGCATTTGTGTGAGTGCACGTTTTGTTGTGGCGTGACCTGTTTTCATTACTGTACAGACCACTCTAATAACTGAACAAGGTATGTGCGTACTGTGAGCAGCAAACACGTGTATGTGGGGCCCACATGGGTTGTAAATGGGCTACAGGGGTGCAGACTGGGCATCTTATCTGGGGCCCACTTGGGTGACCCAGATAGGACCTACATGGGTGAACCCAGGTGGGCTCCCCATGTGGTTTCTAATTGGGTAATTCGTTGGAAATGTGTGCATGGGTTTAAAATGGGTTACAGTTATGTCTTTTCACAAGGAGTATTATTGAATTAATTTGTTTTCTTTTTCTAGCCAAATTTAGTATCCACAAATGCACATTTCGAGGAGACAAACCTATATAGTTGTTAAGCTACAGTGACCATTCGACAGAGTGTTTTTCTATGCCGCAGTGCTGCTTTCCCACCGTTTTTTATGTAAACACGTGCTAGATGGACGGGTTTCAGCGTTTGTGCGCGTCTTGAGTGCGAGTGTTAACGGCGGTCCTCGCTGCCAGCAGCAGCAATTTGACATTACGTTATTTTTAATAAATTCACATGCAAATCTCTTCGAAAACAGATTGTAGCAAAGTCCAAGACAAGGAAGGAGGTGGGAACCGGCGTACATATAACAGACTTTTAATAAAATAAACAAAACAAACTTAAAGTGCCGGCCACACAAACATAATAAACCATCACATATGATCCAGGGGCCGTTTCAATAAGGAGGTTCAACCAACACCGAGTTAAAA
Organism: Barbatula barbatula; assembly: GCF_947034865.1. Taxonomy (NCBI): domain Eukaryota; kingdom Metazoa; phylum Chordata; class Actinopteri; order Cypriniformes; family Nemacheilidae; genus Barbatula; species Barbatula barbatula. The sequence continues at coordinate 5,288,920 of NC_136779.1, forward strand.
TGTGAACTTGGAGTTGATTTACTCAGAGAATTGCTACTCAGAGTTTTCTGTTTCAGAATAGCTGATTTCAATGAGTTCAATCCACTCTGAGTAAGTTCACCCTAGGTTACACGAGTGCACCGCGGCTTTAAAAAGCCATCAATTAAGCAAAGATAGCACAATTCACCATGGCAATATGCGCAAATTTTTAGAAAGAAGAGCAACAGCGTGGGCGAAAATTGCTTTACGTGGTAATCCATAGATTTAATTGTCAATCACTTTTATATTAATTTTGTTGGTACCGTCAAAATTCTCTCTCTCCCTCTATATACATTCACCTAAAGGATTATTAGGACCACCTGTTCAATTTCTCATTAATGCAATTATCTAATCAACCAATCACATGGCAGTTGCTTCAACGCATTTAGGGGTGTGGTCCTGGTCAAGACAATCTCCTGAACTCCAAACTGAATGTCAGAATGGGAAAGAAAGGTGATTTAAGCAATTTTGAGACGGGCCGGTCTGAGTAGTTCACAATCTGCTCAGTTACTGGGATTTTCACGCACAACCATTTCTAGGGTTTACAAAGAATGGTGTGAAAGGGGAAAAACATCAGTAATGCGGCAGTCCTGCAGGTGAAAATGCCTTGTTGATGCTAGAGGTCAGAGGTGAATGGGTCGACTGATTCAAGCTGATAGAAGAGGAACTTTGACTGAAATATCCACTCGTTACAACCGAGGTATGCAGCAAAGCATTTGTGAAGCCACAACCTTGAGGCGGATGGGCTACAACAGCAGAAGACCCCACCGGGTACCACTCATGTCCACTACAAATAGGTAAAAGAGGCTACAATTTGCACGAGCTCACCAAAATTGGACAGTTGAATACAAAAGACCGACATCGACTTATAGTGGAAAGATATAGAGAGGGAGAAAATTACCCCTCAAAAAATAGAAGCTTCCTCTTCCCAACTGATCCTGATAATAATCTTATAATAGTTTATTTTTCAACATTAAACCATTAGTCCAGGAAAATACCTTTTACTTTTAAAAGACAAACAATTTAATCTATGTAGAATTATAGTGTACCCTGTGTGTGCTCTTGCTTTAATGTACTTTACACTTCTGCACAACTACACTTTACCTTGCACAGTGTTGCTGCTAAAACGTCTACATCCTTCATTTTTTAGTTTCATATTAATATACTTCTACATTTTTTATTTATTATTTCTCCTTTTTTATTGTGTTGTGGTTAAAACTTCTAGGCCCGGTTTCACAGAGAGGGTTTATCTTCAGTCAGGATTATGTCTTAAAATTATGAGATTTAAGTCGTTTTTATAAACTTGCATTTGACAAAACATTATTGGTGTCCATCTTGAGACCAAACAATGGCATTTAACATATGTCAGAGCAAGTTGCTATTCAGTTAAGATCAACATTCATTTTAGTGTGGGATTAGACTAAAGCCCTGTCTTTAAAACCACATCCTTATGTTCTGACCATTTCGTTGCCCGAACACAAAGTTACAATTCTATAAACATCCCACCACTGTTTCCCCCCCACATTGTTGTTTGATTCGGAGGACATTTATTAAACTGTTTGGATTACTTGATTAATGTATACATTATTGAAGTAATGACTCCCATGGGTTGATAAATGTCTTCTGAATAAAAATCATACCTGCGTGAGAAAATGTTATGTTTCGGGCTCAATAAACAAAGTATAATTGGTGGCTGTGTGATGTGGTTGGTATGTGTTTAAGCTTGAATATTTTGTGGCCTATGTATATAAAGTGACAGATATTGTGTTCAGCTAAAGAAAGGCTTGTTTCAATTATGAGAGAATTTTCCTTTTTTTAAGGATGAAATTCAAGTTGACGTGTTGGTGTCAGACACACTCTGTCCACACGTGGGCGCTCACGTTTAATATTTACAGAGGCTTAGCAGCAAGTTACATTTAGGGTTTTGAACGTGCAGCCTAGAGAAATATATGGTAAGATGCCACTTTCATTATATAACATTAATATGAAATATTTTCCTCCTTAAAAGTTGATACTTAAACACACAAAAATGTTTAATGTGGCATTAGATCAGTTATTAAATATTAAAGTGACTTTGATAGGATAATAAGTCATTAACTATGAAACATAATTTTCATTTTGTAATTAAATAACATAAAAACAAGTCTAACAACCCAGACTCGCTTAAATGTCATGCTTACAATATATGTTTAATTGTTGTGCGATTTGGTAAATGACTTGCATCCTCCCGCAGAACATGGAAAACACGATGAACGTGTTTGCTGAGTGCCTCTTTGCTCTCTCTGATCCTCTATGGAAGTCACTCCCTAATGTGACTCCCATGGTCTGCCCCATTAAAACCTAATTGCAAAAATAACAACAGGTAGAATTTACTCACTGCATGCATCCGTGAGGCCCGTCCACTCTGCAGTGATGTCATATAGTCAGGAGCGGAGGTTTCCTGGCCTTTACGGCCGTGTTTCCAGAGGCTAATCTTGCCAAGCTGACTCTAATAAAATCCTGCGGGAGGTGTCAGGAGAGGCTGTGAAAGTGAGTCGAGCAGCTGTCTGGGTTTCCAGTAAGAGGCATGCGAGTGGGGGTATACGGGGGCTAGGGTGTGCCAGTTGGCACCCGATTCTTACATTATATTCAAATGAGAGCATTTGTCATCGATGGCATTGCCATGTCTGACTTTTGGAACTTTGGCTGTAGCGCATGACAATATTGAGATTGCGTGTGGGGAGAGAACTCCAAGCATATCACTCTTTATTCTTGACCATGTTTGATGTCGGTTTGAGCTAGCATCGCTTTTGAGCAGACGTTTTTTTCTAGATTAAGGAACTGGTATGGGATGGTTAGAGATCAAACAAGCAGCATTTCCAGTAAACAAACGCTCCATCAGCATGAGCTATTGTTGTTTTATAGTGTTTAAAAAGAGGCCGCCATACATCACAGGGTCCAGTCAAGAATACGATATAAAACACAGAGTCCCAGATTGATATTATTAAAGTCACGATGCAGTCTTCCTTAATGTATCAGTATGAGTCTGTATATATTAGCTTTTTTACCGCAGCCGCTGGCTCGGTGCCTGAATTCTGTGCTACACATGATTTTTTCACCCTTGCATAAAAATTGCTTTTTTCTGGACTGAAGAAACAGCTCCCTGTTGTGAGAGACTCGATGCAATAAGAGGAGGGTTTACTGGAAGTCAGTTTGAATAAGTTCCCTTCATTCTTCTGTTTTTTTGCCTCGCTAAGATTCTCCTGCCGATTACATTGCATATTTCTCTGACCAAAACTATGCCTGAACAGACTGTAGGTTATTGTAAATGCTGCATATTTACTCAAGTGGAGTGCGATGGGGAAAGTGTTTCTCGGGAAACTCAGCAAGTGTTTAGAGCAGACGTTTGTGTATCTTATACTTTATACATACAAGTTCTGGCTCACAATTATTCTATTTGTAGTTATTTCTGATAGGACTTGCACATGTTAGCTTCTATGCGGATATTTTAATGTTTTTATTAACTATTTTGGAGAAGAGGTTCCTCTCTATTGTCACTAAGCTTTTCTAGATCCTTAATAGCAATGTCAGGAAACCATCAAACTAATCTGCTGTTTATTTATAAAATGCAGATTCTCTTAGTTATAATACAATGCGAAGCATCCAGTCTAAGTGATGACAGCAAGCTTCAGCATGTGTTAAAGCTAAAATGGACAAAGACCGATACAGCCTAAGGCTCATCATTTCCCGGTTAGAGCCTTAAATGAATGTACTAGCTAAACATAGCTTGCAATGAACTGTGATATCACAGAGCCTGGAATCTGGGCACCCTATTCTTGTCATGTTTACAGCAACAGCATCGTCACAATGTGCTAACCGTATGTAAAAGTTCTGGGTCAAATTTTCTGGCCCTATTTTTTTAGGTATTGTCCTTACCTATGCGTATAGGGAGCCGCAGAGATGGCGTATTTTTGTATGCAAAACCCTGAAGCGAGTTCGCTTTAATCCTGCAGCCAAATCACTCTGTAGGCCAAGTCTGGTTGCCCACTAGAGCTAAGATGGGTTGAGCCTGGTCAGAACCTGGATGAGAAACCTCCTGGGATCAACAAGGTAGCCGGTGGAACAGGTTTTAGTAAGACCAGCAGGGGGTGCTCACCCTGCGAAAGCACCATCCTTTGGTTGAGAAGTTAAACTGAGGAACCCCAGCATCCTGGCTAAACTCGTCCATTCGCCTCTATACATCATCATGGCCCCCTAATCATCCCCATATGTTCTAATTGGCTTCGTAATTCTGTCTCCTCTCCACCAATAAGCTGGTGTGTGGTTGCGTTCCAGCACAATGTGGCTGCCATTGCAGCATCCAGGTGGATGCTGCACAGTGGTGGTTGTTGAAGAGATTCCCCTCTTCGATGTTAAGTGCTTTGAGTACCCAGAAAAGTCCTTTATAAATGTAATAAAGTATTATTAAGGACTTTCTGTTCCATTGCTCCAATGTCTATGGGGTTTTTTATGGGTTTTTGGTAAATTGCGCGAAATAAGGTCAGTGGTAAACAAGTTCTATAAATATTTTCACATTTTATTCCGACATAAAACACAACAATTGTAACCCGCTTGTGATTTTCTTTAAAGTCTTATTGTGTCTTAAAACAGTGGTTGCTGACAAGTTGCTAAAACCGACTACTTCCTTTGGCAAAACATTAGATGTCATCGCGTATGTAAAATCTTAAAACGTAGATTCATTTACAGAGTAATTACTTGCCAGAGAACAAGTTTTTAATAAAATTTGAAAGAGTTGGTGGTGGTGCCATTGATATAGAGCAACATTAAGTGTAGTCTGTTTAAAGCATCGTGTTAGCTTTTTTACATTTTACTTTATTTTGGTTTCAAAAGTAACAAATCTTGATGGACAAAACGTGTAAACATCATAAACCTTTGTTAATCACAGAGCTTATTTTTTGCGATCTTCCAAAAGCTATTTGGGAAAAATGCATAGGCTTTTGGTCGAGGGAACCAGGGCAGTGAATAGAAAATTAAGAATGAAATCAAAAACGTGATTTGCTTTATTTTTTCAATTGCAAAATTAGACACCAGATAATCTCTGTATGTCTATAAATCTGAGCATACAGGTATATTTAGCATTATAATAATAATAATAATGCCAGAATTTGCATTTTTGGGTGAACTATCACTTTAAGGTAAAGGACTCATATTTTGCAAGCCTTTATATTAACATGTCTGCCAGTAAAACCATTACACACTTACCTATTATTAACTGTCCATTTATATTTTTTAATTCACTTCCTTCCTGGTAGGTGTGTAAACCTACAACAGGTATTCCAGTAAAAGCTGGAAGGATCACATGTCACAATGCTGCTTTGTGAGTTTGCATTGAGTGTAATGTGTACAGGTGACTGAATCCTGTTTTTATTAATCATTGATAATCTGGCTATTATTACAAGAACAATCACAATGGAAATGCTGCGCTTTTTAAATTTGACTGGAAGGGCTCGGGGTGTGTGTGATATGTTTGTTTGTGTGCACCGGCAGAAGGAGAGAGAGATGGTGAAGGTGAGTCTGTCATATGATCCAGTGTTACACCATCCACGAGAGAAAAGTCTGGTGTTGCAGATGGATATCAGCTCTCTTTTTCATCCTTCACCGTTGTCTCATCTGCATATTCCAGCAATGCAGGGATGCAGTTTGTCTTGACGTGGTCCCAAATGCATCCTGTTTGTGAGAAAAGGATGCGTGCAGGAAAGATAGCAAACCTGCAGCGAAACACAATAGAACCAACATATGAGACAAATTGCCTGTCAACCCGCATTTGTGCTCAGCTCGCATGTGTGTGCACACACTGGCCCATATGTCTAAGAAATATGCCGTTCGGCTCTCAGCTGGGCCGTTTTTCTGACATTAAATTGGATTAGCTGTGAATGGAGGCAGAGACAGAGAAATATTGACTCCTTCTCGGAAAGGAGAGAGGGCAACGCCTTTCCAATAACCATAAACCGTGGGGCTGAAAATAGACCATACAAATGTGTACATCGCAAATGAGCAGCCGTTGTTTGCGGATGGAGTGTGGTGTTCTTCCACGCGCTCTTTCAAGGGTGCAATCCATCTCTCTTAAGTCAACACACTCTTGGTAATGAGCTCAATCAAAAGAGAATGCGGTAAATGAGGTGTTAGTCTGATGGTTTGCCACCAGAGCGCAGTTTGCAGAATGCACATCTAATAAAACGTACTCCCCTCTTGGAATCGCTGTGTTAAGTGTGGCCTGAGGTCTGTATCGAGAAGTCTGTGAGAAATTTTGAAGAAAGTCATACATTTCCTAATTGGTAGGAAGGCTTTGCATAATGACGGATGTGCTCGAGAGGTCAGGTCTTCCTGTTAAACTCTTTTAACAGGTCAAATGATGTGTTAAATGAACACTGTTAGGTGTTCTGTACTTTGTTATGAAACAGCTGAGTGTGTCAGTCTCACACTGCTAGTGTTACCAAATGAAAGCACAAAAGTTCTAGTTTTCACAGCTTGACCTAACATTCAGTCCTTCGCAATGGATAGTCAAACTCAAGCCATTGGTTGAGTCAATGTTGCCAAACATGCCCGTACAAACAGGGCAATGTTTTAAAAGCGCCACAGCGTTGACAGTTTTAAGGAAATAGACCTATGAATTGTTTTCTCAGTTAAGAGTATATCGTGTTTTTAAATAAAAAAATGACACATTTCAGCTTTAAGGTCTTCCAGATCTGATGTATTTGATATGTTAAAGGTGCTGTGTGTTATTTTTTGGAGGATCTATTAACAGAAATACAATATAATAAATACATTGTAACTAAGTCTTCAGAGATGTATAAATAACTTGCATAATGAATTGTTATTTTTTATTACCTTAGAATGAGCTCTTTCTATCTACATACACCGCGGTTCTTCTTACATGGAATTCTCAATGTTGTTTCTACAGTAGCCCTAAATAGACAAACTGCTCTGCAGAGCACATTTGGTAAATACGTTATCTCCTTCAGTAAAGAAGCGAAAACGTGATGACATCTTAGTCCTGTGTAAGTCATCGTTTATGCTTTGAAAAGGAGGGGTGAGCTGTGGATATTGGTTGCAATATTCAACCTCACCACTAGATGCTGCTAATTTCCATACACTGGAACTTTAAAGCGACAATGAGCGACTTCTTGACCTCAATAAAATGTCTCTCTAATTATTTTAGTGGTAGGACAACTTTTAACTGGACGATTTTGAACAAGTTCCACAGGCTTACACTCTGTGGTGTGAGCTGCAAGAGGCAACGGGTTGCAAAACGGATGGAGACCTAGCAGTCCTGCTCATGGATTTGTAAGTGTTATTTGTTAAAATGTTTGTAACTTGGATTTGTAACTGATAGCTAGCATGTTGTCGTGTCTCTTCATGAATGTGTGTAGTGCTTGTAAATGACTTAAAACACAGACTACTTTACCTGATCGGTGGACCACGTTTGAACGACGTATCTGGGTCCACCGGGTCCATCGGCTTTGTAAACAAACTCGCGTTTATTGAGCTGCCAGCGGGAAGTTTTTATGACACTGTAAACAGACAATTCCACTTATTTAAATTCACAATTCCGAATTTAAATCAAATTCTAATCTAGATTTCTGTGTTCTTAAATGTTTTCACATATGAAAGTAGAACACCAGCATAAGTCTTAAAACATGTGTTTGTACTGCATGTTTTCCCGCCTGGAAGCACTTTTTTTCTAGTGAACCAGCCAGGGTCAACTTTTCAAAAGAGACAGAACATCCAACAGAGGCATCCTGATGCTTTTAGGACATTTTATCATTAGTTCCTGAAGAGGAAGTCAAATCTCAAGGATTGTGGCAGTGCCAGCATTTGTTTTTCTCAAGCTTTTACGGTTAAGACATTGTGTCGAGAAACTGGGACTGTGGCCCGCCTACAGTCATGTGACTTCTTGGTTGATGATTTTTTTTGCACACGAGCACAATTTGATGCAACAGACTGGAGAATATGGCGTAAAGCTTCTCTAAATAACCATTAGTGATTGTGTATTGTGGGTTTCAAAGCAAAATGCTTCCAGTTTTCATCTGTGCAAATTTTCTTTTTTAAAAGGTAACGTTCAAAAGCATGCTCTTTATAAAAAAGTTAATGAAGTTTGTAATCTACACTTAAAAAAAAACCATTACTTTGCATTTTATTTTTCCAATATTTTCATGGCTTGTTGTCCAGTAGAAATAGACACATCTGCAGGAGAAACATAATCCGTCATTTTTTGTGTAAAAGTTGTACGTCAGGTAATACAAATATTGTTAGTAGTGTAAGCATTGTCGTATTTTATTTTATTGATGCGTTTTAGCTAAATAAAAAAATTGCTACTATTAACCTGGGCTTGCAATATTATTTATGCTATTTCTGTGTTTTCGTTATATTCAATATATATTCATATTTTTCCCCAGAAATTCTCGGAAAGTCAAGTTTGCCAATACAACGCTGGCGTCTTTGAAACTCCCCGGGGTCTGGCACTGCTAAAACAGGCTTTATGGATTACTGGACTGTAAATGTTTATGTGATCATGTTAATAGTCAAAAATCAAACTGACTTGGCACATTATTTATTACCTTAAATGCTAATAAAATACAATGTTCTAAGTAAGCCACATATGTCATCTTAATGCATGTTTGTTTTTGGTTCTTTAAAACAGAGTTCAAATGTCTTTGACCAGTTCGGAGGTTTATATAGCCCATAGTAATACAGTTCATCTACCATAATACGAGAATAAACATCCACTTCCTCTTTGTCAGGATTTCAGAAGCATACTGTTTTTCTATACATTTCATAATCGTCAGACTGTTTCTTCGGAATTGGGAAGTGAATAAAGCGCACTTCTGTGCACGAACCCTTGTATCTGCCTGTGCAAATTATTTTCACAATTCCTTTCAGTACCTTCCAGACTTGCATAATGCAAACAAGTGAAATGAAAAGCAGGTGAGCACAACATGAGTTGGGTGATCTGGAATAAGAGGTACCACAAAAACTGTGTTTTTTCAGAAAACATTTTCAATGCACAATGCATACATTCTGAATATTAAAGTTGACAGCCAGGCTCCTTATGTCTTTGTTAAAATGATAGTTTCAGCAAATATAACTGTTAATATCACGTGTGTGCTTGCGTTTTGTAGCTAGCAAACGCATATTGCCTCTTGGTTGTTGTTGCACACCCAAAACGTGTCAAAGCTTTCAATTCTATACAATGTGAAATCTCATCATTTAGATCTAGAGTTACCCCGCTTTTACTCCCATTTTTGTACTGTACTCTCCTATATACTGGCATTCTCACCTTTCTCTCCTCATCTGTTCTTTGCCAAGAAATCCATCTTCAAATGTCCCTCTTTGACCTTATTCCTATTGACCTCCCCTATTTCTTCTTCCCTCCCCCTTTTTTCGCTCTCCCCCTGTCTGGAAAGTCACATGGTTTCCCTGAAGTGGAGCACCATAAAGCGTGGAGCGCAGGGGGCTTACTGCCCTCATTTTTTTTCATGCTCTTCTTGAGGAGTCTGTTTATTAGTCGTGATGGTGTCTGCCTGAGGTAAATTTGTCAGGTGCATTTTTGTAGCACTAAGCCTTTGCATGAATGTCATTGAATTCCCGTATCTCGGATCATCAATGTTTTGTATTATAGGGCCTGTACAGCTGTTTCCTTAAGTATATTGCTGGTAACTTAACAAGAGGATGTCTTGCAGAATTGCAGCTTATTTTATCTTTGCACGTCTTTACAGTCTAAAGTTCAATATGAACTTCTATGAACATATTTTAAAGCCTGTTCTTACAATTTATCAACACTTGTTAGTTATTTTTGTTTTCCCAAGAAGGGTTAGGGAAAGTCTTTAAGCTTTTTTTCGATTTTGCATAGTTGCAAAGCAGCTTTAAATACATATAGATAGTTGAAACAGAAGTACAGAAAAGCTGTTCATTTCCTGGTAAAGATTTACAGATCTATGGATATTTTACAAATTAAAAATAAGGGAGGGTCCATGGAGGGTACTTCAAGGAGGAACTGAGTTCCACCTAAAAATGTAAAGGATTTCCATCTTTTATCCATAATGTAACCCCAAGTATGCACATATAAATTGCAATGAAAAGTCTTATATACATTAATATCAGCTACAGTGAAACGTCCCTTGTCCTTATAACAACAGGTAGTCTGTATTCTGGGAATCACATAATCATATAAAAGACATCCAAAACCCGTTTTATCTATGTTAAGACTTCATTATGTTAACAAAGCCATTGAATGTAGCGTGAATCACTCCTGCTAATCTGTTTGCAGAAATATAGGACTATAGAGCTTCCCATGCGGTTACAATATAAAATCTGGCGTATAATTATTCTCCTTTCTTTCATCCTTGGAAACCCAAGTAACATAAGTAAAAGTGAATATAAATAAACTTGAAAAATAAAGCTTGATAATATAAAGCATGTAAACACATTAGCAGGCTTGTGCTGCCTTCAGTATATCTTGTTGATAAGTATTGACAGGCCATAGGCTGTGGTTTTTTGATGAGGTATCATTTCACCAACATGGAAGTCTTGGTTTTGGCTTATCCCTGTTGACGAATTTTCCGGCCAGCCGCTCATCAGATGGAACTACATTGTGACCAGCAAACCAGTGTGTTTAAGTGCCTTTTTCCATCACACACTCACATTTTCTTTCCCTCCCTCTTCTTTCTCTCTGCCTCGGTCTGGGTTCTGAGAGCGGTATTCCACTTTTATTCCAGGAATTCTAAAATATTCTGCGTTGGGTAATGATGTTATTCCTTGTTTCCTGCATTGCATTGCTAAATGATCCATTACGGAGCTCATCACATCATTTGCAAAAGAACAGATCTATCAATCATTATATATTATAGACACTCTAGAGTTGTTTGGAAAGTTTTTATAAGTCAGAGATGATAGTCTGGATACTCTGCTTTTATATTCCTCTATAGCCTGTTTTGTTTTATTCCCATGGTTAACAAGCTCTTATAGAATCATAAGACAGGTAATTGTGTCACTGTAATGCTGTTCTGCATTTTGTTTCATTGTCTGACAGATGATGGATTAGGCGGTGTGAACTATAATAAGAATAGAATGTTAAAACATGTCAGACAACTTCAGAAATGCATACAATAGCTCCGGCTGGGAAGTTGATGGCTGCGGGCCACACTTTAACTGCTTTACTAGTTACCTGTTTAATCACATCCAATAGTAAGTTGAATAACAAAGTTGAATCATTTTCTGTTTCTAAAGATCTTTAGGTATGTTGCACACTAGTGAGCTCCTTTACTGGAAGTGCAATTATGTTCATACCTTGTGACAGATAATTACAAATATAAAGCGGAGTAATATATAATTTATTAAAAATGTTATTTGCTTTGTTAAATGACATTTTAAGTTGCTAATTACAAATAATGTTTGCAGCACAACTAGCACTGCAACACCATGGGGAATGCATGTAGCTTTCAAGACGTATTGTGGCCATATGGCCGGTGTTTTTTGTATTTTTGTTGTATGCACAAAAACTGATGTCATCACATAAAATAATTTTGTAATTTTTCCAAACTACAAATATTACTGTTGAATTGCTCAAAAGTGAAAAGTTTTCTTTGCTCTATGCTGGTCTGAAAATACAGAGCATGTTTTATGTTATTTTGACATGTATCTCCAGTTTAAATTTCCTGCCAATAAATGCAAATATAAACAATATTTTTATATGAAAATTTTTAAAAACAAATAGTTAGTTGTTCACGGAATAGAGCAAAAATTTTAATTTTACCAAAATTACTATAAATAGGCTAGTTAATTTTTAAATCAGAGAAACTGTGTCTGAAATGGTCTCTTAATAAAGTATAGAGAGTATTATTAGTACATAAGAACTCATTTAAGATTCTTTAAACCATATTTGATATGAACCGTACACCGTAGAACGCAATGTGCAGCATCTGCTCAATTTAACTATTTACTATTTCTCTCTGCTTTAAGTCTCCCCAACCGGAAACTGCCTCGGTTTCTTCCTGTGAAACGCAGAAGTCACGCATGCAAAGAGCTCAGTGTGATATAAAATTGTATCACAGTTCCCAGGCATGGGTTAATACAATTTTAAATACCATTTAGAACTCACTTAAATGATGCCCAATTGGCGAACATTTTCTGACAGAAGGGCTGCATGCGGTCGCTGCAAACATTCACCTGCCAGTCATATACATATGTTTTGGACATGCCCACCGCTGGTAACTTTTTGGTCCAATGTATTTGAGACGCTAAAAAGGGGTCTTAACATTAATTAAGACCCTGACCCATTTCTAGCCCTGTTTAGGGTTTTCCTAGGCCCAATTTGACGGCCCGTGATCGTAAGATTATTGCTTTTACTACAATCCTGGCTAGATGGGCTATTCTACTCAAGTGGACACATCTGCCTTCCAACTCAAGACAGGTGGACACAGGACATTTTCCACTGTGGTTCACTTAAATTTGACAAGACTTGGGATCCCATCTTAAATTACATTGAAGGTTTACCTTGCTCATCCATCCATAACTTTCAATAATTATTAGTCGGTCTTTGTAAGGAACATTACGTTTATTTATTGATTTAATTATTATTGTTATTTATGTATGTATGTAAATTTATGTAGATATACTGCATATATTTTTTTATTTTGGAATTACTTTGGGGTTTGGAATTATCTGTGTGAGGAGAAGGTATTTGGGGAAGATTAATATACACAGTTTCTCACATTGAATTGTTTTATCTATAATGATGCATTGTTGTTGTTGTTGCTGAAAATGCTACTAAAAAATATCTTATATTGAAAATTGTATCACATTTCACGGATATCATACCTGATGACATTTTGCCTTTAAGCTTAAGTTTAAAGATAACCACACATTCAGTTTCTTTAGAATCCGTAACATTCTGAGGTAATTGAGTATTACGGAAAACATATCTGCTGGCTTGTACGGTACATCATGTCTCAATCAGACCATTCCTGTCCAGAAGCTTCTACAGAACAGGCCATCAATAGCTCACAGTTTCAGAATCCAGTGGGATAACACATTATTCACGTTGTGACAAGAGCAACATTCAAACTGGCAAACAACATCAGATGCTGTTTTACAAGAATTGAAGAAGGTTTGAAAGGATGTCTTGTTGTGGATGAGTGCGATTTGAAGTTGCAGAGCCAGTCAGGCAGACGCAGTCGCTCAGAGGAGGAATGTGGCTGAAAAGCCTCTAGTTCCTGGAATGCCCCTGGCTTTATCAGGCTATAATGGAATTACCTCAGATCGGGCCCACAAAGAGGGGTTACTGGAACTGTTGAGGGCCCTTTTGTTTTGACAGCACGGATATGATATTCATGCTTGCGGTAGTTGGACACGTGTGTGTGGTGCATGCTGTTGTTTTCGTGTGTTCTACACGTCGATATTGCAAGCTTTATATTTTTTGCTTTATGCATTTGTCATGGGTGTCTCTGGTGAATTTGATTGAAGTGGTAAGCTGGGACGTGCCAGCAACATACATTAACACAAATGAATATTGGTAGTTGTGTTCCCCTCAAATGTAAATGCTAAAATAGACAGAATTTTCCCTTCCCACTCATGTTTCCATTTTACAAAACATCTGCACATCATCAAACAAAAAAAAAATGTTTCTTAAAGAAACATTATTACTATTTTCTCATTGAGTAAGTAACTCCAACTCACGCCATCACTGATGAATTACTTTTTCATTTTTTAATTCACCCAGAAATAAACATTCTGTCATCATTTATTCACCTTAAAACCTACATATGACTCTTTCTGACGTGAAACCCAAAAGAGAAATGTCGTAGTGGTGTTTATACAGTGGATGTCAATGGTAGACTGTCCAATGTTGTTTGGCTACCAACGTCCCTCAAGATATATTTTTGCGTTCTGCAGAAGAAATTCATACAGCTTTGAAATGACATGAGAGTGAATAAATGATGCAAGACGTAAAACATTTTGGGTGAACTATCCCTTTACGAAAGGACACAATAATTTACAGAGAGAGATATAAAGAGCTTTGAGATGGAATGCTCAAGCTCATTTACTAGAAATGTCACACAGGCTCGCAGTAAATGACCCGTACTATATGTTTGCCAGTTCTTTCAGTATAAGTCCTCATAAATGGCAGAAGAGAGAACACATAGTTGTTGAGTAATTCATCGCTGTAATTCTCAAATGTTTTAGACTTTTATGGTCGATGCTGTCAGAGAGAATGAAATTCTGGCTGTTGGAAAATCTACAGAGAAATGTACCCTGCCACAGCCGTCCACGGAGATGTTAAAAATGATGGAACGGTTTGCCAAAACTATGCAGTGCAAGGAAGTCATGAGTCATGACTCTTGGTGAGCTGTTTGGCGTGAGCCGAAGTGAAGGCTTTCCCCAAACATCCGAGATCTCCATGCACCTCGGTCAATATGAGAGCAGTAATGTTGCTGTGGCGATTTTATTTGTATTGATTGCCTCTAATTCAAACTGTGAGTATCACTTAAGTCCAAGGACCAGCAGAATAAACACTGACTATCAAAGATGCGTCATCGTCGACCCAGAGGGAAGTGGGAAATCTTGACATTGCTCACAGATGAGCTTGAGCCCAGATTCCAGCCTTAGTCATTGGACGAGAAAAAAGTGGCTCTTGTCTTTTGCGCTAAAACGGTCCTGGTGCTGCTCGTGGTCCAGCATGCTGAGTGTTTTGTTTGCTTCTGTTTGGATACAAAAGTAAAGACGTTTCAATATGAATTTAACAATTAAACATTCGTTTAATATATAGACATACAAATTTTAAAAAAGCAGACATAATTCCCCACAAAACAGGGTTTGCTTGTTTGCCTTTGTTTATCACATTATACTGCAAAATTGGGAAATATTAGTAAGAGCTTTCTTAGTCATACTTCCATTCTCATGAATTATGAGAGATACAGTATACTGTAGAAGTGTGAATGGCTAAGAGATGTCTCTAGTAGGTTTGTCTTTGCAATGATGAATCAATGATGGGTATCAGACTAACTAGAACATGTCTTGTTTGTGGTCAGAGGAAGGAGCTCTTACTAATGGGATGTATGCGTCACTTCTGTCATCAATGGAAAATTCTTCAATGATTTTAAATCGTTTGAACATCTCACATCAGCTGTGCATTGCCATCCACACATGCACCTCTTCGATATGATTTCATGAAGTATACATGTTCCTGGATCAACATCATTATTAGTCAAGGAGCAACATTACTATGAACAACTCAGATTGTAGTTAAGGGTTAATGTTAGATTTAAAGGGGATAGTCCACCCAAAAATGACTCACCCTCAGATTGTTCCAAAACTATTTAAATGTCTTTTTTCTGTTGAACACAACACTTAAGATATTTGGAAAAATGTTAGTAACAGATCTCATCCCCCGTGTACTGCCAGTCAATGAGATCTGTTTGTTTACTGACAAATCTTCCTTTGTGTTTAGCAGAACAAAGAAATTCATACGGCTTTGGAACAATATGAGAATGAGAAAATGATGTCAGCTTGTTTGTTTATTTACTATACATGTTTGATATTTTATGGTTGATACAAAACAATACGAACAGGGAAGGTTACCTGTATATACAGTAGAAATATTACACGTACTGTAATATTCAATGTGCCTCATTATTTCTTTCAACTACATGAGCAATATTTTTCCCAAATTTGACAGCGCAGAGGAAGTGTGTATTGGTTAGTCACTGATGGTTGCCTCAGAATAATCAGCTACTGTTATTTGTTTAACTATCTTCAAAGCATCTGTTATTTATTACTGCACATAAGTCCACGTCAGATTCAGTTACTGTTATCTACTGCCGAGACTGAAAATGAGAAGTGCCTGTTTTGTGTCCCAAATGGTTTCCTGGATGTAGCACTGCATGCGATCAAATACAAAGCATATTTTACCAGCTGAACCAACCCTTTACCCATGAGTAAACATGCAGTCTTATTCCGCACAACAGCGAGGTGATTTCGTGGACAGCCGTGCCCCCAGACTCCATTTCAACAGATTGCAGATGAAGTAACCATTACACATGACTGTTGGTCAGTAATAGAAATGACCACAGGGAACATATACAAGTCTTTTCATGGGGTGAGAGGAATCCAAAGCCACTGGACAGGAGATTGTGCGAATAAATAATCTAGAAAGGAAATAAATGCAAAGACAGATGGCTTTTTGTTCAGTAAATCATTTGTGATGTAGTTAAAAAAACATGTTTGTGTAAACATATTTCAGATCAAAGTCAATATTAAGGTATGGAAACAATTGTATTTTCATTATTTTGGGAGATTCTCGATCAGAAGGAAAATGCAAACTTTAATAATAAAAGTACATTTAATACATTTTAAATATGCATTTCATTGATGGTTTGTTTGTTTATTTATTATACATGTTTGATATGTTTATGAAAAAATATCCAGAATATATCAGGGTAGCATAATTCAACCGACGCACATCTTTAAACCGCACCTTGTTCGGACCAGTTTACACATGCACACACACAGACTCGATAAACATGTTTCACAAATCATTAACTTCCATCAGAAAAACGAAATTCCATAGCAGTAGATGTTTGATGGGTTAAAGAGTAAGTCCGGATAAAAGCTGGTGATGGAAATGAGTGTCGTGAGAGGACACATCTGTTCCTGCGAGTGACTCACATCTTCAGAGCTCGCTGCATGCCGTCTCAAAACCTTTTAAAGTGGACTGTGTGAGCTGTTTCTACCCTGGCATTCAAATGTTCCAAAACACTTGGGAAATAAACCGAAGACGTAAGTTCACAAGAAGATTTTGTGTTTAGATGTGTTCTCTATGTGTGTGAGTTATTTTAACACAAGAGCTTTTATCGTTTTATCTTGTCTTCGTGGGTGGTCTGGTAAAACGTCACACATTTACTGTAAAGTGTCTGAGGTTTCTTTGTTTCTGGTGGATTTTGATAGGATCTTCACAAACCAATGTCTTTTATTGAAACATCAGTACAGTTCAAAACTCAGACCTCTGGACCACATGTGTGAGAATGAGTCAGACTAAACCTTCAGGTTTGCCATTGTTAACATCAACACTATGAAGTCCCTCCCATTCCTCTTCTTCTCTCTCATTCTCTTTTCCTCTCTCTCTGTTTCGGTAAATCATTTAATCTCTCCTTTCCTGCTCTCATTGAGTTCTCAGCTCATCTCCCAGCTCAAAATGGGGTCAAATAATAAAAAGTGGCCAACCATTGAAAAAATTACGCACACCTTACAAGAATCTATCTTGATGTATTGCTGCTTAATGTAAAAAGATCCTGATTCCTGATCAGTGAGATTGAGCTGCCTGCTGGTGTTTTCAATTACAAGAATGGAAAGACTTTTCAAGTCTTTTTTCATACTTTAACATTTAGATTTTGTATTGCAGTGTACACTTTTGTGCCATGGGAGAATGCAAATGAAAAATATGAAATGCCAAGTGCGCCAACTATAAGTAATCCATTTCCTGAAAAGTGCAAACATCACGGCTCTGTGGAGATATGAAAACATTACTCTGTTTGTTTTTGCATACCGACCAACCCCCTTTGTAATAATATTGGC
Source organism: Barbatula barbatula (assembly GCF_947034865.1). NCBI lineage: Eukaryota > Metazoa > Chordata > Actinopteri > Cypriniformes > Nemacheilidae > Barbatula > Barbatula barbatula. Next base: position 5,306,545 of record NC_136779.1, read on the forward strand.
TCAACCAATGAGGCGGGAATATCTGTTTTTCTGATGGCAGACGGGATCGGGGGTGAAGTGTTCGAAGACGTCATTATTGCAAAATTAAACATGCTCTTATCAGGCAGATCTTAATACAGCCATGTGATTGCAGCTTTTTGACATCTCTATTAACTAACAACATAATAAGGAATCTTGAGTTTTGCTCTCTACATCTGATATGTTGCATAGCGCTCATAAATGTAGAAGTGTTGCAACATACATCACAACATCCTGCAATGCAGTAATTTTCCAGCAGCTCTCTTTCAGGGAAAGTTGTGCCATTCGTGATTTTGAAAGAAACGGTTAAGTAAATAAAGTAATTTGGTTGCTCATATTATACTGTGTGTTAAAAAATCTCCGCCTGCGTGAAATATAACTCATTCTTCCCTGTTGCCTCGGCCATGCCGTTGCCATGGCAACATCCATGTTGTTTTGGAGCGTTTGCATCCTTTCCTGGATAAATGGACTCACTGCTGTAAGATCAATGGTTTTTTTTGAAGAATTGTGCAGCTGTTATTGGCTGCCCTCGCCAAAGACATGCCAGTTTCTTTCCTCACCGTTGGAGATTTTCAAACCGTCTGGCCTGCACTATCGCTCGTTGTGGAATTTGGCACCGTGTAATATTTATGCTGAGAGCACTTAATTGAACACACAGGTTCAATCTCTCTCCGAACTAAGTTTGAGAAAAGCAATTGCTAGCGTTCTATGATGGTGCCATTACCATACTGTTGGAGACTAACTAACTCAAACGTAGTAACGTTTCTTAAAAATGAAAGCTTTTGGCATGTCAGATTATTTTCCTTCATGGTTCCAAACTCATGTGGTTTCCTTCTTTTGTGAAATCCAACGAAGAATGTTTGTGACGTTTATTGTATGGGAAGGAGGAGCGCCTCTAACTCTTCTATTTCAAAGTTTCTCCTATTGTATTACAAACAGGTAGCACAGATTTGGAACAAGGAAATTAATATGACAGAAACATTACTTTGGGTGAACTTTCTACATTTTGCGGTATTAGCTGTTTAAAAAGTCACTTCTTTCATACAGGTTTGTCATACAGGTTTGATATGACAAGAGTGTGAGTAAATAATGACTTTTATTTTGGGGTGAACCATGACTTTAATTCACTCTTATGTCATTCTAAAGCTGCATGACTTTATTTTTCTCCTGAACTCAAATGAAGATATTTGAAAAAAGTTGCCAAACAAACAACAATGGCCCCCCAAAAAGTTGATTTGATGTGTTCCACATCATGTTAGTAGGTGTTGCTAGCACCACGCTCAAACCACCGAGCTACAGGAAAGCTAGATGACTTATACAGACTCTTAAAGGAATTGTGGTGTTGTGGATGTGAATGATGACAGGCCTTACTTTACCCAGCCAACATTAATAAGTGATGTTACTGTTCAAGAACTATTGTGTGCTCTCTCCAATAAATTCTCTAGAAAATCTTTCTCAAATTCTATTGTCACAAAAAGGAGAAAAGAGTATTCTAGTAAGAATGCCATGGGTGTCCCTGAGGGCAGAATTTCACCATATTTCTGGTAATTCAGACCAGTCAGATGTGTGTCATGCCAACACACACAGATAAAAGCACACACAGAGAGATGCAGGATTGTGGGATTCTGTTTGACATGACACCATGGCAACCATTAAAGCACATACGATGCTTTGGAAAACAGCCGCAATTTACCAGACTGAGAGAAAACAATGAATCAAATCCCAACTGATCTCATGCTGACCTCCTATCCCACAGGGGAAAAAATCAACCACAACAGTTGTGGTCATATCAGCCCTGCAACATGTGGGGAAATGAGCAGAAGAGGAATACCAGGTAAAGTTAAAGATCAGTGTTTCCAGGAACACATGGAATGAGTTGTTTTTTGGTCTTGTTTATAGCGGATTCTGGGGTAAGGGTGAAGGAGTGAGGAAGCAAAATATTGAGACAGAAAATTAAAGCCAAAAAGTCAGAGAGCCCTTAGCTTTCTAAACCTGCGGTAACACTTTACAACAAGGTTCGATTTGTTAGCATTAGTCAACATAATCTAACAATGACAAATGCATGCAATTTATCATGTTAAAAATTAACTATTGTATCAGTATTAATGAAAGCACATTGAACTAACATGAAAAAAACAATGAACAGCCGTATTTGTATTAGTTTACAATACAAAGATTTATAAATGCTGTAAATGTGTTGCTTGTTGTTTGTTCATGTTATTCATATTGTATTTTGCAATGTTAATGTATGAGATCTCATTGTAAAGTGTTATGGTAACAGTCATCGGTACAACTGACTTTACTAGTTGAGCAAATGTTGTCATGTCAAGCTGCTAAAACAAACATAGAGCAAGAGTTTACACTTTGTTGGAAAACCAATTTACCTAATGTTATTGTGCATTCACACTGATCCGACAAATGCCAACAAACACTGATATTATATTTAAAATAAACAGGTTTGTTGCCATTGGTCAGACCAGTGTGAATTTGTATTTTATGTTTAAAGATCTGTATTAATAAATAATAAACAAATAAACCTAAAGACTTTTAGGCAATAAGGACAATCTTTCTTTGCCAGTTAGCACATGGGATCGCCTGCAAATGAAAATCCTTTCATCATATCAAAATCTTTATTTCTTTTCCTGAACACAAAAGAAGATCATTGAAGAACATTATTAACCAAACAACTTTGGCCCCATTGTATGGACACAAACAACTGTGACATTTCTCAAAATATTTGATTTTGTGTTGTACAGAAGAAAGAGTCATAGACAGGTTTTGAACAAAATATGGAATGCGAAATATTTTTGGGTGAACTATGCCTTCCCCTCTTAATTTCCTGTGATATCCCACCAAAACTGCTAGGCTTTGTTTGTGTGAGCATGTTTAATCTACATGGAGAATAAGGTCTTGGCTACTTTCTATTTTTGTTGCTACGGTATTCAGGAATAAATTCAGGAAGGAAGATACATTGTATAATGGCTGTTCCGTTTGCGTCAGAGCTGTAGACACTAGCAATTGGTTTTCCAGCGGCCATACAAAGAGTACAAAGAGAAGAGGAACAGGTATTGGCAAACAACAAAAAAACGGTGATTTCAATTACATAAAGAGTCACAGAAGAACAGATTTGTTTGTGACATTTCTTCACAAATACATTCAGTGATTCAATGGTATTCAAATATACACTGTCATGTCCACGTCCATTTCTGGAATAAGTTATTCATCTTTGTCTGCAGTAACATGTTGGGCATGCCCTATAATTATACAGATGCGTCATAACATGACGTGACTAAGCATTAATACAACTTGGAAGTTGCTGTTTTACCTCTTTTATATTTTTGAATATTTAAAGTCATGTCTCGTAGCTCTATAATACTCTGAGGAGGAGCATCGTGAAGTATGAACTTCAGAACTAACAAAAAGTGACTTTTCCATCAAACCCTGCTATTTTTCCAGAGAAATCAATCAGACTGCGAACAGAAAAGTGACTCATAAATAATAAAATGTGCTTTTCTTTGGAATAGTGGATATATTTCAATAGTCAATCTGCTCTTTCAGCATTCAGAATGAAAAGTGTGTGTGAAACCAATAATGCAGAATGCACACATTTATGTTGAGCTCGTGTGGGATAAACCATTATATACCATAAAAACAATCCTCATGCTTTTACCAAATTCTAAATGACACCAGTTACCATAAAAATGTTTAAATCATATTTTATTTGGGTGTGTGTTTACATGCTATTGCTTGCACATGTTTGTGTGTTGAGAGCTTTATGTTTTTACTGTTACAGTAGCAATCTGCCAATGGAACGTATTGATTTGACTTAATCGAGCGAAGCACCATCTACACAACGACTCGGATCTGCCTACTGTAAGTACATCCGACCATTAATGGTTTAGGGGATCTTAACCCGACATCCTCAACCCCTTGTTGTTTATGCGTGTAGAAACAAAACAGAAGAAAAATCATCCTTTAAAATTGCTGTGTGTTTTGACTTGTTTATTTGGATGCATTTGCGGCACTAGTAGTTAACAATTACATTTGTATTAAATTATAAATGTACTAATAGGCTCAACGTGAAAAATGCAGATTCAGAAAGTGACAAAAGTCCCAGATAGATAATGTGGGGTAGACAATATGCCAGAATTCAGATATCCTATGGTTGTGACTTTATCAACCTCTGTACTTCGGTACATTAGTTCTGTAGTCGATGTCTCCGATTAAATATGGGTAAATATAAAATAGACTTTCTAATATATACCTTTTTATAAAAAAATATAAAGTAGTTATACGTTTTTAACAAAGCATGATAGAAAGTATGCTAAAGGTGACATGAGTCACACACAAGCTCTTAGGTAGGTCTTTGACTTCAGTGAAATTTAGTCACATCCTTTATTCAACATTAGAAGCATGTTGACGCCTGTATTAGTTCAAGTCATTTTCTTACAGACCTGAATTTCTGACTCTGGTGTACACTGGTGAAAACAAAAGTGACAGAAAAGTGTGTTGATGTTACTAATGGAGTCTGTCAAATGTTTGATGTTATGCATTTCTCCATCATTCACCATGAGAAAACAAAAAGTTGTATATGCTATGCATACATACCATATGTGAGTTATAACTTTCATTACAGACAGATGTTAAGTGCAAGCACCGCATTGTGAGGTGAACACTGACCGTCTGCACGCTTACAATCGCTTTACTCATATTTGCACGAATGATGAGTCAAATCTTTTCAAACCCACTTAACATCATAAGATACGATGTTGAATGAAAGCCACAGGTGTGTGGGTTGACTTTGATTTTTTTGCTAAGCTCTGTTTAATATTATGTTAGTTCACTAATGTCCTTCGTGCAAAAATTCCAGGCTTGTTTGTCTCTTAAAGGGACAGTTCAACAAAAGATTCTGTCATCCTTTACTCTCTGTCATGAACACAGAGAAAGATATTTGGAAGAATGCTTGTAACCAACAGTTCTCGGCCACCATTGACTACCATAGTAGGAATAAATACAATTGTAGTCAAGAGTGCACCATGCAAATGTTTGCCTTCCTACATTCTTCAAAATATCTTCTTTTGTCATCAAAATAAAGAAATGTATAAAGCCATTTTCCTACCATGGTAGTCAATGGTGGCCAAGAGCTGTTTGGTTACAAGCACTTTTGAGTGAACTGTCCCTTTAAAACAGGATAATGTTTATTAGGCACGTATGAAAATGTGCACATTTCTAATGTAGTGCCTTTGACAAATCATACAATTTATAACTTTGTGTATGACCAAAATTTGTCATTATATTGGAAAGAAGTCATAGAAATACGCATTTTAGCAGACTAACAGAAATAACATTATCAGCTCAAGCAAACTGTTATGTGGTTTCATACTTTCAGGAAATATGAGGATTCGAAGCAGGGCTGAAACCAAGTTTTCTCTTCAAAACGGTAAATGTGGGCTGCGGTCACTGTTATAGGAATGTCTTTGGTAAAGGAGAAGAGAAACACCGTATCGGATATCAGTTTGAATCGAAAAGAACTACACCGCCCTTGGAAAGACACCGTGTGTGTTCCAGTAAACTGTCAAACCATCGCTGCAGGTCACGAGGTGAAATGGTAGAGAACAAACTGGATGGCAAAAAGCCAAGCTATTGGACTGACCCCAATGAAACTTTATTTCTTGTAAATCTTTCTCTTAAACCATTCTCTATCTGTTTCTCCTCACTTTTCAACTTTCACACGAGCTAAAGTAATGCACATTCTCATTGCATTGGTGCGATTTCTTCCAGTCAAAATACGCCTACACGTAACCTGCTCTCTGCACGAAAACTGATTCAGGCAATTGCGTGTGTGCTGGTGTGCACGGGGAGAGGTTTATTTACGTTTGAGGAACATATACCAAACCAACAGGTGTTACCTTCGCTTTGTCCAAAAGAGCAGACAGGAAACCTCTTTCATTCTTTGGTTTCCTGTCCTCAGATCTTTCGAGCGCTCTGCAGTCTCTCTTTTTCTTTGTGTTTTTGCTGTCTATGTCATTTTGGTTGCTTGACTTTGTTTGAACTTTAATGCTTGGTATTTTACTGTTCATGTTTACAATTCAAAACTAAAAAGATACAGTTATTCATCCCCACAGTGCTCTGAATTTCAGTTTCAATTACTGTTTTGGACTCCACTAAAGTTATACTTGTACTGTCACTTTAGAAAAGTGTTCCAGATGTGTAGTGACACATGGAACAATTAATTATTTTGGATTTCAAATTTGAGGTTTGAGGTACAAAAATAGCAGTCATGACATGCACACGGTTGAGAAGGTTAAAATCTACAAATGTTGCAGTAGCTATTTAGGAATCATTCACGTGTTAAGTGGATTTGTGGCTCTTTGTACATCCATGAAAGATACAATTACTATGGGTCAGTTTGATCTCAAAGCAGGAAGACTACATTGCCCAAAACAATAGAACATGTTTAATTCTCAGATCACAGCTGGCTGCGTATGCTTTTCAGGGGCCTGGTAGAAATTTTCTCCACAGGCATTTTAACAAAACATTATCCGTAAAAAGTCTTGTTTTGGACAAAACCAACCAACTATGATAAAAACTACAGCATGCAACGTTGCATTTTGCAAATATTTTTTTAAAATCAGAAACAATTTTGCACAAAACAAAGACTTGTATTCTTATGAATCATTTGTTTTAACATCAGTTTCTCCACTGGCATTTCTTTTAACAAAAATGATTCCGTAAAAATTCTTGTCTTGAACAAAACCAACCGACTATGTTAAACACGTTGCATGTTGCCAACATTTTTTAAAATCTGAAACAATTATGCACAAAAGAAAGACTAGTATTCTTGTGAAGCATTCAATGATCCAAAGCAACAACATCAATGAAATATAAGTAAGATTCCAAGTTTATTGCACAGTATTCTAATTTAGGCACATATATTTAAATCTGTATTACAATGCTTTATGGTATAGACTTCCATTGCTAAGATCCAGTTTCCATGGTGACGTTGAGATCTCTGATTGGTGCATCTCTCTCTCTTTTTCGGCTAGTGTACTACACTAGGATTTTGGCAATTAATCAGGATTTTTATAAATCAAATCACGCTGACTTGTGGCTTTTACAAAAGCACACTTCAACATTTTCAACAACCTCAGAGCTCATGGAAGGTCCTGAAACGTTTTAACATTATCACTAAAAATCAATTCCTCTATTGAAAAAATAAATGGGATTCTGGAGCCCTATTGTTATGCTGTAAGCATCCCTACATGCATACATGCAGCTTTAAAAGGCCTGCCATCTACCATAAATATGTGTTTGTTTGAAATTAACTTTTGGTTTGCTATTTTTACAAACTATGCATATAAAGGAATTTTATGTTCAATCAAACATGCACTCATTGCACCATAATGCAGTATTCCGCAATTTTTATCTGCACGGTTCAAATGCAAGGTTAAAACGTAGCCGGATCCAAACAAAGCCAAATCTGAGGAGACGAAGTAGGAAAGGGTGCAGGGAGAAAGAAAGCAGTCAGGAGGGCGAAATGAGTTCTTACAGTAAAAGAACGTGTGAGTTTGTGCATGAGCTCCCGCTCTGCACCTCCCCTTCCTGTCTAAATGTGTCCTCTCTCTCTCTCTCTCTCTCTCTCTCTCTCTCTCTCTCTCTCTTGCTCGCATTGCAAGAGCAGTAAAGAGTCAACTCAATTAAAGAGCCTCTTTCCTGGAAACTGGGCTCTGATGGCACTGAAGGTATGAAGGGAATGGGAAACATGTGTGTTAGATGGGGAGGGGGATAGTTGGATTTTGTTTCTTTGCAACTCTGTGTGCATGCGCGTGTGTGAGGGAACAAGACAAGAGCAGATGGAAATGAGGAGAGGGACGCATGCAGGAAGAAGACTGCAGTCTTTGTGGTGACAAAAACACAAGCTCTTGGCCCAGTGGCATTCATGACTAGCTTGAAAATCAGGGTAGAGGGAAGCTCACTTCTTTCTTTCAATTGCTGCACAGTGACCCCTCCTCTCTCTTTCTCTCTCCTTCTCTCCCTCTCTCTCTCTCTCTCTCTCTCTCTTTCTCTCAGGCATACTCAAGTAATTCCTCAAGCCATTAGCTGTTTGACCAGAAAGTCTCAGTGGTAAATCTGTCCCACGAGGCCTTTTTCATCCCTGCCTTCATTCTATGACCTCCCACGGGACCCTTCTCCAACAGGGAAAAATAGGTTCAATCAAAAGCCCACTCAGTCGAGGAAGCCACCCAACAGAGTTTGCAGGACAACCAACTAACTTTGTACAAAATGAACGGTTACCTAATCAAAACCTCAAGTCATCTTTCTGAGAAAGCGGTGCACTAAAAGCAGAACAGAAAATAACTTCAATGTAGGTCTGAAATTATTCACAGTATTTTGAAACAGTTATTTAAAGAAATATTTTCTTGGTCATACTAAAATGTATTTAGCAGTGTGATGATATATACTGTATTAAAAGTAAATACTTTATGGTAGGCTATAAAAAAGACTTTGCATTTATACATTATGAATTTCTACACTTTAAGAATTATCAAGTTATTGATGCAATGGAAAATCCAGTGTTATGGGTTTGATTCCCACAAAGCACTGATATATTGTATGCCTTAAATTGCACTTTAAGGCAAATTAGACAGAAATGTCTATAGAAAAAAGTAAACATAAACATTTGTTCTGTTTTACCAAAAAATGAAGCCCCGCCCTTAACCCTGTCTATTAGATGAACCAATGCTGTTATGTCTGGCCCAGTCAAGTTGCATGAATTGCAACTGTGTTCTAATGGTACGGAAATGACATAAGATCAATTGACCTGACAAACTAGTGTAAATCACATAAGATGTTAAGACTTAGGTTCATCAAATATGCAATGCATGCAATTTCAGCTTTTTTAGTGAGGTGAATAAGTGCAAATACACCCATATCAAAGATACACATAAAGTTGTAATACCACACTGTGTGTAATTTTGTAAAAGTTTCAAGTTTTATTTTTCAAGTGTACAAGTGTCTATTTGTACATTAACATGCTTGGTGTAAGCCTCAGGCATTCTGCAGCAGTACCATATAATAAAATACATAAAATATAAAAAATATTTGTTTTAAGGGTGTTAAATATTTTACTTGAACGTTTTACAAGACAAATAGTTGGTTTATAGAATAACCGAGCAGAATCAGCTATTTGGTTGCTGTGGTACTTTTATAGCCTACACTTTCTGTAAAGTATGCAAATAGCAAAACTTGACATTTGGAAAACTCGCACACCAAATTTTAATAGTGCAAGGGTGTGTGAGCGCATGCTGTCTAGTGCACATGCCAAGATCGCCTGTTGCCAGTAGACCGGGACCTGCAGTTTTCCATGCTGATGATGTCATTGAAGTGCAAACCATAGGGCAACAAAAGTACTTCGGAAACACAAAGATTTGACATCATTTGTTAAAGCGTAAATAACAGGAGAAAGAAGGAGAGATGGAATGACGTAACTTTTACCAGAAGCACACTTTGTATCTTAATGGCAGCCGAAAGTATTTATTTGAAGCCCTTTTCTATGAACACAATGTTTTGATTCTGCTATAGACAGACATGATTACAGACTTTACAATGATCATGAGAAAAGCCTGATTCATGTAAAAAACTATCTTTATCATCCTCTATCTTATCAGGTAGCTATGCCTGTGCGCACACACGCGGACACACATTTGCAGTATCTTCCCTGGGCCCCTGCAGTGGCCAGGATGTATAAAAAATGGCCTCACATTCTTTTCCTGTTAAGTCAACCACAATATGGGACTGACACACGAGTGAAATGGACGACTTCCCAGCACACACAACCCCTCCGGAGTCCCGTTACTTTCAGTCATTTAGTCAGACATGCGCACGCACGAATGCACATGCATTCACTTATTATGTCCACGAGAATTGCAAATAACTTATCTGTTGATCGTTATATTCTGTGTACTTATCGGGTTATCAAGATAGCCTGGCTGGCTTACGGTAAATTGACAAAATTCAGTCGAAACATAAGCATATTTAGACGCGTGGAGAGCAAACTCGGGGGGCATTTTATGTATTCCTTCGGCAGCATTACAGTAAGCGAATCATAAAAAAGATATGGAGAGGTCACAGAGGTGATTTACTGTAAAGCCCCAATTGAAGCCGGTATTGATAGCAGTTAAACATAAACATCCTGTGAAGAAATGCAGCGTCTCTTTTTCTGCATGCATGCTTTCTCGTAGGTTCAGGCTAGCTGTTTGGCCATGTGATTTTTTTATCGGAAAAAAACTAAATAAACACTGTTGTTTTGGGTGGAGGGTTGTCAGGAACTTTCTGAGCCCAGGGGCTTTGTGTTTGACGGGCGTTGCCCTGACCAAATGGGGCATGGACTCACTGACTGGAGCTTTGTTTTGAAAACACGAGGGAGGGAGGGAGGGAGGACCGAACGAGTGTAAAGAAAAGGCGGAGACTTCCCAAATACCGTAAAAAGAACGTAGCGGGAGATACCACTCGGAGAGGAGTTATGAGAAGAGATCGCATGTGGGCATGTTAACCATTAAATGAAACTTTCTCGTAATCTAAGCAATCCACAGGGTAAATCTCTTTCTTTCTTGTACCTAACACTGGCCCTTCTGCCCAAACACATGTGCTGGCTCTCCCACATGAATGTGAATGGAATTTACCCATAATTCTCAAGCACGACTAGAGTAAAAGAGACTTTGATAAGCTTATCTTCAGGAAACGGACACGTGTGTCAACACGAAATGCTGATAACAGACGTTACACTTGATAAACAATCTCTGTGTACTTTTGCACTTATATATTTGCATTCATAGTTCTCGACCTCAGAACGTATAGGCTTTTCATGCTAAACAGAATGTGAATTGAAGACTGCAGATGAAATTTTAGATTATTGAAGGAGGACTAGCAAAAGCCGTTTTAATGTTTTATATCGATTTGCTTTTATTTATTAGATACATGTATTTTCATAGTTTTTTAGCTGTTATTTTTACAGATAAGGCCATTGCACATTGAGTCCGAAAATTTGCATCTGAGATTTCACCTTTACTCCTTTTCGCACATTTCTGCATTTTTCGCATCTGTAGCAAACATTTTGAGAGGCGTTTTGACAATTCAGTGAAAAAACGCATACGGAAATTTCGGACTGTAGCCTATGTGCAAAGACCTTTTAGTCAAAGTCCACACCTCTGCAGACCAACAATTGGTTTTGAAAAGTATTAACTTAGATGCTTAAAAGGTTCTTCACAAAGATGCCATGGAAGAACAATTCTTGGTTCTATAAAAAAACATTCCATCAAAGGTTCTTTAAAGAACCATCTCTTTCTTACATTTTAATTATATGAAGAACCTTTTTCACCACAAATACCTTTTTGTGCAACAGAAAGCTTGTTTAGATTTGAAAGGTTCTTTAGAACTGTTTAGACAGAAAAGGTTCCTCTTTGTCATCGTGAAGCACCTTTATTTTAGTTTGTACAAACATAATAATTATTTAATTGTAGGGCTGAACGGTATAATGTAGAAAGCAGCAGGTTAATTTTAAGTGATGTTTCAGCTTTAGTCTCACTGAGATTCAAAAAGAAATCAGAAATCATACGGTCAGGCCGTATTGGGTTTGCTCAGGAAGTTTATCAAGGCTTATTGATTTGTTATTCACTTAGGCATTTAATGGTTTGTGAGTTACAACTTTTACAATGTGTTAATTACCATCTAATATGAGAACAGTGAACTGATAAAAGCCTTTACTTAAACGGAGAGAAGAGAAAATTAATTAGAGAGGGGTTAATTCATTAAATAAGTGGAATAGTCGCCAGAAGAGCATTAACTGCAAAAATCTCGCTTTATTCTCACTACATACACTTGAACTTTTCTTCCGTGAGAAATTTAAACCTGAAGACAATGTCTTACGCGGATAGTTCACTCAAAATACAAATCTGGTCAACATTTACTCGAACCGACTCTGTTTCAATCCCAGCACTACAGGCCAAGATGGAAAATACACAACATGTACTTATTTTCACATACTAATATTGTACTAAACACACAAAAAAGCTTCATTACTTCTTAAGCTAAAATAAATATGTATGTTCGCAATCATGCGAACTATTTTGAGTATATTAATTACAAAATTGCACTTTCAGTACTTTATGATAGTGTACTTAAATAAAGTGTACTAAATTGCACTTTTTTAACCTGCGATGTGTGTGCTAGTGTTAAATGTGTGTGTTTTACTACACATTTAATTTTTCTAAATAAGAGAAATGGTTGTATTTTGTGAGCCCTAAGGAACACTTGGTTACCTTTAGAGCATCTGCTTTGCACACGGCCATGTTCCAAACTTGTCTATAGTTCTTTCATTAACTTAGAAGGTCTATAACTCTCTCGAATCTGTGAAACACAAAAGTACATCTTTTGTGGTAGACTTTTAGATGGGTACTTTCATTGCATCTCTTCTTTCTAACCCCTAACACATAAAGTGAGATGTCTTTTTTATTCTACAGATTTCGGTATTGCATTTGAAACTACACTAGGGTGAGTAAATAACCAGTGAATTTTCATTTTGAGTGATCTATCCGTTATCTTAAAACTGGGTATGTGAAATACATATAAGTGATCAGAATTGGTTTTGTTGTATTTACTTGCCGCTCATAAACTGAAATGAATTACCTGCAAGGAATGAGGGATAACCAGGAGTAAGAGATACAGAATACAATGTGAAAAGAGATGTTGAGAGCGAGGCAGATGGTTTAATGTTGATCAACAGAGAATGCACTCAGATACATCCTGTACACACACACACACACACACACACACACAAACACACACACCTCAAGGTAAGCCTCAGGCCTGTTTTTATGAAAACAAGAGCAGTTGTGGTATTTTCATCTGCGTATATGCATATGTGTAGGCAGAAATGCTTTCTACAGCAAATGCCACATCGAACTCTTGCTAATTTCAAGCCTGAGGCCTGAGAGAACAATCTTTGCCTCCTGACATCACATTTTCTCAAGAACGCGAGGCACTCGGTGGGATGCATTTTGTAAAAATAGTGCTCTTTAATATAAATTATGGAAATAGTTTATAAATATAAATATGTGCAAAGTTTCTTTCTGCATTTTCTATTTTAATGCCTTTGTTTTTCTGATCTTCAAGCTTGCACTGGCGGTCATCAGACCAGATCTTAAGACGAGACATCTTTATAAAAGACAGAGTAAAACACATGCTGTCCCGTTGGTGGCCACACATGTAAACATCTTGATTTGACAAAATATGAAAAAAGACAATCTACAAGTTGAACCATAAGCCCTTCCATAGACTCATAATACATTCAGTGAATAGCAGATTTTAGTCCTGCTAGCCAAACAAACACGGTGTTATTGTTATTGAATGAGAATGTCGAAGCCTGACTGATTTTTACATGCACAAAGCACGAATGCCTCTCCGTGTGATCGGAGAAGCATAGTTCTTTATGCCAGATGTCACAGTTAATCAGCTGAAGGTTTGTCATACTGTGCTTGTATTTGTTTCACAGCATGTGAAAGTCAATTCATGTATATGTCTACATTTCATCGTAATTTAGCCATGTTCACTTTTTTCTAGCACAAAATAAAACTACTGTTTGCTTTGGCTTCCGTCAAAAACAAAGTAACAACAGTCCACTGAGCCGTCCACAGGGGCCGTCTTCTCCAAAGAGGGCTGAGAGAGGTCAGAGGCCAAAAGCGTCCAAGAAACAAGCCTCTCGTCTGGTTGATCTGTTCTCTAGAACTCTTCTTGGTGCTGCACAGTCCACAGAGCAGACGCAGCAGTGTCAGCTGTGAGCAGTAAGTAGCCACCCCGTTTGCGCCCCCACGCCCACTTATGAGGCAATTACACTTGGCAAGAAGCAGTGGAAATGTGTGCGTCACCGCAAACAACCAGCTCTCGCTCAAACACAGAGGGCTGGAGCTTTCCTTCGAGGAGAAAGTCAAAAACGTTGAGCTGGAAACGAGAGATTGCGAGAGCGTCTCTCGATCAATGGGCGAGGAGGAGCTGAATCGTGGCCACAGCAGCACACTTAACTCCTGTACTGATCAACTATCACTTGTGTTTATCTTCAGCAGTTTGTCTCTGAGACTGGCCACTAGAAAATAGTGGCTCATCCTGTCAATAGCAGCTGAGATGTCAGATCCTGGCAGCAGCCCACATGACCAGGAGAACGTATCTCAAGCTGTCCTTCAAATGGCAACCACTTGCCAAAGTTCACAATCCAGAGGTCGAAGGCACAGCTGGCCTGCTGACAGACACAGAGGTCTGGAGCGAAAAATCTCCACTCACGCAATTCCGCTGAACTGTGAGCATTTATTGGCACGCACATCTTCTGCCCGTGTGGCCCTTTCCATCTAAAACATATCTGGAGCTCTAGCTAGATAGGGGCATCGTACTCCTGAAGGAACTCTTGGAGTGTCTGAGGCAGCTGGTCCCGTTTGGTGGACACGTCTATATGGCCGTTTAAAGTCTTGCGACACAGGTGCTGCAAACTGGACATGCTGGAGGCCAGTGGACGCAATAGTTCCAGAGGGATCTTCTCTCCACCAGAGTAAATGAAGTACGCACTTCCATCCGCTGACTTGCCACTGTCTCCATCGCTGCTCCCCGCAGCATGGACCACCGATGAGGTCTCCGTCCCTTTCGAAGATGGCATGTAATGATGGATGAGTTTCAGGACGCAATCGAAGCGTGGCACCGCCTGCTCGCTCCGCGGGTCTGTCTGCAGGAAGAAAGAGCGAGAATCGCACTGCATGCGCAGGTTTTTAGTGCCTGTGGTCGTTTTGACGCTGAGGGTGAAGAAGTGGTGGTTGTCTGAGCTATCGCGCACCAGGAAGGTACCCGGGGGCTCTCCGCTCAGAAGCGAGCTGGCCTCCTTCCCGCTCACCGTGCTCCAGTAGAAGCCGCTCTCTTGAAGTTTGCGCACGGCCGCGAGCACCATCTGATACTGCACCTCTGAACTGAAGGTCTTGTACCGGTGGGGGGGCAGGCGCACGCTGCCTTCAAAGGGGCTGCTGCTCATGACGCTGTCAAACCTGCTGTGCGTTACCATGGCGCTCTGCCCACCCCCTGTACTGCCCGGCAACCACTGGTGCTTGGGGTCCAGGGCCGAAGGGCCGTCCCAGCCGGGGTGCTCATGCACCGGAGAGCACCAACACAACGCCCAGAGTTCTGATGCCTTTTCCACATTCAGAACCAGTGATGTCTCGGTGGGTATGGAAGGTAGCTAAAAGAAGGAGAAACGAAAATGTCAGCATTTATCGAACAACAGATTCGGGTGCCAGCAGACTACTGACATCTGCTATGATATCAGGTTTAGTTTCAAAAGGCCCGGCATTCACAGTCTTAACAACTGGTTGTTTCTCACATGTGTTGAATATAAGCCCAACCCCTCCAAAGCATAGTTTCACATAAATAAAACCTACGTATTCTTAAAGCCCTATTGGTAAAGCATTGCGTTCCGTCATGAATCACAGGGAATACGTATATAGTGATAAAGGTACATTTAATAAAATCGTCTGCCAAATGCCTCAATGAAACCCTTTTCAATGATGCAATTGTCCAGTCTAGAGATTGATAAACTAGATGGCAATCGAAGCCGTATTTTTAGTTCAAGTAAATCCGTTATTCACCCGGTCTATTAGAAAGCGGGTTATGAATGAGGTCCTCCAGCTCGTTGTGAATAACCCAATTCCTCATTCATGACACACGGGCTCTGGCTCCTGTTACACTGTAAATACCCCTTCAGTCTTCCTTACTGGAATAGACCAACTTATTCATGTTACATCGAGGTCGTTTTAGTGCGACTGGTACACAGACGTAAGCGTAAAACGCTTTAAACAATAGAAAAGCAGCGCGCGTTTTCAACGCAAAATAACACAGTTTAGTATTTAGTTTAGTTTGACGTGGATACAATGTAGCGCCGCATTTAACGCGACTATGATGTTTGAGTCAATATACAAACAAAACGTCCCACAGACACACAACTGAGGATTTAAGACATTTAAATCAGGAAAAAAACAAGCAAAACCTTTGTATTTACCTTCACAGAGTTATCCGATTCAATCTTGGAGTTTTCCTAAAACATAGCTCCCTTTGTGAGTCCCAAGCAAATGTTTATACAAAACGTGCCTTCTTTAAAAGGAATAAAGATCCGTTTCATGTCAGTTGTTTAACAGTTGATCGGTGATCAGCTGTATTAAAGTCTATCAGAGGTAGTGAAGGTATCCTACTCCCCGTGGCATGGAGTTGAAGTACCGACTGATATTTTTAAAAGGCTCCTCCCACCTGTGTTCCAGTAAAGCAACCACACACACTCACACACACACACACACAGACACGCAAGTGGCGGATTGCCAATAAATAATCAGTGTGACCCTTTTTTACGGGATTTCTCCCCCTCCCTTCCCTGTTCACACAAGGTGAAAAAAATGCATTGCCCTTGCGGATAGAAATGCGGTCGGTGTGTTATGACTGACCACACATGTTGCATATGCTGTTTTATTCACACTCAATTTGATTTATTCATTTGATTGCTTGGTTTTGCAGAGCCGGAGTATAATGTAATTTACGGTCATCCTCACGGGTAACGGAACATTCGGTTTTCAGGAAAAGGGGTTTTGCAGGACATTTTGCACTCGTTAAACGTCGGGTATTCAGATAAGACACACAGTCTAGTACAATACAGTACGGTACAATATACTATATATTATATACAGTATAAAAAGAAGAATATATATATATATATATATACACACACACACACACACACACACACACACACATACATACATACACATATATACACATACACATATGTATATATATATTTATATATACATATGAGTCCATTGACTCATGTTGGTACTCTATTTACTGGATTTGTTCCATACGCCATCTATAGGAAATGGGCAGTAAACAACATCGTCCTGTGGACATCTTTGGGGTAATTTATTTACTCGCCTGTCAGCTTTGGATAGTTTTAAAGCGAGCGAATGTATTATACAAATGCATAAGTGTAATGGCAATGTTTAAATAAATTAAGAACTTAAAATAGTGATGAACTGTTACTGTAAAAATGACATGTTGCCTAAATAAAGAGGGTAAATTCAGTGAGTTTAAAATGGCAAAATAAGCGGTATTGATGCAGATTGTGTAAAAACGTGTCATTTACAGTATAATTCTAAAACAAAAGAACGTGATTGAACGTGAAATAAGGCTGTATTGCGATTTACCTTAAAGGTCGCAAGCGAGCGACTCGACAAACTAAACGAAACGCCTACAGTAGTGACGGAGAAGGAGTGTTTAGATAAAGTTTCCATATTCAAAATTCCCGTGAAAACATGGCGGCGCCCATGACATGGAAAAGAGTTGTGTTCTCCGTGTACACTCCCGCATTCTCCTGGGTTTTGACGAGGATTTCAGACCGTTTCTTCAGGACTCATGATCGGAGGAGAGGGTTAGTAATGGCGATGTTCCGCACCGTTTTGTCCCATAAATACGACCGATAGAAATTCTGTAATGTTAAAGCCGTGAGACTTCCACTAGCATTAGCTTAAAGGTAAAACATTGCATTAATGTGTGAAGTTATGAAAATTAAGTATGTTTATTAAAAACGACTTACGTGCTGTAAATGTTGGGTAAACGATCGCCAGTTCACTTCACCTTTACGTTCAAAGGCTTGTTTTCGATAGACGCCATCATCATCATCATCATTCATGAGTGACATCTGTCAAATAAACTGAGACACAAAAGACAATTAGACAAGCCATGCCGGGAAATGCCTTCTTATTAGAGCGTGAGTTATTCATCTGAGGCGTGCCACCTAAACACCATTATATTTTCCATTTTGTCAGTGATGATGGAAATGTCAATCACCAAATGACTTTTAAATGTTTCGTTTTGTTTGATAGATATAAAGATTACATGCACATAGGGCAGGAGAGAAACAACAAGTGACAATGATACAGAAAGCATGGCTCCAAATAAAGTTAACTTTTATTGTCAAACATGTTTAATTCCTAATCTTCTTGTAGAAATCTAACTTTGCTTTTTATCTAATTTAACTCACAAGAGTAATTTAATGCATTGGAATGAAACAGCATCCAAGATCCACTTTGCAACTCAGCCATGACTTTTTAATAATTTCCATCTGCACACTTTATGCAATTGTGGTTGGCGCTTTGTCATTCTTTTCGTGCAAAGCCCATACGTCAGTGTAGTTTTGACATCTGTTGATCTGTTTGAGAGATGGAAGTAACTTACTTGTATAGCGATTGGCCTTAACATTTTTTTTACGCTCGGTCATAGAGGCGCCTTTTTTATTCTGTTTTATCTGGATTTATGTGCGATCTACTGAAGTGTGTGGTGAGACTGGATTGGGTGAAGAAAAACACTGTCTGGGTTGTAGAGAACTCGGCGTGACCTTGGGGATTGGCGGTAGATCTGAGTAAAGGGTTGCAGGGTTTCAGACTTCATGCTGTGTCATCCAGACTATATTACTGCCTTTGTGTCTTGTACTATTACCTTTGAAGCTGGACAGTACACCCGTTAGTGTAAATCCCTAGGCAGTTGACTTTGTGGCCATGTTGGGACTGATGATATCTGCTTTGTTAGCTCTTAGTATTCCTTGTTATTTTACTTACTGTTTGCTTGAGGTGGCCAACTAATGCAGAGAATGATGAGGATAATAATAATAAAAGATCTCAAAGAATGCTTTGGCTTGTTTTTTGAGCCATGGGGAAAGGAAAAAGCAATAATCGGTATCACAGTTCAACCACCAGATGTGAATTTACAAACATGGAAACAAAATGGCACAAAAAGTGTCAAAGCTTTGGATACATATGAAAGGGTATTCTCTATTCCTGTCATCCTGTAGGTCTGCTGTGTTACTCTTGGCCCCTTTGCTGGCAGAGGCTGACCCGCCCCCCCTGGCCTCCTCCAGACCGCCGGGGTTCACTGGGGTCGATGGCGTTTACTCTCGGTTCCAGTGGATGGCTGATCACGTACCCGCTTTCAGGGTCCCTGGCGGCCACATCCGCATCCTTCACTCGCCTGATGAGTTTTATCAGACTATGAAGGTACACATGCATGTATTCATGTGTTATTGAAATAGCAGGTATCACATTGCAACACTCGTGTTTGTGTGTGTGTGTGTGTGTGTGTGTGAGAGAGAGTTGTTGATGTTTGTAAAGCCAACATTGCAACTTGGTATAAATTCCATGACTATATAGTATTCACACAGCATTTTACTTTTTTACAAAGCATCGAACGTGCCTTATCCACAATTAGATTTGAGTATTTATATCTTGTATCTTAAAGTTGAGTCTTATATCTTTTTTTATGTCCATAAAGTTCCAATGTAATGAGATATACTGCCAAGTACAAGTACATTATGATACCATAAGTCAAATACTTTTACTATAATGCATAATTACTCATTGCCTCCTTTGAGTATAAAGGAGTCTGAAGCTTCCAATGTTAAGTAATCCTAATGTAAATACTTCCTTATATTGTATATGATTGCCTGATATCAGTTTGCCCTGTGTTTTTATTGTTTTAATACCACTTATAATAAGCTCTACCTTAATACCTCTCTTTAAGCTTGTCATTCTTTTTGTTTGCCCAGGCTCGGATCAGAACAGCCAAGAGTCGTGTGGTCATGGCTTCCCTCTACCTTGGCACAGGTCCTCTAGAACAAGATCTCGTATGTAGCCTATTTGTAATTTTTACTGTAACTGAGAACACAAAATACAACCTACGAAGAAAAACTGACGGTGGTCTACACTGGGAGGATAACTGGATGTTTAGCGGGTCTTAACTATTTCGATGCAAAGGAGAACTTCACACATTAGATAAAGGTCATATTTTTTTAAAGGGGCTTAAGAACTGAAGCATGAAGACCGGTGTTATAAATCAGATCTTCCAGAAGCTACTGATTTAGCATAAGTCTAGTTCCATTTGTCCCTGGGCAACCACCCACACCATTTTATTAGTTTTGGCCCAGATAAGCATGATTCTAAGCATTTTCTGCTGAAAGTTTAAAAAAAAAACATTTGTTAAATTTAATTTAAGCGTGTTGTGTACAGTAACATAAACTCTGTAGTCAGTCTACAGTAAGTTGACATTTACTTCAACATGCAAAACATGCAAAACCAGCTGGACAAGACATGAGCTTTCAAAGCTGTCTAAAAATATGTCCAAGTAAAGGAAAAAGAAAGCATCTCTAATCCAAAAGAATGTGTTTACACTTTTATATCTGTCTATGTGCGCGTCTGTTTATAATGGTATTTGACTTTATGTCAGAACTCAGTTGTACTGTAATTTATAAAATTACACCTGACATGCATAGTATAGATGATAGACTTTTGGTGTAACATAAGTCAGTTTCCAATGACACGTCTTATTTCCTGTGTAGGTTGACTGTATGGAAGAGGCATTAGAGCGCTCGCAAGGAAAAGATGCCCCTGAACTCAAAGTGGATTTTCTGCTGGATTATACTAGAGGCTCAAGAGGTCTGTCTGTCTCTCTCTCTCTCAATCGGGCTACATCCACTGATAAATCCAAGACAACAGGGATACCTAGATGGCCACCACCATAAAGGGATAATTCACCCAAAAATTCTGTCATGAATTACCCCCCCCTCCAATGACATTTCTGGGACATCATTGACTGCCATAGTAGAAAAAAATAGGTGCCCTAGAAATGTTTGCTATGCTGAATTCTTCAGGATATTTCATTTTGTATTCAACCGAACAAATGTTTTGCTTGTTCGGTTTCCCTCTTTGAACAGTGACTAACATGCTTAAGCCTTGTCTTTAAAGGAACAATTCACCCCAAAAATGCAAGTGCTGTCTTTATTTACTCACCCTCAAGTTTTTCCAAATCTGTATAAATTTCTTTGTTCTGATGAACACAGCGGTAGATATTTGGAAGAATCCTTGTAACCATACACTTCTTGGCTTCCATTGACTACAAATCAATGAAGGAATTTATTTTCTGTTGAAGACATTTTAAAGAATGAAGGAAAGCAAACAGTTCTGGGGCACTTTTCACTACCATTACCAGTTTTGGTAATTGAAGAATAGCATGCCGACTTCCTTGTTTTTTTTCTTTTTACAATAATAATTTCTTAACAGGAATTACTTGTCATTCGATTGACTGACTCAACCATGCGTAGGACTCACCCAATGTTGCAAGAGTTTATAATCATATTCCAGCAAAGACGTCCCTTATTTGATTAATTCAGTTCCTGCTTATTCTTAAGATAGAGACACTGTGAACTAGTTTTAATGAAATAATTTATTACATTAGATCTTTTATTAGCTGTACCGTAGACCTGTGTAGTCAAATGTTTGATAGGGATCATAAAGCTGCTTCACCTGGCAAAGAAGCGCACAGTTAGATAGGAAGATATCGACAGTTCACTGACCTTCAGACTAGTGATACGGCAATTTCGTCACTTTTCATGACGGTTCCATTGTTGTAATTTGCTTATTTGTTATTTTTGCACATGTAGGTAAACACAATTCCCGGACAACGTTGCTGCCCCTTCTCCAGCGGTTCCCGGAGCAGATGAGAGTGTCCCTTTATCACACACCCGACCTGCGGGGTCTCCTGCGCCTTCTGGTGCCCGAACGCTTTAACGAGACCATCGGGGTGCAGCACATCAAGGCTTATCTTTTCGACAACAGTCTCATCATCAGCGGGTGTGTAGGCGCTTTCATGTGCTGTGACAAAAATAATAGTGCAGATGCAGCACAAGTACTAAAAATGCTTGCAATGTAAATGCAAACATTTCCAATTTTCAGCATGTTTCTTAGCTACGTTTCCAAAAGCTTTTCCTTGTTTTATTGTCTCATGCAAACAGCCACCACTCAGTGGAAATTATGTGTTGGCCCACTCTGAGTGTGATGTCATCTCGTTCAGGGCCAATTTGAGCGATTCGTACTTTACCAACCGTCAGGACCGATATGTGCTTCTGGAGGACTGTGGAGAGGTGGCCGATTTCTTTGCTGAGCTTGTGGGAGCTGTTGGCGACGTTTCTTTGCAGCTTCGACCTGACAACAGCGTGGACATGATGGAGGGGATGGTGCATCCCTATAAAGGCGAGTGGTTTTAAGGATAGTAAACTTGAATGAAAGCTGTGTTCTTAAAGGGATAGTTCACCCCAAAAAATAAAAAGTCTTATCATTTTATCACCCTCTTGTCATCTTAAACATGTTTGACTTTTCCATACAAAAGAAGTGAACTGGTTACTGCCGTTGTTCGGTTACCAACATTCATTTTTTTGTGTGAACTATCCCTAAGCCCTTATATAATACATTCAAGCACCATTCGGATGGTATTCATTAGGGATTCGGTAGTTTTTAATTTCCAGGAAGGTCTGGATGAATTGTGAAACTCATAAAAAATGATGTCATTTAATTATAATGGTATGTGTATAATTGAAGGCTGTAATACATTTAGGTGAGGATCATTCTAAAGGCTGCTACTGCAATGGCCGTACTGAGGTGTTTCTAGAAATGAAAAAGACTGTCCTTGTTGACTTAATTGTGGTTTATGTCTGGAAGCTATTATTATTATTGTAATGGAACTATAATTGTACTTATAGGTGGCAAAAAACTATGGGTGGTACAAAGTGAAAATGAGCTGAAGGTATTTAGGTCAAGCCAACAAGATGTTTTTGGAAGATTTGTAAGGTGACCTTGACTGTTTGAAAGGCACCTATATAAGAAATGAAATCAAACTAAGAAGTACGTGAAGGAGAACTAGAATATAAAACTAAGGGAAAGCAGAGTCCTCTCCAAATAAAGATTTCGATAATGTGTTTTATCAAGACCTAGTGAGTTTTGTATTTTGTAAAAAGTATTATTTGCATGACGTGAATCCGTGTAACTGATCGGCAACTTCATCAGCACATTGCTATCAGATTATTCCTGATACAGACTGTGTTTTTTGAGACTTGTGGTTTCCACCTTTTCTAACACGCATGAATCATAATTATGATGGTAAGTTAAACACTCATTTCCTTGTAATACTGGCATTGGGGTGACATATTGAGGGACATGAAGCTCAAACCATATTTCTGAAGGTTAGAGACCTAATGCATAACACTTTAAATAGATTTTATGCAATATGCATACTTACAACCACAGATTTGTAGTATCCACACAATTTATTATTTGTCTAATTTACGCACAATAAAACTGACACTATTTGTTCATATAAAACCTAGTTAGCAGGAAATCTTGAATACCGATGGTTACAATTATTATAACCTATATTTTACCAGGAAAGAAGCACGTTGAGATTAAGAATCTCTTTTACAAGAGAGTCCTGGCCAAGACTGACAGACACGGCACGTTTGAGTTTAACAAATAACATCCAACAGTACATACACATATACACACATAAGCAAATACAATCAAATTTCAATATCAATACATACTAGTTAAAACATCTACAGCCTGATGTTTCATTTTCCAAATAATTTAAAACTAGTTTGAAAGTGTCCAACAGAACCAGTTTCCTCAGTTTTAATGTACTCCGCAAACAATTCCAGGAAGAGGGAGCAGCAAATTTAAATGCCTTTTTCCCACATTCAGTATGTTACGTATCACTGGAAGAGACCGTAGAAATAATTCCTGTGACCGGAGGCTATAGCTACAAGCATACTTTTTTACAGATGTATGTACAAAGATATGAAGGAAGTGAACCCAGGATATATTTATAAATAAAAACATGCCAGTGTTTTTGTCTTCTGATGGACAACGCAGACCAGCCAAACCGAGCATACAACACACGATGATGAGTGTGGGTTTTTTACAGATTTGTTATGAACCTCAGTGATAAAGAACCATGAACCATGATAAAGTGTCTATAGCATGTAAACACTGTGAAGATGCATGCATTTACATTACATTTATTTGGCAGACGCTTTTATCCAAATGCATTTTTAAATCTGAATTCGCAGGAAATAGATTACATTATCTACATGTTTTGCACGTACGAAGCGGTTTCACATAGAGCTGTAGGTCCCTGTGTTATTTTGATGCCGAACTGCGGCTGCAACCGGTGTAGCTTACAGTCTTGTTGGTCCCCAGGCTCAGCGGAGACCTCGGAGCGAGTGAATGAGTGATTACGCTCATTCAGGCCGTATCCGTAACCCAAGCACCACGGCTCTGAAGCGAGTGCTGTCCGATGACATAATCGCGGTGGAGCGAAGCCACAGTTTGTCACAGATCCCAGAAATAATGCAATGATGTCACCTTGCTGGTGGTAAGTGATCTGTGCCGGAAGGGTGGAAAGCAGAGATGCAGGAGTATGATAAGTTCGGGAAGGAGCTATTTGGACCTTGCAGTTTGTCAAGACAATGAGGTCAACGGGAAATGATGGACTGATAGCCAAAAACAAGAATCGTTTACTATGACGGTAAATATCAGACCGTAGAAAAAACACTTCAGTCAGGGTGACAGTTCTTTAAGCAGTGGTTAGAGAGGTGGGGAGTGAAGAGGTCATGATGGTTGACTGGTCGATTAGACTATTATGGGCGGTTTCCCGGACAGGGATTAGACTAGTCCTAGACTAAAATAAATGCTAGAGCTGTCCAAACCAAAAACAACTTGCACTGCCATATCTTAAAATACGTCATTGCTTTTGTTGTCTCAGTAAGGCATGTTTGGTAAAACGACATAAATTTCCTGATTTAAGATAATCCCTGTCTGGGAAACCACCCCTTAGTGAGGTTAAATAGCCAGTGGTTAAATGGACTCGCTTTTTCATGCTTAAAGGTCCAGTGTATGAAATATTAGGGCATCTAGCGGTGAGGTTGCATTTGTAACCAACGGCTCACCCCGCCCACCTTGCTTTCGAAGCACTACGGTGGCTGACACAGAACTAAGATGACGTTTTCGCTTCTTTGCCAAAGGAGATAACGTTTGTACGAAACGTGTTCAGTGGAGCAGTTTGTCCGTTTAGGGATACTGAAGGAACAACATGGCGAATTCCATGCAAGGGGACCCGCAGTGTATGTAGATAGAAATAGCTAATTTTAAGGTAACTAAAACATAATAATTCATTATGAATGGTCTTTATAAACCTCTGAAGACATTGTTATGTATATTATATTGCATTTCTGTCAAAAAATGACACACTGGACCTTTAAACCAGCTTGTTTTAAAGACTACGTTCACACTGCCACCAAAGTCCGATTGGTTTTGCTCACATGTGACCCAGATGTTTTTACTGCATAACAGTGTGAACAGGACACATCACATTTTTAAATCTGATCTGAGCCCCTTGAACATGTAGTCCTAAAGCGGATACAGGTCAGATGTTTTGCAATGTGACCTTAGTCTGAACGATCTTATCGGATTTCATGCAACTTTTGCGTCATTGTAGATCGATATTTGTGTCACAATTCTGCACTGTTTAAAGCTTCACGTACCATTCTGTTGACGGAAGTGTACCGTCAGCTCGGTTGCCAAACATTAACCATCAGATTATAAACCTAAACCCTTGCACTGTCAACACCGCACGCAGGACGCACCATGCAACAAAAGACTAAAAAATCCATTATAATAAGGAATTTTGCCACTGGATACGGTGTAATGCAACATGACAAAATATGACTTTCAATTGTCTTTAATCACTTTGCATCCACCACTCACGTGCGTGTTGACATGATGTTAAAGCATTGGCTATAGGTGTGTTCAACTCCATTCTGCGATGTGCAGACCGGCAATTCAGTTTATAGCCATGACGAGTTCACACTGGAACCTGATATTGGCCACCAAAAATTTGTGAGAACAGTCAAACAAAATGAGCAATAAATCTGAATTGAGCTTAGTGTCCTGCCAAGAGTTTTGTTTATGTAAATGCCCATTATCAAATGTTTGTGAAAAATGAATTTCAGACCCATTTGACCTTCTTTCTTGTTTGAAATGCTAAAGATACTTTATGAAATGTCTACATCATTTTGTGTCCATACAATGGAAGTCAATGGGGCCAATGTTGTTTGGTTACGATGTTCGTCAAAATATCTAAAAAGAAGTCATACAGGTTTGGAATGACATGAGTAAATGATGAAAATATTTTTGGGTGCACATCCCTGGTAGGAAGAGAGTTTCAAAGCCTCATCTTCCAGTAAGAATTTGAAGTTCATCCGCTGAGTCTGCAGTAATGTCCTGCCTCTGTATCTCCAGTAATTGGATCCCACGGTCTGTCGGTAAGAGTTGCTGAACTTCGTGGCCCTGTTAACTGGATGTGTTTGGACCTCTGAGGCCCAGATGCTTGGGGAAGCTGGCTCCGCGTCCGTGGGGAAAGCCCCTGCATCCTGCTTCAAAGAGCAGTTTGTTTGTTCATCGCTGACCACACATATTTGTGGAGACGTTTGCTTTTCCTATATTTTGCATTTCCTAAACAATGTTCAGAGCGGCCTCATCCATCCCGACAATCTCGCTGTTAACCAAATAAGCAGCGAGATCACAGAACAGCAGGTTTCTGCCATACATTACCAACATGCAGCTTTTTGCCCTGAAGCTAATTCATTATTTACAGATTATCTCTCTTGCTATGACTCACCGTGGCACATTATGTCTAGCAGAGGCGCCAGTGTTTGACAGAGCGCCTTTCCAGACGGTCAGCAGTTATTGACCCGTGTCTCTGAGGTTTTGATCATGCATTTGCAGGATTTCGCACGAGCGAATACTTGATAGAATGGATCGCATTGGAGAGGAATGGATGACGTGTCATTTTGCGCCGTCAACGGGTACAATCGTTGGCATAAGTGTGAATGCGCACGGCCTGTTTAGATCCTGACGGTTTCTCAGAATCGCTCTGCTGTCAGATATTTAGGCTTTTGATTGATGCAGATGTTTGTAAGGCTCTGTTCCAAATCTAGTGAGCTGCCTTACTGTCTGCTGTCTGTATGGATGACATTTTAAGAAGGGAAGGGCATTGTAATGAATATCCAGGATATGTTCGCAGTGATTTTACTGGCAATATAAAATTGAGCGACATTGTAGAAATGTGTGCTATCAACTTTTCAGCTGCACTTTATTTTAGTGTATGTGCACTTACACTGTACTTATCAAGTGCACTGGAGTTGGTAAGGATGATTTATTGTGAATCAGTTCGAACTATTTTAATGAACCAATTCAAGTTCTTGCATAATATTTTTATGCATTCAGTTATAAATAACAAAATAAATTATAACACTTTACAATAAGGTTGTCTGTTATTATTAGTTAATGCATTGGCTAACATGAACTAACATAACGGCTTAGAACTCATTTCAACCAATCAGAATCAAGGACCAGAGTTGAACGTTTATATAAAGAGAAAGATATTTGGAAGAATGCTTGTAACCAAACAGTTCTTGGCCACTATTGACTACCATAGTAGGAAAAATGACAATGGTCGTCCAAAGTGCCCCAGAACAGTTTGCTTTCCTACATTCTACAAAACATCTTTCATGTTAAACAGAACAAAAAACTTGAGGCTGAGTAAATGAAGACAGACTTTTAATTTTTGGGTGAACTGATCCTTAAATCTTAGTTAATGTTAAAAACTTAAAAGCAAACGTTGAAACTGTTAACATTAGTTGATGCACCATGAATTAACATTAACACAGATTAATAAATGCTGAAAAACCTTATTGTTCATTGTTAGTTTATGTCCACTAATTCACTAAAGGTATCAAATACAACCTTATTACCAAATTAATTGTATACTTTGAATTGTTAGTGAAAACCAGTGTTTAAGACATTGAGCTTGTTGCAGTGCATTATGGGATTATATTTCCTCTAAAAATAGAGGATGCTGCCTTAGAATTTGGCTGAAGGTTGATATTTTAGTAGGCTGCGTAATCCCATCAGGAAAGCAATTAGTTTCGGGAGTGCACGTGCAATGCCTTAATATGCTTCCTATGTAGGCATCTCCCTATATTTTGGAACGGAGCCCAGATATATCCAATACTTGGTAACAATAGTTGCACAGTGTTCTCAAATGGTCTTTTGGTCCAACAGGTAATCGAGCAGATTTCTCAGCATCAGCACAGAGACGGATCATGGAGGTGGTCAACGCTGCCCGTGTCCGGCAGAACATGCTAGAGTCAGAATGCTCGGAAAATGCGGACTGCGATGAGACCGTGCCAAATGACACCTGGATCTTTCCTCTCTTGCAAATGAAGCCTCTGGGCATTTACCTGGATGAGCAGGTAACAAGACGACTGCTTACAAAGGCAGGCGGAGACTCTGCAGTCTACCTGACGTCAGGTTACTTCAACCTAACAAAGACCTACATGCGTCTGGTGCTGGGTGCTGCCGCAGACTACAGGATCCTTATGGCCTCGCCAGAGGTTAATGGGTTTTTTGGGGCCAGAGGAGTGGCCGGTGCCATTCCCGAGGCCTACATTCACATTGCAAGACAGTTCTACAATAAGGTGTGCATTTCTTTACAATTTGGCATTTCTGGGTCATATGACTGTAGAGTGGAGGCGAGGCAAGTTGTCACAAACGTTAGATACTGTTTAACTATAAAACTTGAAACTGCACGGTTTGGGGTAAAAGCACTATTACACAAATCTGTAGATGATAACTAAAAAGAGCCCTGCTCGGTGAAATATCCAGTAAAATAACAAGTGTGACAACCAGCCTCCCTCTGTTTCAGCTTAAGTATTTATATTGCATCTGTACAGATATGTCACACATCGCAAAAATCTGCTCGATGGGAATTTTTTCACTGGTGCATGTAAATGAACACGTGTGTGCATTATTGGCTGTTTTAAGTATGTTAAGAATGAGTTACTGTTCCAAGTCTTATGGGAGATCTGGTTTTATATAATGCTAAAAGCAGCTGTTTTGGCTGTGATGCCAAATTCATTAATCATTTGTAAAAAATTACCGTTGTCATAATTTTTTTATGTGAAAATTTCCATATGAACTTTTATTGAGGTTTGTAAGAATTCAGTCGACCACCTTTGCCCGCAGTCTTGTTGGATTAATGGTGCAACACTCAGCAGTCTCTCCATTTCAGGTGTGTCAGCTTGGTCAGCAGAGCCGCGTCCGCTTGCACGAATACCATCGTGCCGACTGGACCTTTCACGCTAAAGGTAGTTGTTTACATTCTCTTATTTTTTCGTAAAGTGGCAGGTTCCCAATCCATTCCCAAAACTTGGGTGTAACTGGAAAGCTCATAATTTAATGCGCAAAGCAGGTTTCCCAGCACCTCTGATTGAATAGCTTCTGAGTTCTTCCTGGACAGCGTCAGGACGCAGGGACTGCCAGACATGTGTGATGTTTTCTCTGTTAACCAGAGGTGGGCTTTGGCAACAGATTTTGGCTGTTGTTGAACGTCAGGCTATTTCAGCTGTACTCATTGAAACCATTAACATAAATATTCAAGTTGAGAGATATTCCTGGCACAGCATGCATTTATCAGTAAATGTAATAGGGAATTTTGTACAGATCATTTAAATCAATCTTAGGCGAGAGTTTGCATTGGCCTGGCGTTTTGATGTTGGTTGAGAAATAATGCTCTATTGAGTTTTTAATACTTTTGCAGCTTGTATGTGTCGACTTTATATATACAGTATATATTATATATGATGTATATGGAAACCTCATGGGTTTGATTTCCAGGAACTGCATGAACTGATAAATATACAGCGGTGGGGGATAATAATTTCACCATTTCTACTAACCACTAAAATATTTCTACCAAATTTCAAGTAAATATATTATTTCTATTTGCATTTATTTGCAGAAAATAAATCCTGGAGAAACGGGTCAAAATAACAGAAAAGATGCTCTGTATTTCTTAGAGCTCAAATACTGCAAAGAAAACAAGGTCATATTCACTTTAAAGCAATATAAAAGTAATATTTACAGTATATGTATTTAAGAAATGTTGTGAAATGTGATAACCTTGAATTCATTTATTTCATGTGTTGTCAGTCTTTCACAACGCTGTTGGATGACTTTGTCACTCCTGAGGTTTCATTTTGTTGAAATTTTAAAAGTAGGTAACATTGGATTTTTAAGGTCCGACTTTAGTTTATGTACATACAAGGTGTAAAAACACTATTATGTTGTAATAATAGGCCGTTATTCTAACCTTACTTCTTGACTGACTCTCAAATGATTTGTTCGGCGATTCATCCGTGTAATCCCCTACTATCCGCAAGCCTGTGTCATGTGATTGGTCACATGGTGTAGTCTGTTGTGGTTGGTCAAACACGTTCAGCTTGTTCCACAAACGGAACGCCTATCGTCATTACGGGAGTCTGCTGTGATTGGTCAAACGCGTTCATCATGTGTCGCCAAGCATCAATACTGGATTACGGTTTACAGGTGGTTTTATATTATAAACAGTGTATAGATAGCAGTTTGAGGCCGAGTCTGACGAAGAAACATCCGAAGACGTTCATCAACAAGACAGTCCAGCACGACTGGAGCACCATGTTTCTCAGTGGCAAGTGACGACTCTTGTCATCAAAACTTCCAGTGTGACAACATGCATGTTGTGCTTTTGCTCTTGGTTCAAATAAAATATATTTTTTACTTAAAATACTTTATTTTAAGTTAGTAATAATATTATTTATCTTTATTGTGCATTGTTATGTTACAATGCATTTTAGAAAGTCAACATTATAAGAAATGATTTTGTTGTCGTCTGAAAAATAAATTGTAACCATTGTTTCCTCAGAAGTTCTTCATTTGGTAGTTTAAATAAGACGCACATCGTTTCACAACGTAGAACACAGATTCTAGACATGATGCACGCGCATCACGAACGAGCGACAGTGTTTGGGGGAGGAGAGTGAAGTTTTCGCGGCAATCCCAGGAAAACGTAGGCGGGGACTAACTCTAGTGACGTAGATACGTGGCGGTTAGAGACTCGGACAAGGTCACGTCTTGTTTGCGTCATTCGGAGTCGACTCCCTTTTTTACAAGCCAATAACTTCAGACTTAAACACGGCAACACAACGCACTGCATGAAATGTAATTTTCATGATCCAATGTTACTTACTCTTCCAACAGACTCTGAACTGGAATAGCCACAAAACATCTAGAAATGCTGATGAAATGAAAATTTGCAATGGTCTCTTATTTTCTCCGAGGCTGTGTATTTCAAACTGCACTATTGCATAAATAATGCTACAAGTCATCATACCTTGGGAACTGAATGGGTTAACTGCACAAACTAAGAGATGGATTCTGATTCATGGAATCATTAGTCATCAGTCATATTAAAATGCATTCATTGACTGTAAATTACACTTGATCGTTCATACAGCATTAGCAGCGTGCCCTTGTATCGCTTTCTGGTATGAAACCTGGAAGGACAGAATGAAATAGCGGCAACACAGCGGAAAAACTTCAGGAAGCTTGATGCACCTGCGTCAGTGGAATTCAATTTGACGCTCGTGTTGAGAAGTTCAGTTTATTAGATAAGGGCTTGTCATACCGTCATTTCTTGTAACAGCTGAGCAGAAGTGGGAGCAGACAGGGTGCAGAGGTCCCCTGAAGCCGAGCTACGAGAAGAATCAATGACCATTAGTTCTGACGCTGGCCTTGGGCCTACAGGAGGCCTACGGACCTCTGGCGAGAGAGAGAGAGCAACAGTGCACTTAGTTAAACCTCTTTTACACTGGCAAGGTGCTGCTTCTGAATTAGATGTCCACATTTTTAAACTGTCAGAAAAATGGTCAAAAAAGCTGTCAATGGGATGATTTCATTCAAAAAGGTACAGATATGTACAGTATATGTTTGGTACTCGTATGAATTGAGGTACTAATATCTAATATACTGTATGCACTCTTATGCCGCGGTCGGACTGGACTTTGATCATGCGAAATTCGTTCGGACGTTGTTTCGAAAATGGGCGGAAGCGATAGCTCAATCTTACATTTCTGTACCCAGAGGTCACGCTGTGACGTTTTGGTCTCGCACACTCGCAGGTCAGAGTTCACCATACATCAACATTGCTTTGCAGCGAAATGCTAAATATCTTCGGGCGCCCTTGCGTTGACAGTGACGGCTTGGGTGCACTTTTTAAATCAATTTTTCTGACAGTTCTGTTTCTGACGCTTTTATCCAGAGTCAATTACTCTGCATTCAAGCTATTAAAGCACTTTTTTGCATAGTCAGGTAGGTGAAATGTCACATCCATAACGCTCCATATTTCTCATAAATTGGCACATGGAAGTTAAAACAAATAAAAAAATATTGTGGTCTATGAAGAGACATCCCTTCACCATTTGTTGGATATTATTGCTTCTGGGTTTTTATATTTACATTTTCAGAAATAGTTTAATGTAGTCTTTCTGTCACATCCATAACATGAATTGCTCTCTCTTTTAAAATAGAAAACCTGTTCTTAAACTGACATTATACAACAGCAAATACACAGATGCTTCAATATATTGGTAATAAATTCGTCCTCTGAGAATTTCTAAGTTTTGACTGAAAATGTCACATCCATAATGCTGGAATTGCCCATGTGTGAGAATCCTACCCATGACTTTTACGCTTCTAATGCAATGCTCTACCAGTTGAGGTTGTACAAATGCTGGTATCAGTTTAACATTTAATTCAGCATTATTCATATTTAGTCCAATATAAACAGATAAGTTGATAATGGTTTTGCGTGCACAAGGAAGTCCACAGGAATACTTTTTTGGAGGATTCCCGGCAGTTGTGTTACCTGATTTACGACGTCAATCAACAAGAACACTTCCTCACAGACCTGTGTGACTTTTCTTGTCAGTTATTTTAAGTGGTTCGCCGTTTTTTTTAAAACGAGTTGCATTGTTTGCTGTTTTTTTATGAAAATGGTGATCCTGTAATGCGGAACTGCTTTAAAGCTATTTTGGGTGTTCCCTGTGACGCATTAAACAGATGCTACACCTTATTTAACTCGAATGACAATGTAACCTGAGCTGAAACAGCTGAGTTGTAAGGCAGCAGTTTGCTGACGCATTTGGTGTCATTCATGACATCACAGGATGCAAGAATGAGTGATAAAGGTTTTCCCTGAAATGATGTCCACTCTTTGCTTGCGTATGGTATTGTTCTTGTAGTGTATGCATAAGGGAAGTCCTTAGAAGCCATTTTCAGGTATTATGAAGTGTTTCTGTGGACACCTTTACTAGAATCATCCTGATCAAATATTATAAATGTTCTCATTTCTTATTTCCTAGGGTTGTGGTACTATGTGGGAAGAAGAGACCGCCCGTGTCTCACTCTTATTGGCTCCCCAAATTTCGGTTATCGCTCTGTGCACAGAGATCTGGAGGCTCAGATTGCCATAGTAACAGAGAACGAGGAACTTCAGGTCCAGCTGCAACAGGTTTGACATCCTCTGTGGTTCCAGTTCGTGCCAAATGATGATTTTGAAATCATTTGTTTTTCATCATCATTCAAACTGCAGTTGTCATGTCCCCTGAATCTCTTGATTCCTGGTCAGTTGGAGCATTCAGCGGTTACAAATAAAATATTTAATTGGATGATAAAACCCCATCTGCTCTATATTGGAGTCCTGATCGCCCAGTCGGGGTTCATTTTTAAATAATGAACTGTACGTTATTACTGTACATGAATACTTAACAGTTTAATGGATGCACATGAAATATTGATTTATTGAATTAGATGAAAAGACTGCAGTCATTTGGGACACAGTGTAGAAAATTAGTTAATTCTAGTTAATTATACTTTTAAGCAGTTGTGATACAGTACGAAAATATTTTCCTGCATGATGTCACAATTGACTAAACAAAATCAAGTATTTCACTGAACGGCGTGTAATAATATGTGATATTCATAAGGGCCGAACCTTTACTCTTGACAGTGATGGAATCCGGTTTAATTTCAAACCTTCAGTTACATTACATGTAAAGATTAAATCAAAGCCGTTTATCTTTACCGCGTGTTCTGGGATCTTATATATAGGCCACAATAAAGTCTGAATAGCTGGGAGTGTGATACATTTTATATTGTTTTATACTGCGATATTCCGATAATCCTCCCTTATCAGGTGGCGAAAGATCATGTAGTATTAGAACCACAGGAACCTTTACAGAACTAAACAGAATGTGAGGTGACGTAACATCGGTCTATGTGATGTACTGCAGATGTATTTTAACATGTTTCAAAATGCTGCACACATGAAATCTTGTTTTCTTCAGGAACAGGAGATGTTGTATCAAAGATCTACGGAAGTTTCAAGGTCAACGTTTAATCAGCCGGACCGATATGTTAAGTTATGGGTTAAACTGGTTACTCCACTTATCAAAAACTTCTTCTGAGAGACTGGAGGACGGGGTTGACACATCTCTCACTATCTGAGGAAGGTTGGTTGCTGCAATACCTCTAAAACGAAACGTAATCCTTTGCTGTAGAAAACAAGACATGATACAGTTAAGTGAACGCTTACACGGATGAAAAAATATTTGTTTTCAAGCCCTCGTGTTGTTCCAAACATGCCTTTTCATATTTTGTTGAAAGTGGATTGTGACCAGTCAACAAAGCATCATAAAACTACTCAAATTCTTCTAAATATTTCTTTGAGCTCCATAATAAACTAAATTGAAATGTGGGTGAGAAAATAAGACTTTTTATATTTGTATTATTATTTTGGTTAGTGAGTCGATGCTATTATGTCCGTTTTAATTCCGTGAAGCATAAATTCGCTTTTTACATGAAACGCTTTCAGGGTCGAAAACAAAAAACATCCGCAATGACTTGGCGCTCTTGCGCTCGGTATAGTCAGACTTTCCCCGAAGATGGATATGCAAACCTCAGTCCATCAGACAGCGGTTTGTAAAGAATTCACATTGTCACTCCAGTGGTTCCTACAGCCCAGATCCTCATCACACAACCCAATGTGGAGTAAGCATGGCCAGACCACAGCATAATCCTAACCACTGAGATGTTCGGCACAGACTGCTCAGCAGATTACAGCTGCACTGCCTGTGACCTCCACAAACCCTTCAGAACTAACATCTGGAGTCTGTAACGCCTGTTTTTCTCTTTGCTTCCACGATTCGTCCACTTTACTTCATGTGATTGCTAACAACGCTCTATATCTCTCATGCTTAATGTCTGGATTTATATAGTCATTATTTAATTATTTATACAGTATTATTTGAAGAGTGTATTTGCAAAAACAGAACTTTCTAAAATCATGTTTTTATTGTGCATTCCAATGAATAACAATGAAACATGAGTTCATAAGAACTCAAAACTGACACAAAACACATCTTAATATAATCATGATTTATTAGTTTTTGCAAATAAACTGTAAATTACACTTTTAGATCAAACTGGGCAAATGTGTAAATATGGAAATCAAACGTAAAAGTAAAACTTGTATAAAAGGCATTTGCCATAAATGTCACATGGCAAGAATAAAGTAAAGTTTTTGTTGATCATGTGACACTTATCTTTTTGGAATCCGAGAAATCACAATTTCCAAAAAAACGTTCCTACACATATAATTGAATAAACGGCAATCATTTCATAAGGAAGATGATCGAAATGAAAAGAAATCTATATAACATGAGTGGCTTACTAAGATAAATGCTTTCTACCGCAGCAGCAAATCATGGCAATGCAACATTGTAAACAAAATGTTCAACTGTTTCAAAGAGATCTTTCAATTAAAGATCTTTTTACTTTCTTCTGTAAGAGCTCGGTCTGCCCCCTTGTGATTATTCAAGTACAGTACAATGGGAACCATTGAATTCTTATGTGCAATGGTTGGCAGAGAAAAATCCACTGGACCATATTTGCAAATTCAACTTGTATCCTCTACAGACAATGTGTAAAAAAAGTGTTTTTCTTTAAAAGTATACTGAAAGGTTTTTTGATGTTAGTGACGTATGTTTAAAATCGGACTAAATATACATTGAATACATATATAAATCTATATGCCGAAAGGCATCCATTCATCTTTTTTTGTGTTCGCAGATTAAAGGTCCAGATGAAGGCGGGCCAACGCATGTGTATTTTACAGTATACACAGCCATTTGTAAATATTCACAGTTTACTGGCATTCTACGAGGATGGATTTGAAAGCATGACGGGCCTTGCAGCTATCAGCTCATTGAGTCACTGAAAACTAGTGACCATTTGACTTTGAATAACCTGTGATCTTTGTCACTCTGAAACAAATGCATGTCAAGCAACACAGATGAGCTGCTCGGTAGAAGATTTACTGCCGGGTCATGTGACTGACATGTGACATGTATTTACAAACAGTATGGCAGATATGAACCATTGGTTTGATGTGCAGTGCATCTACTGTAGAAGTGATCATAACATTTCTTGTACCTGTTTTACTTCATTTCAAGTTTTGTTTGGTGTCTTGTCAGTGTACTAATCTTTATTTAATCTGTTCTACAAAACCCCAACTCGTAATCGTTTTTTATCTTATCTTTTGTTTGGAATATCAGACGTTACTTCAGCACACAGATTTCATGAATTATAACTGGAACCTTTGATTTTAAAAGACTTTTAAAAGATTCGGATCCTGACCAGACTTTTCCCTTAAACCAAAATGCCTGCAATGTACTAGAGAGCCTCTGAATTCATTTGTAGAATTTTCATGACGGTTACGTTGCCCTTAACTGGACTTTGTCTTTCACATCACTTCCAGAGCTCGTTTGAAAAAGTTGAGGTGCTGTGTTGGTTGGTTGTTAAAAACAACACATTTTGTGATCATTTTAAAGTGGCGCCTTTAAATCTTAAAGTGTTAACTGAACACATCCATTTGAAGAGTGTATGTGGTATAACGCACAAGTCTCCTTCCAAAAATACTCTGAACTTTAAGGTGTATTTTGCCAAAGTAATATGCAAATGTTTTTAAGAATAAAAGTGGCCGAGTACATTCATGTCATATGGGAATGTGTAGATGAATGTTTAAAC
This sequence comes from Barbatula barbatula, assembly GCF_947034865.1. NCBI lineage: Eukaryota > Metazoa > Chordata > Actinopteri > Cypriniformes > Nemacheilidae > Barbatula > Barbatula barbatula. The sequence goes on from NC_136779.1 coordinate 5,343,534, forward strand.
CAATTCACTTGTTTTTGGTCAAGTCAGAACAAACCATATGTGACGTGACAAAGTTGCACTTGTGTTATATTAAACGCAACAAAATATGTGTAAAATTATCACGTCAGTCCAAACCTGTATGACTTTCTTTTCAGATCACAACAGACGTTTTTTGAAGAACATAGGTAGCCAAACAACAAAGCCATGCTTTTGATATCCAGGAAGTGACGTGGTGTACTGGAATGCACTGTAAGTTGCTTTGTTGAATGTCTTTTAAATGCATTAATATACATCTTTAGGCAGTGACTCAAAAGTTTGAGGACTTTAACAAAGTATGCCATGGACTAGAAAACGAAATTAAAAAGTGACGCGTATGTCACATGTCATTTAAAACCGCTCGGATTCAGCAAACTCCCAAAAAATATACTGGGAAAATTCAACATCCCAGGCAATATTACATAAAATAAATTAAAACATTAAGGGATTAAATAAAAAAACTGAATTGATTTTGCCTGTCATAGAGAAGGAAATTTCACAACATTTGATATTTAGCAGCTCAATAATCTTAAGATATCAACTTTATTTAAAGAAAACGATTACACAGCAATGGAGAAATAAACTTAACAGAACAAAACCTTTTCTTTACTCCATACTTTTGCACAAAGTATATTTTTGACATTAAAAATAAAAACAAGCTATATGTTTAAATGTACAGCATTGATAGATTAGTAAGTGAGAGACTTCAATTATCAGTGCATTTAAGAAAAAAGTGTGTGTGTTTTATGGGAGGGGGCTTGCATATGGCTTGCATATACATTAATTTAAGAAATACATATAAGGGTGGCAAAATACAAAACCTAAGATAAATATACATTTAAATCAGTAGTTCGATTCTGTAACAGCGTTTACATCGTTTCATAAATATGAAGTTTACTATATAGGATATTTTTTATTACCTATGAGATCAGTGAAGAGCGGTACAGCACTACTCTTATATAACTGTTTAAGCCAAATAAACAGTACCAATATTAAACTATCATTTTCAATTCATGGATCAGAAAAAACCTCATAACAGCCGTGTGGGAGGTGGGACAAAGTTTGGCAAATTTAAAAAAATAAATGTACAAACATGACAGCAGATTAAAAAACAAACATCAACTCAGAAATGATGCTGTCAGACAGTCTCTAACAAACCAGGGTCTAAACCATCCCAGATATTTACAAAGCAGTGAAAAAATAGGTGCACATGTAGCATTTGTATACGTATCAAAGCACAAAGAGAAACAGTCGTGTCTGCAGCAAGCTTATAAAAGGTTAATGAGATGCAATATTCAGTCAGACCTGCTGATCTGAGATGATGTGCGCGAGTATTCTTTCCACGAGCAGTTCTTGAATGTATTAAACGTATAATTGTAACACAACTTTGCAGAATACCTGCTCTGATAAACTTCAAAACAAGGTCATTCCTGAGATAAACGGTCCGATCCAATGTTATGGCATTCGCGGTTTATTTGCCTTCTTCATGTCCATGTACAAAGATCCTGTTCCTGGCCTTGAATGTCCATGTATAAGAGGTCCTACTGTCTCTTCAAAGATGAGGCTTTCTTTTTCCGGGCAGCAAGCATTTCATAGAAAGGATCTCTGCTTATGGCAGCCCTGAAAAACAGAAAAAGTACACGTTTTAAGAGCTCTAAAAATACTTTAATACGTTTTGATCATTAGAAAATCAATATAGATGTTTATTACTGAATGTAATTATTGTATGTCTGATGATAAAACGATTAATCAGAAAATACAAATTCCTTCTTCAAACAATGTGAAATACACGATGCGTGATGCTATCATGTCAATATGGACCAAAATCTCTGAGGAATGTTTCCAGTACCTTGTTATATCTATGCCATGAAGGATTGAGGCAGGTGTACCTAATAAAGTGGCCAGTGACTCTATGTTCTATACATTCGTTGCAGAGTATTAGGTCATAAAATGTTGAGGTCACAAAATAACGTGAAAAGCTTCAGTTTGCATATAGAAAGTACATGGCTATGAAGGAACTTACTTGATGCTCTTCATCCACACCTCCTTCTCCTCTGTGGTCGGGGCTGAGATACGGTAGAACGTGTGATTTCCCTCCACAACCCGTCCGTCCGCTTCAGTCTTACACGCTTTTATGACCTGATCCTTGTTGTCAGGGATGAAGAGTTCAAAGCAATTCTGGGCAAAGAGAAAATGAAGAGGTTTAGACGGAGCAAAATCACTCCAAGTTCTGTAATGACGAAAAACTACTTTTAACTTCAAGCTTCATGGTTAAAGACATTTCTTTAAAAACTGCAGGAATGGTGATGCAACGGTCAACGTTGATCTGAACAGGAGTGCGCTATAAACTCCCAGAGAGGATTTTTGCATGCAAACTATCAGGTACAAGTTCCAGAAAAGCACCACCACTACAAATAACAAAACGAAATAAAAAGCAGTCATGTCAATCTCACCAATTCATCACAGGATCACTGGCCTTGTAAGGAATTCATGAGAACACAAGATGAAGAGGAGAGAAAGATCTTACCGGCTTCTTGGAGTCCTCCACTTCCCTAATACTGAGATTTTCCAGAGGAATGATCCCTCTTGGCTCTTTATCCTTTTAACAGAGCAAAATCACACACGTTACGGAGGTAAACACAAAATACGGCTTATATTTCACCATAGTGCCAGCGTGAAATCCATTCATCCGTTTAAAATCACCAAAACAGGTTAACGTACCGTGGTGTACTCAAAGTAATAGAGACAGTTGTCCGTCAAAATGAACCATCGCCTCTTCCACGTTTTCACACGTCCACCTGCGAATCGGACACAAGCATACTGATGCTGTCATTGTTTAGAAAGCGTATAGGTATTGGTAACTGTGATGAATTTGGAGAGCAGAGACACTTTTGCAAGATGAAGACTGAGGCAGAGCAGCAGACAGACACGTGTACGCTCACATTAGCAGATGGATGGCACAAAGTTCGTCTCACCGAAACACATCTCCATTAGCATACATGTTAAGAAACCCACTGAATCAGATGTTAGTGAGTACATTAGTAAGAGAATAAAGTGTGTGTAGCTCAGCTGGTAGAGAATGGCACTAGCAATGCCAATGTCAATCTTTTATTGCCTAGAAAACGAAATGCAAATGATCAAATGGAACCTCACAAACAATTTTGCTTACCTTAAGGTTTCCAGTCTGCCAGTTCTCATGCTTATTCGTTATATAAAGTTCTTCAAAATGTACATATCAATAAGCATTAAGCAAGCACATTAGCGTCAATAGCATGAAAAGACTGGAGAGCTGCGTTACTTCAACTGATCACAAGGGTGCAGCAGAGACCAAAGAAACATCCCAAGTTTAACGAACACGTTAGACTCCATGGCAACGAAGACAGTGGACCATAAGTGTCTCGCAAACATCACAAGCCCATTGTGAGAGCAGCACAACAACGCAGCAAATGTCAAACCAGTTAAAATGAGACAGACAATGAATCAGACTTAAAACCATATTTTCATTTTTATGAAATGAAATATCTGTTAAATGAAACAAAGAAAAGGTGCAAATGAAGAAAGCACAAAGCACCTGGAAGCACACAGCAGCTTAATGGACTAGCTAAAGAAAACCAGTGTACATACCTCCTGAAGAAACACAAACGTCAAACCAAACAAACAAATGTGGAAGAAAGAAAACAAAAGGAAATTAAATATCAAATCAAAGGCTGTGGTCAAATACTTCTGTGTCTGTGTTTAGTGCGTGAGGCTTGTCTAAAGCTTTAAAGATCTGTGATGTGAGCAGCATGTGGATACATAAGAAGGTTTGTGTCAGCCATTTTACATTAGCTTTGGGATATGGGACTATTGGGTTACACACTTCATGACTGCAGAGATAAATCGTAGTTGGCGAATAAGTCATACATGTGTCCTCTGGTGTGACAGCAAAATTAAACTGTTAATAGTAAATTATTTTAAACTATTGATATGTATCATATAAAATAGCATATGAGAGATTTATTTGTTTGTTTTATCTACATTTTGCTGTCACACCAACAGTTCAGCTCTATTGACAACATCTATGAAGTGCTTGTGACTCTTTACGTTTTTAAAATAAAAGTCTGTACAGTAGTGCTTACAATAAATTAGGGCTGTCAAACAATGAATCGCGTTTAATCACATTCAAAATAAAAGTTTGTGTTTACATAATGCATAATGCATCATTTGTATTAACAAAACATACACATACATGCATAGATTGAAGAAAAATATAAAAATGTAAAAACATTTATATATTTTAAATGATTGGCCAATATAAATAAATACATATAAATATTTTCTTAATATGTATGCATATATGTGTATGTATTTATAAAATACTGTACACAATATGTTATGTAAACACAAACTTTTGTTCTGGATGTGATAATCGCGATTTGCGTTTGACGGCCCTAAAATAAATATTTATTGGGCATGCAAAAATAAATGCAAAAGTTATGTCTGCAAATAATGGTAATAAAACATTTTCAATAATAGAAGAAAACCGATGACGTCAAACTATCCCTGAGCAAAGTAAGAATTTTCTTCAGTGTGCTCTTAAGTTTCTTTACAGTGGTTTATACTCATTAATAAAACCTTTAAATTCAACAGTCATTATAATAACATCAGAGTCACATTTAGGGCTCAATGGACCAGTCCTTTTTCCATATCCTCCAATCAGAAAATACTATCTCGCTCACCCAGTTTAAGCAGCCAACCCTCGCGGTCCGGGTTGAAGAACGTGTGCGTGAGGTCATTTCCGTCATCTTCAGGTATCTTGAAGGGCTCATTTTTAATGCTTTCAAACAGGTTCTGCGGGGTAATTGATATTTCATCATCTAATGCAACATAAGGCATGTTTTTTCATGCACGATTTAAGTGTCCCAGTGTATTTTGTAACGTCTGTTTTTGATCTGTATTATATACTGACCCTGAGCAGGTCTTCTGGCAGATCTCCCCCATCATTGATGCCCCTGTTCATGCCTATGAATCTCTCCGCTGATGGCTTGTCCTTCACGTTTGGGTTGTGCAGGCTTGTGTTCAACATGATGATGGCGAAGGAAAGTACGTAACACGTATCTGTCCAGAAATGAGAGAGATGAATCAACAGCAACAAATGTGCCAAAAAGTGCATGAATACCACTTACACCAACTCGATTATATTTTGGACTGTACCAAGGATCATAAAAGTTCACTGCTCTACAAGTTATTCAACGCTCCCACACATACATACCTGTGGACTGAAAGACGCCAGGATTGCATTGGCAGTAACGCTGGGCAAAGGCTTCCATCATACGATCGATCTTCTGAGCTTCGCCCGGTAACCGAAAACTCCAAAGAAACTGTCTGGATGGTGCATCAAGACAATAAAAGAGAATTAGATCTGGTGTTGTATCACATTAAATACTGATGAAATCTATGAAACAATATCTATTCACCTGAGGGCCTGCACCAGATTGAGGTCTGTAAATTCATGAAGCTCCACAAAGGCATGAAGAACCTGAATATTGAAGTCGTCCCTGGAATAAAGATAACATCAAATGAATGTGTGTCAGCTCAAAAATGTTGGTATAATGTGCATTAAAGTAAAGAAATAAGCCCAGAGAAGCATTGGGTTGTAGTGCATTTTATACCAGTTAAGGGTTTTGTGGAAGGACGCGTAGCGGATACACTTTGAATAAAAGCGACAGCTAAATGACCAAATGTAAAACTCCCTTAGCTATTATAAAATCCGCAGTTATAAATCTGGGTATTTTATAACAGCTCAACCAATAAGAATCGAAGGTCCAGACTTGACCGTTTTAGAATGTAAATTTAACCACTGCAAGATAATACAGCTACTCTTGTTCTGTGAATAAAATGTATAAAAGATTTCAATAAAATTTGTGCAGATTTTTTGGCTGCAGTAAATAGCAGAAACATTTTCAAAAACAAACCCATACAGTGCTTCAAATACACTATAGCAAGCAAGAGCACCAACATTACTGTACGCGTCACTGAATAACACGTCTACAGTCACCGAAAACTTGTACAGTTCACGGCGTGAACTGGGAATTACGGCTGTGATCCTCATCCCAGACGTCTCAGATGGCCATCAAATCTCATGGGGGGATTAGCACCGTGCTTACGGATCGTGTGTAACTGGCCTTTTCTTCAGTGAGGAAATGGGGCATGTCAATATCATCAATGATATGTGAATGCATTAGCCCACTTTGGGGGTCCGTCCATTAAGCTTCGCACTCCTACGCTGTTTCATCCAGTCTGGCTGTGCCGAAACAACGCTTCATAGTGTGTGTGTGAGTGTGTGTGTGCTTGAGTGCAGATGAGCTCAGGATTCCCTATTGATTTTCCCCAGGTGACACAGAGGATAATGCGCTTGCATTTATGTGGGTGTGCATTTGGAGTGTAGAGGTATTGACTGGTGTAAGGAATTACACATGAAAACATACAAGGTAGTCTTAAAATTTGGTTATTTGCAGAAAAACTGATATGAAATGTCAGATTGAAATGAAACAAAACACAGCATGCCCAAAATTCTTTTTAGCCAAAAATTGTATCTGTGAAACTCAAAATGATACTTTTTTTTAAAGAACTGTCATGCATGTTTCCATCCACAACAATACATTAAAATGTATGCATGGCTTCAAGACTTCAGAAAAATATAACCCACAAGTATTACTGACTTCTTTTATGTTGTTTTGTCCATTCTGGAGCTTAACAGATGCAGTCACTATGAAAACTGCTATATGGAAAAGAAGTGTATGAAGAAAGAAAATCACTTTTCATTTTCTACAGCAAAAAAGTAAACAGTTTAGAAAAACAAAGTATGCAAGTAAATCATGACACATCTTTTACTTTTGGGTGAACTACTCCTTTAATATGACTCAAATGGTGCAGGGAGGAAAATATATCCACCGTACTGTATACATATACCTTCCGTTCCTGCCTCGATAGGTCCCTGATGGCCTGGCACCGACATTGAATTTCAGTCCATCAATAAATGTGTAAGCCGACCCTTAATGCTAAACCCAGCGTTTTCATACGGACACAAGTCATCCACATACAGTAATGGCTTTCGGTGAACACAAGCTTATCATCGATGATGTCAACCTCCCTTGAGCTCGGATTCTAGATATAGCAAAATCCCAAATCTGTTTAACTTCCACTTCAACTACCATCTAATCTTACTGGTTATTGGTTAATAATAGATTCATAAGCGCTGGTTTTTGGACACATAAAATAAAAGCATCCCTATTCCTGTCATCTTACCTTTCACCCAGATAATCTCCGATGGCCGTCTTGTTGAGGCCCTCGCCCTTGTAAAGAAATTGGGCAATATCTTCACAAGTGTTCTTCAGCAATTCATTTTCGATCAGGAACCGAATCCCCTGCAAGAGAAAAGTAACGATTCAGCGAATAAAGAACTACGAACAGCGCTACCAGATCCTGCTTTCACAATTTTTCTGCCTATATTTTCATATGCATTTTGTTCAAGTGGAGTCCTTAAAAGCCGAGATTCTCCGCTCTACTCTTTTCCCGCTGTCTGAACTTTAACCCATATGTCTGGATCTGTGATTTTAAATTGCCGTGGTTGCGTGATGCTTAACAATACTTGAATGCTTGTGATAATGTGTGCCCCTACGTTAGATCAAAGGTGTAAAAATGCTAAATGAGAACCCATTTTCTGTAATAGGAGTCATTTCAATACATAACAGCTGAAAATAGCTCAGAGAGAAAATGTACTAAACCCCTACAAAATAAAGGCTTGCTTACCTTTTTGGGATCCATATTAAATTTCTTGCGGCCCATGGCCATCTGCTTACTCCGCTGCATATTTACTCTGTGAACAAAAATAGATGAGGGATTCATTTCATTTTCGTTTTTTCATTGGACAGCCGCTTCGAATAATCGCACATTGCACATTTGTTGGCAGTACGTTGAACTCATACGCAGAAGATCTTAAGCATTCTTGCAATCTCAAGATAAACTGAAGCAAGAAAAGGAGGCTGACATACGGTTTGCACAACTTCAATTCCTGTCAGAGCATCTGTGATGACATCATTACGTATGTCATCAGCTAAATGTACTAGATGACGGTGATGTGACATGTAATGTTAAAGGCCACAGCCGGTTAAGAGTGTACTTTCCAGAAAAGCTGTATGACATCACCCAATGTGGAGGGATAGACGGGGGAGGAACAGTGATGACAAAAGAAGTTCATAAAAGGGAAGTAATGACATAGATTCAAATGACCCTCAGAGCGGTCATCCTGTGAAGTGTTCTGCGGGCCAAGTGGAATGATGAAAAATGGATGAACCTCATAGGTTGGTTCGGTTTGATGTATATGCTGAAAGTAATTCTGTATGGTATGAGAATATGGGTCACTTCAGTCAGTATCAGACTGAATTAAGTGTTTAATTTATTCTTTTTTTTTATCACTTTATGTACGTAACTATTCAAGACGAGACCCGCCCCACATGGACGGTTCAAACATGCCCAAAAATCCTTCACACATCTCCGTCAATCTACCCAAATGACACCCCCTTTTACCAAAACAGCCGTACATAATTCACCAGTCTTCCCTCCCGCAGGGGGCACTGTCATTAATATTAAACAAGATGGGAAAGACTGAGTACTGTATGTGTGTGTAATTCCTCTGTGTCTGCTTAGAAGTAATGGAGAATATGCTTTTGTGTATCGTGTGCGTGAGCACAGCACCAAAACCAATACAACAGAAAGTTGAACATTATACTTTTAACATGAAACTGTATTCACTAATCTAACTAATAATCTAAAAATATTCACTAGATCAAATATTCACATCTAGATTTGTTGTTCAATGTGAAAGACGGGCTTGAAACAACAAGGGAGGCAGAACAGGTGGGAGCTCGTCTAAATAACTTTTTATCAATAATATCCAATAGTTTCTATCAGAGAAAATATAATAAGGTTCCAGAAGTTTGATGAAAGATTTTGAAGACACACTTGGAATAATATGCAGTGATAAATCATTCACGGTACAACCATAGCAATGCTTTTATAATAATTATCATACCTTTCTTGAGTGGAGCCAAGACTTTCGATCTCATTTGTGACCTTCGCTATCTCATCCTTGAGCCGCTGAAAAACATAAATAGGACGAAAACAAATGAGTTCGGAGCTGCCCTCTGCAGAGCACTTTTGAGACAGTGATCGAAAGCCCTGAATCTAATACAATTAACATCGTCATAAATATCTAATATGATTATCAAGAGTATGAAACATTCAATCACGGCCCAGCGTGGCACTTGCATCAAATATCAAGATGAAGGGGCATTTGGGAAGGGATCTGAAAGATGAGGAAGAAAAAAGACAGACAGATGGTGAGACAGTGAAAGCGAGTGAATGAGAGGGAGAGACGGGCATTATGTGTGTTGTGACGAAATAAAAATTCAATGTGATTTTAAAGGCACTTGTGGAGAAATCTCAGTACAGATGGCATTAAAAACAAATGTTTTTACAATGTCTAATATAGTTATTGTTATACTTTTACAGTGTGTGAGTGCGGTTTATTATGCATAAAGGACAATGCATAAACAAGTTTATTATAGTTTAATAAAATATTAAAACATTACTATTTATTAAAATCAAATAAAAAAACTTGAATGAAAATGAGAAATGATTGTTATATAAGTTTGGGCAGTATTCTATTAATTTAATTATAACAAAAAAAACCTGAAAACAAAACTATAATGACTGTGCATATATAATAAGGTTGTTTGTTCTATTTAGGTAAATCTTAAGTTATGACCTCTCTGTGAGGCTATACAGCCATATATACTGCAAGCATGTATAGTCATTGTGTGTCATAACAACACTGCCTCCAATCCATCTTCCTGAAGCAGCTCGGGCACAGATCAATACGACTCATATTACCAATCCACCAAGGATACACACGCACGGACACTAATACATACTTCTTATTATATCACCTGAAAAGGTCAAACAAGTTCCCTTTTAACACCTGACCTTCCTCCGCTATACATCAATGACCACACAGATTCACAATAGGATCGCACAATCGTCGTAACGGCTTGACCCGGACAAGTGCTCTCGGAGCTCCATAAAGCAGTGTGTTAAAAAAGATCAATGAGCTATAGTGAGGCTAATCCCAGAGGTCTGAGAATCTGGAGATGGAGAAACCCATGATATTTTAAAAAGTAGACCACACAAAGTACTTTGTATTGTCAGTCTTAAAAAAACAGAACATGTACAAGTTCTTGAAAGCTTTTCACAAGCATTTTGGCCCATCGTGGTGACATTAAACTGTGGCTTTCTGACTGACATGTAAAAACCAACCAAAGTGGGCAGGTCTTTGCATAAATGCCTACCAGACTCCTAGGTGATGGTCAAAGGTCTATCTTTCTGAAACCAGTACATGCAAATTGAAACGAAAAGGAAACAAGGGCACCATAAATAAAGAGAGAGAGAGGAAAAAAAGTCACAGTCTACTGTAGATCTCTTCGATATTTCAATAATTTCTCCTTAAACAATACGATTAAGTAGAGAGCTAACAGAAATCTCCAAGTGTTCTGCGTCTCAGATATGTTTTTTGTGTAAGTCATACAGGTCTGAAATGACATGAGGGCGAGTAAATTATGACAGGATTTTTCTTTTGGGTAAACCATGCCCTTTAAGTTGATACGTCAATGAAACACATATGAGAAGTCCATCATTCCATTAAATCACCTGGGCTATGAAATCTGATAGAAACCTTCTCCGCAGTCCACTCTGAGAGAAGACGGACGCAAGACAAACATCTGCTAGAACAAAGCGGTCATGATGATGACGTTCAAAATGAGCGTTGCTAGGGGATATCCGCCATATAAAGGTAACATGTAAACAAACACAAGTTGTCAGCCCACACCTTTCCGTTTGTTCTGTCCTTATGCAACGCATTATAACGTCCGTCTCCTGGCAACAGAAAAGGAATCAGGAGCGTCCAACAGGGCACTACGGAGGCTGTCAATCCCTCAAATAAAGCACTTTGTTTCCATTAGACAAACATCACATGACCAATCGCGCCATCAGTATTAAGAAAGGGACATGAATCCATGTGGATAATAAATAAATCCAATATCAACTGTAGGTTTTATGAAATAATTGGAATGACAGCGGGGATGGTGCCATCGATAACCAGAGAGGCCTTCAAGGCCGCTGCACGTAGGGGTAAACACGACTGACAGAGAAAACAGATCCAAACGCCCGGACGCTGCTGGTTCAGAGAGCGCAAACAAAAGCCATTTAGTTCAGACAGCCAAGCATCGATTTTCAAACCGAACAGTTTTTGTAGCAGAATTTAGAAGCACGATGGGAAGTGGCAGATGTTTACTTATACATGAGGACTAAAGTTCTGTCTAGTCTCTTTCACTTGGAGGAATGACATTAGCGCATAGTTGACCTGGTTCGGCTCAGACTGCGATTAGCATGTGCGGGTGTGAGGAAAAGTGGGGTGAGCATTGTGACTTAAAGGTTTTTTTTCTCTAGTCAAGTTTAAAAGTTCGGGAAACTAACTAAATGTGAATTTACATTTTTCATGTCAAATACAAGAATATGGCCAAAACTTTCCAATAAGGTAGTATCTGTACTTTTTTGTTAATGTTAGTTATTGTAAAAACAATCGTTCATGTTAGATCATTGTGCGTTAACTAATGTTAACAGGTACAACTTTTTAAAATGTATTAGCAAATACACAAATTAACATGAACCAACATATTAAGCGCTGTGGAAGTATCATTCATTGTTAGTTAATGTTAGCTTATGCATTACTAATGTTTAAAGTCCAATGTGTCATTCTTTGTAGGATCTACTGACAGAAATGCAATAAAATATACACAACTATGTCTTCAGAGATGTATCAAGAAGCGTTATTTTTTACAGAGAATGAGCTATTTCGATCAGTTTCAATTTCGCAACCTCACCCCAGATGTCGCTAAATTTCATAAACTGGACCTTTAACAAATACAAACTTGTTACAAAATTGTTCATATGTTTATAAAAATGGTTTGACATCTCAACTGTAAGTGGAAAAATGTTCTGACTGCTTTATGTGTAGGTCATTTAATAAGAGTTTCTCTTTCAAATGCAGACAACCAGTGCACACATACCTCACCCAGATCATAAGACCCATCAAGGATTCTGAAAACCGCCCAAAGGCAGCCTGTCCGGGTCAGAAGGAGGGTCTGTGGGTGGGATCTTGCTGCCCTTTATAAGCAGCATCAAATTGAGAGTGTTAGAGGGACAGACATGGTGGTCTTCCTAAGAAGCTAATCTGATCTCTCTGATCATGACCCCACCACCCATCACAACCTACATCCATGTGTAGCAGGGGCAAAGGTCCTATAATGCTTCAGTGTTATTTTTAACCCATGGTTGGGTCAAATATAATGCATTTTTGGGTTAGTTTTAACCTAACAGTTGCGTTTCTATCTTTTTTTGACCCAACCAACGGTTAAAACTAACCCAGCATATTTTAGAGTGCGGATGCTGATCACAGAAAAATAAAGATTTAAATATTAAAAAAGAATTAAACCTCCTGTAAAGTGAAATATGATAAAAGGAAGGGAATGCATTGACATAATTTTGAGATTATCCCAGTTTAAAATGATGTGCAGACTACAGGGAAATAAGATGAATACTCCTGGGGTATATCTGGCCTAGAAAGGCTGTTCTACATTAGGATGGCTGCCATGATCACATGGCCAGCTTAAAAATACTCGATCTGCGTTAGTATGCATCCTATTAGTGCTGTCAGTTACAGAATAAATGAATAATGGGTGACAAAAACATCTGCAGAATTCAGATTCAGACTGCTATTAATTTAGCCAGCAAAACATAACCAACTAAACCACATTGTGCACATTTAAACATTATGATGTCAATTGAAAACTGTTAAGAGCTATAAATAACCTCATGAACGCTTCACAAATGACACATTTTAATAACACAAATAAATGGCTTAATGGCTTTATGCCAGCAAAATGTGAACTTCATTTGATTCAAGTCATTGTAGGGATGTGGGGCACAGCGTTTGGCAAAAACGGGCTTTAATGGTTGACATTCCAATTGCGTAATATAATTAGCATAAGTAAATTAGCTTGACTCGTTTCAAAAGATTGCACATCCTTCATGGCCCAGCTGTTACGGTGTCCGTCTTGAGGTGGGTCACCCCGTCAATCCTGTACCCAATCAATTCTCTACACTAAGAGGCTGTTTACACAAGACCGTTTCCAACTGCTTTATGCGTTTCTGGTGTCCGTTTACATGGAAAATGCGTTTTGTGGACTGAAAACGCAAACTTCGGGTCTCAAAGGGTCACCTTTGGATAACGCTGTCATGTGTACGTGAAACTTTTAAAAAACGCAAAATAAATCTTCGAAAACGTGGCCTAAAACTATACAGCCCGGGTCGCACCACCACCAAACCCTTTCCAATCCCGTCCCCAAAAGATTCTGTTCATCACAGCTGCCGTGCATAGAGAAGCATAATATTGATTTGGTGATGTTAATTCGTTTAATAAGACATCTGGAAGACAAGTAAGAGCCAGTCTGCCAGATCCACCAAACACAAGCAAAGCATTGGGATAAAAATAATGACAACACAACACAAACAGCAGGGTTTTCACAGACTGGGTCACATATAGTTTTGTATAAACCATCACACTACACAAAAAAAATGACACAGAAGTGTAGTCTTATTGAATGTGGCTTTGTGTTAATTATTGTACAAATGCAAGATCAAAGTGTTACCTGTATGTCTTCCAGAAGCTCCTGTTTGCGTCTCCTGATGTTCTCCAGCTCTTGCTTCTCCTCCGGCGTCAGGTCGTCCGGGACTTTGTTTGGAAACAAACAAAAGCAAACAATGAATATATACAATGAATGTGAATGTAAACAAAAAATATGCAAACAGTCAAGTTGTAGTGTCTTGACCAAACACTTGTTTGGCAAAAACATTTGCAAGTGGATATATGTGGGAACAAATCCATTTTAAAAGAAACAACATCAGAACTAACTGAAGTTGAAAGCAAGGAATGGGGAGTGGAACAAACATTAGACAGGAATCAAAAGGTAGCGGAGACGATAAGACGATGTAAACTGCCAATAGTCAGAAAAACACAGAGTTGTTTATGCGGCCCTCTGATCGAGAGATTCAGAAGACGTTAAAGTTCCAAGAGTAAAGTTGTTTATTTCATCAAATGCTTCATTTTAGTTTGTCTCTCTCGGCCATTTCCAAGAATTTAAAGTGCCAGGCGATAGTTTGGGTGTCGTCATCCTATCACATGGTGGTGTCGACTAAATGTGCAACAAATATCTTCGGTTCAAGCAAACGACTCTTGAAAAAAGGTCTCAATTAGAAAATAATTTTATTTTACAAATTGTTATTTTCATGACATGTTTTTAAGGTTAAGGTCAAATATATTTCACATTAGAATCGTTCTGTTTCACAGAAGCACCCACCTCAACAGTTCTGAAGTGCCCTGTAAAAATCTGACGCAGGAGTTTGCCGATCACAAATTATTTATAAGGACCTTGCATCCATAAACCCAAAGACTCCAATTCAGCTTAAGTGTTGTTGTTCAAGAACGCTGAGGTCTGTTCAATACCGGGCCGAGTTCCAATAACCCCAGTATATTGCTTGCTTGGCTGGCAGTAAAAGAGTTTGCTTTTTCTGTGTGCACTGGATTATAAATATGGGTCTAGTATTATTATAAAGAAGATATAAAGAAAGCATATACCAACCTATTATGTGTTTTAGAAGATGTTGGTTTTGTGAGTCACAGGTTATGAGTAAAGCAATAAATGAATTGGTTAAATATATTTAGATGTATTAATCTTCACTAATAAATAAGGCACTTAAAGTCCATCCTGCCGTCTTTGTTAGTCATGTGATCAGTTTGCACTTCAGAGCAAAAACAAAGTTACACGGAGCCATACGATATGATGACCC
Source organism: Barbatula barbatula (assembly GCF_947034865.1). NCBI lineage: Eukaryota > Metazoa > Chordata > Actinopteri > Cypriniformes > Nemacheilidae > Barbatula > Barbatula barbatula. Next base: position 5,358,552 of record NC_136779.1, read on the forward strand.
TCACCTCTCAAGTGACCTCAAATTCTTTCCCTGTGACCGGCGTTACAGCCTGACCTTGCACACACCCCCCCCCCATGACCCCCCAACTAGTGACCTGTGATGATCTGAAAAACTAATTGAATGCTGGTTCCATTCATAGAGAAAGGTGAGGTCGCCACGGGCATCCCCTGCTGTAACCATAGCAACATATCACAAACCATCAAAGTGCGTGACATCAAGCCACCATTAGCTGATGAAAACATCACCCCTGTGATAAAAACGTGTCCATCCTCTAATCCACTTGCATGACCATTTATCTTTAGTAATGATTTTTGTTTAGTCACCATATGCAAGCTCATTGGTTGGCTGAAACTTAATTCATCATCACATCGAAAGCATAACCATGTTTCGAATAAAGTACTCGTCGCCATGGAAACGCACTGCATGTACTTCAAGAGAAATTCTTCAGCTGGGACGTTTGACGGACAGGCTGTGAGCAGAAATCCCATCCAAAAAGCCAACCCTTCCCCCATTTGACAGAAATCTTTTAGTCTCGCCTCATGTAACGCAGGAATATACACGTGTTCAGAGAGAACCTATCACACGAGAGCAAAAGGTCGATCAGGTGGGGAGGAGTGAGCATGGGATAAATGGATCTCTAATACGCAGGATAATTTCAAAGAGAGCGATATGAGATGTTACGGATCACAAATCTCACATGTAGACTGCAACAGAAGCATGCCGCAAATAACGGCAACTACGTAATAATTCACATTTAAATAAGAGCAATTTAATCTATAATGTGTTTGGTCATCCTTATAAAGAATATTAAATTACATTTATGTCAATATTTTTCTAATGCTTTTCATTTAAAGGGGCACCAGACAAATATTCAAGTTTAACAAATCAATTCTAGTGTGTATCAAGTAATCTGGTCAGTCATTCAGAAGGTCCACTTTTGACTCTAGAATCATGTGTCTCTTTTCACGTGCTAAATAGTATGAATAAACAAGACCATTTCTTGAATGACTTCTGGTATTTCGGCAGACAAACCAAACACGCAACTCGAGCACAGTCAACACTAAAGTTTATGACCAACCGGCAGCAATACTGCTTAAAGCAACACCGTCACAATGGTAAAATCTTAACACGCTTTGTTTTCTAGTTAAAGTCAGAAGTCACAGCCAGAGTTTTAACAGCAGGGACCAACCCTGAAGCAAATGAAAGGTTAAACAGTCATGAGGGTCTCAATCACTGTCCCGTTTGGCTGTTCCGGAGATTAAAGACCCATCCATGAATCAGGGACAAATTTATTTTATTTATTGACAATGTGAACCATACAGACTCAAAGTTTGTTGTTGGGGGCCACTTAATAAAATTATTAATACGGTTCATATGTACAAAAAAAATGATAACGAACTGGACAAATGTACCCCCAGAAACATGGCAGCAAAACTAAAACTCAGACTGTGTTAAAACATTCTTGCTTTTGATAAACAAGGTTGCCACAAAATCAAAGACGATTGCTCCTCAATGTGTCCATATTTAAAATAGAGGAAGGAGATCTTGTTCATTGTTACGGGTTTTTGGTTCTGGGTGGCGGTAGGGCGAGAGTTGGAGAGAATATGCTGCTTGGAATACATTGTAATTTAATTATAGATAAACGTGCTTTATAAGCTTCTAGCATTCTGTGCAAGAAAATGTATTTTATTAAATTGGATATCAGAAAGATCTCCATCAATAACACAATGGCAGAGTTTTCTTAAATATGCTTCTTTAGACTACTTGACTGGCAAACATTAGAAGGTTGGAACCATATCTGACATATATGGGACTAAGTAGAGCTTCTCTAGAAGGTTTGTTTAGGGAGATAAAACTTTGTTATACAGAGATTGTTGCATTAAAAATTGTCTATTGCTTTACGGATCTAATTTAGTGGTGAGCCACTTAAGACTTTTTTTTAACTTAACTGTAAAGTAGTAACTTTATTTGGTAAGTTGTTGTGTTTACAAGTTGTAAATCAATTAATAGATTATAAAAAAACATGGTTGCCATTCCAAATCGGTCTCGTGTGACAAATTATTGGCAGCCAAAAGTGTGAAACCAATGCTTTGAAATGAAATTCGGTCGGTCATTACTAAGATTGCTAGTTGTTTGGTTTGTGAACAGTAAATAATAAATGTATATAAAATTATTATTTATACGTATTTGTGTTTATGGAGGGCTGGGACGATATATGGTGTAATGTTTATGCACAGTTTCTCAATAAATAACGGTTAAATTCCGCCACATCCGAAAGCCAGAGGGCGCACTTACGCAGAAACTCAGAATATAGGACACAGAAGAAGAACGATTTACACACGTGGGGTGCGTCCCAGATCGCACACTTATGCACCATTCTACGCCATTTTGTAGTATAAATAGTGCAAGTAATAGTGCGTTCACAATGAAAATTCTTAAAAAAGGAATGCACTTTAAGTACCCACTTTAAGTGGACACTTCACGCCGCAGTTTCGCTTACATGCGAAAGGGAGGCGTGGCTACCAGAAAATGGAAATGGCCATATTCAATCGCTGTTCTTCAAACCTTTTCAGGTACTTTCCATGATAATAAAGTATATTTACAATGATGTTTGACAAGTGTTGCTTTTTCAAATGCATGTTTGAAACGATTCAATCTCGTAGTGATTTTAAATTGAGCAGTTCATCCTACTGGTGAAAGAGCCGTAGTTCACGGAAGAGCTGTGCCAGGTATATTAGTGTGAATCGCGATATATATCGTCACAGCCCTATGTTAATGTTAATATTAAGCAATGCATATTCTTTTCTGTTGCCACTTGACCAATGCAAACTCTCATTTGTTACAGCATCCATCACTTTAACAGACATTGTGGTCTGAAGGCCAGCGCTGACCGCGTAGAAGGACTGACTTCGAATATATCTAAACGCTCATTCATGCATACACACACAACAATACAAACTGTACAACCGTGAGGTCTGTTGCATCTGCCTGTGCAGACAGTTATTAGCCAAATGACCCTTCGTGTGTTTCCCTTCAATAACACATACAGCTTTTGCTAAAACTGCACTGCATTAACATCTCATTAACACATTCCCAATGAATCAGAGGACAAAATCTTCACTTCATATTCATGTGTAAAGAAGGAACAAGCTCAGTTTCTGGGTAATGATTTTGGACACCGAGATCAACGTTAGTAGAAAGTCTGTACACAGGGGAAACGAATTCACACCATAATTTGGTTTCACAACTATCTGAAAGTAAATTAAACACATCTTTGCGGTTCCGTACAACACAGCACAGCAGAGGTCAACTGTAGTTTATTGGCAGAAGCTCTTTATCCCAACTGTAATGACATCAATAAATTTTTTGTCAAATTCTTGTGAAAACTAAAATGTTGATGCTTAAGGATCCCATCAAATGATATCTCATCTATTTATGGCTTTTATACCCTGATTGGTGTGTTATGATGTACATGGCAATACAATTGAATAGCCATGATCCATGATAAGATCCATGATCCTGTCAGCATGTTGTTACTGGTATAGCAGTTTGTGTCTTTGCACATTTTTACCAATAGTGTTGTTTACATGGCAGGGACAAAAAAAACACTATTTGATTTTTCCAAACTAAGGGAGATCAAGAAACCAATATTATGACAAACTCTTATTTAATAATACTCTTATGTTTTGGGTGGGGGTATCTAAAATATTTATCGTCGATGTCCATCCAGTGACAAACATAAGGGTAACTAATAACGATGATAAAATAATTACCAAATATGGAGATACACGGATTCAGAAGGACAGCTGCGATATAACCCTGTCAATGGATTTGGCCCTTAGTGTTTATTAGGACAGTATTAAATAAGACTAAATAAAAATTATTATGCCTTTATTATTCAAGATATTCCTGTGCAGTTCAAAACACATTTACCAATGGTACCAAAATAAAAAATACGCTCTTAAATTCTTCAAGATCAAATAAAAGCAGGAAGCTAACGCAACTTTTTAATACTTTATAAATTCCAACACGGCTTGAGACAGGATGCCATGCCTAGCGTACTCTCCCAGCTGACCAGGTCAATTCAGTGCTCTCACTAAATACCAGACACGTCACTCCTGCAAAGACACACGGCGGGGGCAGAGGAATGTGCTGTCATTAATCACGACACTGCCTGTGCGCTGTCTGTACGACGTGAGCATTTGATCCGCCGTACGGGCCGAAGAAAGCATTCATTTAGAATGCAGACATTACAAATAAACTCTGTTCATATCCATCTGCACTAATCGCACGCATCTTTAGTAGAGAGACCAATCCCAGAATGCAAAGCGGCGAACTTCGCTAAAGAAATTGACTTAAGATGCGAGAGAAAATAAACTTTAACCTGAATATTTCATTTAGAACTAATAAGTATGCAGAGAAACTAAATTCAGAACATTTCTACATATTTGTGAATGCTGCGCATTTTATGATCTCCTAGAAAAATCACAATTTCAGATTAGCAACACACAAAAATCAATACCGACACACATCACAAAAAGCTATATTTGGCACAGTTATTACTCTTTCCTGTCGAGTTAGGATCAGGATCAAGTAAAATGTAGCCAAAACACGATATGATGTGTATGCAAACAAAAAAACAAAAACATAGATCTTAGTTTAACCGAATTATCAGTTGATACACAAACACCCACCACTGGCTCCTTTCACAACATTGTCTCTGCAAACATACTGATAAGAAACAGCAGCAGAACAGTAGCCACAGATCAGAATAACAGTGAACAGAAATTTCCAAGCACCACGCACAAAGCCTACAACAACATAGACAAAATTTGCGCGTTTTCTGATGTCATACCGACTCTCTAGAATGACTATACGTATACAAGTCGTCTAGGGGAGGGGTAGTTGTGTCTCCCACAGGCCTGTAATAGCAACTGTCAATGTGCATACAATTTATAATATGTACATACTACCAAACACATGCATATTTAAATCAAAAGTCTGAATCGTAAATAACAACTTAATGTCATATTAATGCAATTAATACATCTACATTACCTCTGTAAATAATCCACTACCGGCACAAGGCAGGACAGCACGTTCTATGCCTCCACAATTTTCAAGTGCTTTTGATCCATTTATCCGGATAAAGAAACCTTAATGCCCTGCTGTAGCACAGAACTACCAGCAGAACTCTTAAGACCTTTTGGTTATCTCTTACGCCCCATCTGTAGAATGGTAATGATGCTATAGAAAGATGAGACAACCAGTTTTCCAGGCGTACGCCATGAGGATGATGGGAATGTTTGTCAGTTCGAGTACAGGACAGGAGTCCAACCTACAAATAGCTAAACGGCATCTCGACTATTCTGCTCTCCTAACAAACTCTGCTGTGTGTTGATCAACCCCCTCCTCTATTCCTCATGCTCTCTCTCTTTATCTCTCCCTCGTCTTGTCTCCTCCCAGGGCACACATATTGATTTCTGCCCGCTCAAGAGCTCCACCTTGTGGCTGTACAGAATTTTGCCCCGGTTGCATTTTAGTGACAGGGTGGCAGATATGACACCGAAATAAAATTCATATTCAATAATGCTTTAATACAGGCAAGATTTGCATGTAAAGAAACCAGAAGAACAGCAAAAGCGAACAATGAGAAGAAATTGTTTCCCCCTCTGATGTGCTTTTGTCTCATTCTGATTCAATGAACAAAGAGCTAGAGATCAAACATACCTCTCCCAAATAAGTATGTTTACAGTCTGGTCGGTTTTTGTTGTAGTTCTATCCAGCTCACAAATACAGATGAAAACAGAGCAATAACAGTCTTGGCCTGTTTTGGATAGTATTCGTCTCTCATCTCCCAACCTATTTTCGTGACACAAAAAAGTAAATGCAGCCAAATTGGAGCATTGAACAGAAAATACAGCTAATATAGACATGACCTGAATCCCAGTCAAAGCAGAAACTTGGCTTATGGTAAGAAATCAAACAGCGGCTCATAATGTGAACAAAAGAACCTGATTTGGGCTTTCACCAAGTAAAGCCGCTGCCATGGATATCCAGGGTAAGGGAAGAGGATTGGTCTCAACCACCCATTTCCAGATGCCATGAATCACATGAAACACTACAAATATGGCATGACGTGAGTATTTGGAAATCTAAACCTCCATTATTCACCTCTCCAGAACTACTGCTCGACAGCGGTCACATACCAAAGTTAACTTGAAGTGCCTTAAGAGATCAACGTTCCTTTAGAGCTTATACTCCTAAGGAAAAAAGACGATATGTACATATTCCAAAGGAAAACATTTTACGTTCCTTTACGTTCATTCACGTTCATTCACGTCGAGCGCTTAATCGTGAACGCACGCACGGACCTGTTGCATCGAATACGATCCTACACGCTTCCGTTAACGTGCAACAAACCAATCGATGGGTAACGAATCACAGTAATAAAATGTAAACGCCTGCCAAAGCTCGATTTTAAGAAGACGTGAAGTTTGCGTAAAGACGTGAAGTTTGCGTGAAGAGATTCACTCACCGATTCCGTCTTCTGATTTCAGCACCATGACAACAACGCCGATCCTTCGAGTCGGGCCAATTAAATATGAAATATTCTGTTGGTTTAATTAACCTCTTTTTTTAGTCTCTTAAATCTCTCTGTCACGAGTTGTAGCGAAACTCAAAACTTTAACAAAAGATGTTTGAAAGTATTCGCAGTGGCAACAGAGACCGGATGCCACCACGAGAACCTCATGCTCAGCGTACGGGGCGTGGCATGATAGTGACGCGCGGCCGGTTAGCGTATTAAGTTTTAGGGCGTGCGCACGCAGCGTAATCATTTTAAAACGTTAATTTATATCGGTGACATTATTAAAGACATCGCAGTGTTTTTCTGGATCAACTTAGTGTTCTGTAAGGGCTTGGTGGAGGAATGTCTCACAAATCATGCAATGCACTGTCAACATGATTTGGGCTCGTATCAAGGAACTGACGTCATGGTCGACAACACAGGCCCATTTATGTGGCTTTTTTTAATCCTTCTGGAAGCACTTCATTCATGTGGCTAGTAGACCAGATTAAAGACATGTGGGATCAAACATTGCATTAAAGAACTGCAAAAAGCCCACAATGATCATCAAACACTTCCCTGTTTCAATACAACATCCACATTGGTACTCGACGTGTTTCTAAACCAACAGAATTCCATATATCTTTTAATGACTTAAGATGAAAAATGACTCTTACAGCCTGAGGATGTTCAATTAAGCCTCCCGGCTATTCTTACAAGTCGACTCTTGTTTTCTGATGCGGTCCTCAGTAGGATAGTGCTTAGATCTAAACCATGACCAATGGATGATTATCCTCAGGATGGGTTAACAGTGCACTACATGAACAAGTTCTTTGTTCGGCTGTTTACTGACCCATTGAGATTGCTAAGGAACAAAGGTGAAGAACCAGTCAGAAAGTGCCAGCAGAAATGCATCCAAGCTGTTTTAACATGCGTGAATTTAACTTGCGTATCAGACGTGCAGGCAGTACCTGGGGTTGTAAAACGTATTTAATTTTTACCGTGCCGTGGGAAACAACGCAAACATCTATTTCGGTGTCTATAAAGAAACCTGATGCAACCTCACCCTTAGATGAGAAAACAAAACATCGTGCGTATGTTTGTGTGCGTGTTACCTCAGTAAAGAGAGTGTGGACACCAAAACACCAGATGTTCCCAGATGACTGCACAGCCTGGTATTTACCAGTATAATAAACCCTGTGTGAAGCCTGAGAAATGTCTTATTACAGACTGAAAATTGAAAATCTTACAATAAACCTCTGGCAATAAAATATGTTATTGTGTGTTTTTTGAGAACACTCAAAAAACTGCTCTATACTTTATTTTTTGTCAACATGACGAAACAAACAGCCATCATCATATTCTATGTTTCCTGTAGATCCTGTATCTGATGATAGATCGACTTGCCTTTAAAAAAAACATGATTTTTAAGTACTACAGAAAATGCTGAAATTCCTCAACTTTCACCCCAGCATGCTGGCCGTGGACTATACAGATGTCTGATATTATAGACCCTGTCATAGTGAAATGTCCTTGTATGATTTCTGAGATGTAAAAAAAAAACACCCGAGATTTTCTGTACATTTCTTACTAATCAAGATGTATTCACAAGCAAGCACTTGAGGAAAATTCTTGCCAACCTGCCAGTTACACTCTCTTGTGTTTGCTTTCCTCCTACAAAACATGAAAAAAAGTTAAATCTGCTAGACTGAAACATTTGACATTTCCAGATGCTCGCAAAAGTTTCTGCCTTTGTCGTGGCAACCAGTGCTTATTGAATATATAATTTTAGGCAAAACTCATTTGGCTGTGTGGGAAGATTCGATAACAACACGATACCATGATCTTGCTCAAAAACATTCGCAGAGGTCATAAAATCCTTTGAATAAAACAGTATTATAACAGAAAGAAAATACCCACAGGCGTATTGAATAGAAGTCAAAGAAAATGTTTACAGAATATAACGATTTGATCCATGGCACCAACCAAATGTTATTTCAAAAAGAAACCCCCGGATTTTTATCTTCCTAAACTTCCGTTTATAAAGCAATTTGCACCAGTGTTCATAATTGTGTGTTTGTTCTCCCTCTCTCCAACTAACAAACTTTATTTTTATGTCATACTGAAGTATCTCAAAACGCTTAAAGTTGCCTTTAATAATTGGACGACACTATAATGATTTATTTATTTAAAACATAATAATGTGGTTGACATATATTTGGGTATTTTAATACACAGTGTAATGTATTTAAAACATAAATGTAATTTCAATTTGTTAAGTAATTACTAATAATTAATTATAGCGTATACATAATCGTGTTGACATTTTTATATTGGTAGACAAGATCTTCATAAGATCTACTTTAGCTCTTATAGTGACTTTCCAAAGGAAATAAAGGGTGTTGGAATGTTAATGCACCGTTTCCCTGCAGCTGCTTCTACACTTGAAGCTAGTCACCTCGATGTGCACCTTGAGAAACTGTGAGCGAGAGTGTTAAGAACATCCTCCTCAAAGACAAATCACCTCTATCTATGCCTACTTTGGGCTGTACACTGATATACAACAGACTGTATATGCATATACATACTGTATGCGTGGCCATGTGGGTATTTTTATGTAAAATAAACCAAAAAACGATAGGATTGAGATATAGAGAGTTGCTCCAAACTATTGATTCCAAAGGTTTAGTCAATATTGTTGAGAATGTAAAAAACAGACCTTGATGTACAGTACATTACAGCACATGATGTTAGTAATGGCACATTCAATCCAGCAGGTGGCGCTATATAATTATGCATTTGATATTGAAAGAGCACATTTCTACTGAAAGCCATCTTCCCAAGAACTTTAAAGCACATTATTTAAAAGTAAATTAATACAGCGGCAGGACTAAAAGTGCAGTCATGTGCTTAAAATTTGAGCATTAGATTATGGCAAAACCTGGAAACGGCTTCTGTATTATAAAATAATGACCATATTACTGATACTCTCTCTCTCTCTCTCTCTCTCTCTCTCTCTCTCTCTCTCTCTCTCTCTCTCTCTCTCTCTCAAACAGACACAGAGCACACCTTGATCCAAGCATAAACAAAGAGTGTCCTTTTTGTGGTGAACAGGAAACTATTTTTCACCTATTTTTGAATTGTGAAAGATTGTTACCTCTTTTTAGTATTCTGGAAGAATGGTCTTACGGATTGGGCCAAGAATTTACGTCTAAGGTGTTTATATATGGTCCTAAATATCAAGCCAGCAAGAAAGAACCAATTGCTTTACAGAATTTTTTATATGGCCAAGCAAAACTTGCAATTTGGCTGTCAAGAAAGAGAAAACTGAGTAGTGAAGGAGAAAGTAATGTGGTTATGATCTTGACTGGACTAGTGAGATCTTGGGTAAAAATTGAATTTGCATTTTGTAAACTGTCGGAAAATTTAGAGATGTTCAATTGGAAGTGGGCTTGTAATAACTGTATTTGCGAGGTTACTGACAATGGCCTTCTAAACTTACACATTTGAAAGCAGTTGTATTATTTATTATGTATTTTTTATTTCTCTCTCTCTCTCTCTCTCTCTCTCTCTCTCTCTCTCTCTCTCTCTCTCTCTCTCTCTCTCTCTCTCTCTCTCTCTCTCTCTCTCTCTCTCTCTCTCTCTCTCTCTCTCTCTCTCTCTCTCTCTCTCTCTCTCTCTCTCTCTCTCTCTCTCTCTCTCTCTCTCTCTCTCTCTCTCTCTCTCTCTCTCTCTCTCTCTCTCTCTCTCTCTCTCTCTCTGCTTTTAATTGAAAGATCAGGCCATAAGGACCATTACTGCTGGCATTGTGATATTATGGTCTGTTTTTTTCCTAAATGCCCTTTGTTGTCATTTTAATGAAGACGTTTTGATGGGTTTTTCCATTTTAACAAATTCGTGATAAAAATCTAATGTATGCTATGAAAATAATGGGGAACGTTGTGTTTGACATGAAAGTGTGCGTTATCTGAACTTTGATGTAGAATGCTCTGAAACTTGCAAAACAGAGAAATTAAAAGACATCAGAGAGAGACGCTGCGCATCAGCAGACATAAACACACAGACACAACTCTTTCGGTTTAGTATGCTGATTTTGTATTCTGATTGTGGATGTGCAAACCAGAGCGAGCCAGTCCTAGCACACAGTGTCTTCTGTTTAAGGATAAGCAGATGTGAGACACAGCCTGAATTCATTTAAATACCATTTCCACCTTGTGCCCCGTCAGGATGACTCTAGTTTAGTAAACCTTACTAAATTTCAGTGCTACCAATATCGCGAACAGATTTTTTTATATAGCACACAATGTGAGGGAATAACTATTCGAACAGTATCTAAACATTTTAATGGCTTCCATCCAAAGGTGAGAGACAGACTAGAAGCAAAACATTTTCAAGCCATGTGACCTTAAAATAAGATATACAGTGGGATAACACAGTCGGCCGGTCATAAACACACAATAGCCCCAGACATGATCATTAGAGCTGACGCAAATTACCAAATAATATAATAAATGATGTTGAAGTTTTTTTAGCCGTGAAAAAAACCACACCAGGGCACACATGAAGACTGAATGGACCACGGTCACTATTACAATATATCTGACCGTCTGAATTCTGACCTATCAGAATCACATGAAAGCTATTTCCTTTTAGCATTGTGAGTAAAGACACAGCGTCTGAATCCATTAAGCTTTGTCCTTTCTCAAATGGTTGCCTTTGAATTACAAAGCACCGGGGTCGACCAAACAACTTAAGCGGTTATCTTTGAAAGGCTGTATTTAAATGCCAACTGAGACAGCCATCAGAGTATCTAAAAAAAACGGCACACGATAGAAGAAATGTGAGTTCACATTGCTGTTGCCGAAAGCACCAAGATGAACTCCTACAAGGATGAAGTTGAAGGGGCAGAAAATCTGATCTAGCCGTTTAATGCAGGTGCTACTACAAATTAACCATTACTAATACTGGGGCAGAAACAACAGTCGCTCCGTTTTCAGCGATGTGGTAAAATCCAACTCGCAAACCTCTGAGAGCCTACTAAAGACATTGTGGAGTATACATCCCAAACTAAATACCATGACGATACAATCCAAATTGAATTCATTTTTAAGTAAATTGTGTGTTTTCTGTACTATGCAATGTAAATAAAAACCTTACACAGAACTCCCCTTAAATATTGCTTTGTCCAAATAGTTTGTTTCCAAAAGTGAACATACCGTGAGGTAAGACAACATTTCTAAAGATAACCCGAGTGTAGCCTTACGTGTAAACAGAGCAACGGTTTATTTCAACAATGAATTTATTATAGTTGTGTTGTCGTAGGATCAAACTTTAGGTCTGTATTTCACGACCAGATGGAGACGGACCAAAATAAACAGTCATCACTCTGTCTCTGTCTCTCTTTTTCTATCACTCGCTTGTTTAAGAACACACACTGCTATGCAAAAAGATACTCAGTACCACACCGCACCTGTTCCAAAGCTAGATAAACATTGAACAGCTGAGCTGGTTTGGAAGTCAATGTAAAGATAACCAAAAAGTTAATAAGAATGACATTTATATAGCTCTTTTCTGGGTACTCAAAGCGATTAACATCGAAGGGGGAATCCGCCAAAAATGTCCAGCATCTCCCTGGATAATGCGATGGCAGCCATATTGTGCCAGAACGCCTACCACACACCAGCTGATTGGTGGAGAGCAAATTACACATGGGGATGATTAGGAGGCCATGATGATGTATAGAGGCGAATGGGTGAATTTGGGATTTTTTTATGACCACAGAGAGTCAGGACCTCGGTTTAACGTCTCATCAGAAGGACAGTAGCTAGAAAAAAACACATTTAAAAAGAAATGACTCCAATGTGAAAATTTGTATCTTTTTCTATTTCGTGTTAACTTGACTCGTGTTAAGTTATATGGTCAGCTTTGTTTTCAATAAAAAGAATAATGTTAACGTGACACAAAGCTGTATTAATCCAGATATATAAAGTATGAATCAATTCAGTCTTGTTTTAGAATTTATTTTAAAGGTCCATTGTCGAATTTGTTGGAGGCTCTAAAGACAGAAATGTAATATAACATACATAAATGAAGCGTTATGTTTTGATTACCATAGAATGAGCTATTTCTGTCTACATACACCACTGGTCCCTTTACATGGAATTCTCAATGTTGTTTTTACAGTAGCCTTAAACTGACAAACTGCTCTACAGAGTATGATTTGTACATATGTTTTCTCCTTACGCAAAGAAACAAAAACATGATGATATCTTAGTCCTGTAAGAGCTGCCGTAGTTTTTCAAAAGAGAGGGGTGGAGTGAGCCGTTGGTTGCTATTGGCAACCTCATCTCTAGATGCCGCTAAAATCTCCCGTTGCTCCTTTAAGTTTAGTTTAAAGGATCATAATTTTTGCACTTATATTTTGATTTAGTTCAAAAACATTTCCTGTCAGCCTTTTACTATCCTGTCCTGATAAAGGCATAAAAGCTCATGAACATAAATGATTATATAATATTCTTCATCTAAGATGTCTGTGTATGGTATCATCTCTGAGAATTGTCCAATGACGACAGTGGTCTGAGCGTTCCATTTCATCACAAGGACTTAATTGGCTGTTCTGTTTTAAGCAGAATTAAAAGTCAGACCGAACAGCTGCGTGATTAAATAAGAAACCTGTTGAAATAGCCCTCTCCAAAGTGAACAGCTGAAATATCCTAATGCTCCACGTGTCGCAGAGAAACATTATAGCAAAAACTATTTCCACGGATAGAGTTTATGAAAAATTATAACAATATGACCGAGCAAATTGTGCTGAACAAATAGATGGGTGATGATGATGCCAAGGGCGAGAAAAACAAATACATTTGGTTGTATTTATGCCCTGATGTCTTTTAAGGGTTCTCTTTTTTTAACTCCAATGCTCAACATTTCTGCATGTAACGATTCATCAGTTTTTATGTGAAAACACTAATAACTGAACAAAATCATTATTGTTCCCATTCAGTGCACGAACACTGAACTGACCAATGAATGCCAATAAACACGGAATAATCTAAAAGCTCTTCAAATGTGGGTCTATTGGTGTTACTTGGAATGGGTCACTGCTCTGTCTCTCTCAAAGAGTCTGATGACCCCTGGGCTATCTAAAAACATCCAAGTTCACAAGAGAGGCATTCACATTCTGTCATGACAGCAGCCATTCACATATAGACCGACCTAAGTGGAAAGGTTAAATGAACACTAACCTGCAATGCCCATCGGTAAATAAATACTGAGATTTTGAATAAAAAAGGAATCTGCACTGGCGAAACCATGACAACAAATCCTACTTCACTTCACTTGGGAATCTGATGTGACGGCAGTGCCGTTAGGACCAATATAGCTGAGAATATCTCCCACATGAAACACAGAAGTAATTCTGAATACTTAATGCCAAAGTTGAACTTGCTCCACACTTCAGTAAAGAGAGAGAATCACTTGCTACTTTATTTCAGAACTAATATGAGTCACATTGAGATTGAGATGTTGACAGCTTGTTCCAATAAAGGCACAGTGGAGCAAAGTGCCAGACAGACGCAGGAACCCCAGCGGGTCCCTTAGTCGACTGTTCCACATTTTAGAGCACATGTTCTGGTATTGGTCCATAAGAGACCTGCCTTAAAGGTACAGTCACCCAAAAATGAAACTTAATGCCATTAAGACTCATATCCTATATTTGAAACCATTGAATTACTGTATGTTAGAAACGAACAGAATTTTGAAATGCAGTAATGTTAATTAATGATTAAATGATGACAACATTTCAATGTTTTAATAAACTGTTCCTTTAAGACCCAAAGAGTAGCCAGAGTTCAGTATATGAGATGAAAAGGCTATCTGGATGTTTTCATCCAAAACAGCTCATCCCTTATGGAAATCAGGAATGATATGATGACAGAATGAGGGACGAATTTTGAGAACAATAAAGGACTGAAGATATTAACTTGTCAAGCAGATGTGCAGTAATAAAGGAGAGAGCTAGGGAACAAACGATTTAAGGGCTGCTTGCTTACGTTGGAGAGGCACAGCTCAATAAGAATCTCTGGAGAACTGGTAAGTATATCAGAATAAAAAAACAAAACGAAGAAATGCGAGTTTTGTTTTGCTTCTCATCACAGAAGGTGACTCTCTCAGAAAAACTGGTGGGCCACCGCCGTGGCATAATAGGAGATCCAGGAGTGGGCAGCATGGATCAATTGCCGCCAACATGATATGGACTCACAATATGAGTCACTTTACCCATCCAGATCACATTTCTGTCCACGGTTTACCATCACTATTCTTTATATCTTTTCTTCAGCCTGTTAGATTGTAATCGACAAATGTAAAAAAATCCACTTCTTTCACTTTATATTGCGGCAAAAATACTGAATAGCACAAGCAAGGGGTTTTATGAAACTTCAAAGTATTTTAATACAAGCAGGTATTGTGTGTTTGATCAACATTGTGCACCTGCAGCGATATTATTGTGGAAAAACTAAGAAGTTAAGAACGGAAAATATGTGGACATGCACAATGCATTCAAACAAACTGTAATCCAACGATTATTTTACAGAATTATTCAGCTTAATTTTAGTGCAGTCTCGGAAAATGCATTAAAAATAAAGATAGCACTATCAATAGAAAATAATCATTCTTGTTTTAAGTCATCAATTGTCTCATTAGACTGTTTTCTTTGTGTCTTCAATAAGAAATATTAGACGAAACATTGAGACACAAAGTAAACCTAAATGCGACGGATTTCAGTTTAGCAGATAGTTTGGCGATAAGTCCTCCAGAAGGACAAAAAAGAAGACATGCTTTACAAGACTTAGAGCATAATGAAACAAAGCAAGAGGAGCTTTTGAAATGATAATGATATGATGTTAGGACATCTCCAACAACAGCCCACACATCTGGTGTCTTGATACCTGTATAATAACTCACGGTGTTGTGTGTGCGCTTATAAAAGAGTCTGAAACAGACAGGTCAAATTTAGTTCAAATGCAGCTGGTTTATTCGGAGAGCTAAAAGATTAAATAGACTCAACAAAAATGGCTAGAATGTTCATAGAGCCTGTATCACGCTGATTTGTTACAGTAGACACAAAACAAATGTTACACCAGTATGAGGTGTGTACACTAGATTTCCCACAGATGTGACATGTCTCAGAAGCGTTACCAAATGTGTTACTAGATTGACTAAGTATTTCCGATTTCATTTACATTTACATTTACATTTAGTCATTTAGCAGACGCTTTTATCCAAAGCGACTTACAGATGAGGAACCATTGGAAGCAATTATAACAAGGCAACAAAATACATAAGTGCATCAAACTAGTCCATTAAAGCCTAGCACAGTATAAAAAGCTAAGAATAGTGAGGTTAGTAAGTGTTTTTTTTTTTTTTGTTTTTTTAATGAAGGAAAGGGAAGAGAATTAGGAAAAATCAATCAGCGACGTGTTGACGGAAGAGATGCGTTTTTAGTCGTTTTTTAAAGATGGCAACCGAGTCTGCTGATCTTGTAGCAGCTGGTAGATCATTCCACCAATGTGGAACAGATCCAGAGAAGGTACGGGAGAGTGACTTTTTCCCTTTTTGGGATGGTACCACTAGTCGTTGTACCACCTTACGATTTCGTAAGTCATTGAACAGACATGAGACTTGAGATTCATTGCATTGGCCAAGCATTCAATTTGTAGGATTGTAGCTGAAAATGGCTTTTTTTCATTAGCCGCACACACGGTCTTTGGAGTTTTTCATAACATCACCTCCACATTCCAGTGTTCATCTAGAGGAAGGTTGAATTGCTTACTGACTTACAGCGATTAGAATTTCTAATCACGGACAGTACTAAAAGTGGGACTTTGCTTGTAATAATAGGGGAACTACTTTTAGTGCTACATAGAACCATATTTTGCTGCTTCTGTGTTTCTTCAGCGGATCTTTTGGGTGACTGAGGTGCTTTATAGAACCGCTGAAGAACCATACGGTGCTATGTCTCACCTCGGTCACCCCAAAGAACGCTGAATATGATTACGAGAAAATAAATCACTTTTAGTGCTACATAGCACCACTTTTTGGTTGAGTGAGGCCTGTCTGTAGGATCCACGTTGTGTATCTACTGTAGGTAGTATATGTGTGTGTGTGCACATGAAGGTCTGTGATAGAGCATTGTTTATTCACATATTATGAATGTCACTTAGTTACATATAAAAGAAGGGTTGCCTTTTATTGCAGTGCGATCCCCCTCTCTTAAATCCAACAACACTTACAGTATATATCGCTTTAACTAAATAAATGAATAAATAAACAATAGCGTGGCAATAAAACACACTGACCCCTACAGGCCAGACAACAGTATGTTTTGTTAACATCATCAATAATCGAGTCAATATAACCGGTAGAACTCTATATGACAAAGAATATATGTTTAAATATGTATGCCTTTCGGCAAAAATACTGTAATACAATAAAGGATGGTTCTGAGGACTTTATATTTTTCTAATTGGATACAAATGTGTTCACAGAGATAACACATTTTTACCATGACATGCACTTTTAAGATGCTTAACAGAGACAAGTTTTGTCTGCATATTCGCCTCTGTAATGAAGACACTGTAATGAATTTCACTGGGCAGAAAAATGCTAATGCAAATGAAAGAAAATGCCATGTGATGCATTGGATTTCCTGTTCATGATGTTTCACAAAATGTGACCTGGTAATGATCCATGACAGACGACTTCCTAAAATAAATCACATTGTGCTTACACTAAGAAAAAGTCACAGTTTCGGTACAAACGACTTCCCAAATTAGTAGTTAGCATGAAATATGTTTTCATCCAAAGCTAATTACAAATCACTTATGATAATAGGCATTTTACTTAATGGAGATGACACATATATAAATATAAAATATCCAGCTGCAACAACAATATCATATGATTGGAACCCAAACATTTTTCCAAAACATTATCTCTTTTCTAAACAATTGACCTCATTTGAGAATTTAAAGGTCCCGTGTATGAAATGTGGCGGCATCTAGTGGTGAGGTTGCAAATTGCAAACAACGGCTCACTCTACCCCACCCCCTCCCTTTCGAAGCACTACGGTGGCTGACACAGGACTAAGAAGATGTCATCGCGTTTTCGCTTCTTTGCCAAAGGAGATAACTTATTTCCAAAACGCGCTCTGTAAAGTTTGTCCATTTAGGGCTACTGTAGAAACAACAAGGGGACCCGCGGTGTATGTAGATAGAAATAGCTCATTCTAAGAACTGTCTTTATACTTAGTTATGTTTATTATAATGCATTTCTGTCAATAGATCTTCCCAAAAAATGACACAATGGACCTTTAAAGAGAAAGCATAAGAAAACGTAAGCGGTATGTCTTAAAAGCTCTGAATGAGTGGCCTCTAAGCAATACAACTGTCTTCTTTGGGTAACAACAAGCTGTTGGTATTTTTCAGTTCGCATTTTCTGAAGAAAGATTCAGTTACTCAAAGGAGTCTCACTCCTCCATTTCGTTGACCTACCTCAAATTTTTCTGTGTCTCAAAATGTGTCTCCCTCATTCTCACCTATTGATTGCAACTAACACTTATTTTACACCAAGCAACGTTGAGCTACAAACACGCATACACACACAGAGGGAGGTGCTACATTAAACACATAAACACCCTCATTAACAATAAGACTATTTATAAAACAATTTCTGCGCAAAACTAGGAAATGAAATTAATTTGAATTATTCATTTATGGGTTGATTAAAGACATACTGTACATACTGTATAACAGCCATACCATTAATCGCAAAATCATTACAAATGAGTCAGAATCACTGGCATATCGTGGAATATGAAATATAAACAATGACGGCAGCGTTCCCCCCTACGCTGCCACACAGTTCACTTTTCTATTACTCATCCGCTACGATCTCTGGGGATTGTGCCCCCTCTCTGTTCCACCCACCCGCTCCTCTCACTGAAAATGAATAGCGGCCTAGTGGGCAATGCTCCCTTGGCTAGCTTTATTTCACACTCTGTTGCTGTCTGTCTGTCGGTCTATGAAAAAGTGTCACCTGAAACAAGCCAAAAATGGCGACAGAGGTAGTAACACAGAGGTCATGTTAGGCGCCATACAGCATAGGTCAAGGTCAAAAAGAAATTCTGTCATTACTTACTCACCCTTGAGTTGTTCCAAATCTTTGTTCCGATGAACACCGAGATAGATATTTGGAAGAATGCTTGTAACCAAACAGTTTTTGGCCACCATTAATTACCATAACAGGACGAATTCTTCAAATGATCTTCTTTTGCGTTCAAGTTTATACCGCAGTTTTTCTACTTTGGTTATAAGCATTCTTCCAAATATCTTTCTATGTGTTCATCAGAACAAATACATTTATACAAATTTGAAACAACTCCAGGGTGAGTAAATTATGACAGAATTTAGTTTTGGGGTGAAGTGTTCCTTTAACCAAATTGAAAAAATCATAAATAATACAAAAAACATGCAGCCGACAAAAATATATTTTCCTTTAACAGTATAATCCTATCAACCTTAACAAGGAGTTGCAAAGTACAATTTATGAATTTATACACAATATATTGTGATTTAATATATATTAATATTTATGATTTAATTTAATTGTAGGCTTTTTTAATCTTAAATAAATGAATTTATCTTAGATTCTGAATTTATCTGCAGCTTTTTGTTTTTTTTATACAAAATTTGTATGAATTAATTTCATTTTATTTCCCTTTCTACCAAACTTTAGTCAAAGCATTTATAACCAACCAAAAAGAATGAAAAAAAAGAACTAGTTTGTTTTAGTCACACGTGTGCCACTAACACGCAAAGCCTCATTATTTCACGAATGTTTAGCAATGCCCTGGCTATAGTTATGCAAGATATGTGACAAAAAATGTCATCGTGGAACAGGTGGATGTCTCAAGGTTAGAGATAAAAAAACAAATCACTAGAATTCAGAGCTATCACAACCACAATATGCTGATTTTAGTACCCACAACATTTCTTACAGTTCACCAACCACTTTGGATCACCACAACAAGTGATTTCTCTCAAACGAAACATAGCACGACCACTATCAACAGCTTCTCTCCGTCAAACACTTCCATGATGCGAGGACACTGTTTATCACCACGGCAACAACGCTAGACAGATAATGACATTCAATTACACATAGTGAATGCCGAGGACTTACAAACAAGTTTATGCATTTATTAAATTGGTAATAAATGCAAATACTAAACCACATACCCTAGGCATATCTGCAGAATATCTCTGCAAACAAAATAACAAACCGGACATTTGACATCCATGTGCTTCACAAACACACGCACACAGACGTCAGCACACATTGACAGACTCACCTGTTGGTGCATCCGGCACGACCCTGGGACACATGAACGCCTGGAAGCTGGAAGCACACAGTTCACTCACCGTCCCCATTGCTTACCGATAAAACAACGAGTTAAAGACCTGTCCACGTTTCAGTTTGACTGTATGAGAAGTGACTGAGCCAACACAGAGAAAACACAAAAAGCTGCTTCCCCTTTTATACGAAAGGAGAACTTGTTGAAAAGCTTGTGACGATACCTATGTTATACTTGTTTTGATCATTAATTCGCTTTTTCTTTATGTTCCTGTCCGGGAGGAAACAGATTCCAAAGATCTCAGACTGTAGCAGATCCACCAGCGCTCCTCGCTGATCTCTCCACTCCGATGTGTGCTGGACTTGCAAGCTCGCTCGCTCGTTCACTCTCTCGACTGACTTCCACTATTTTCACCCTCTCTCTCTCTCTCTCTCTCTCCCTCCCTCTCAACCTGTCATTTTACTGTATGCCGTATTTCTCCTTCCCTCACGTTTCTCTGACACACTTCTATTCTAAGTCATCGGCGTGGATCTGAAATAGCTTTGGTAGAGCATGTTATACAAAGATATAAGTACAGCGTCATTAACACCTCCCCACTCACTGCCAGCAAACAGCACGAAGGGCAGTTTAGTCAGAGCTCAGCAATCCTAGGCATCTATGCCATATGTGGTTTTGAAGGACATGCATATGTTTCCTCACAAACAATCACGAGATCACACACCCCAGACTATAAATGTACCACTGTAGATTGTGTTGCTTTAAAGGTGCTGTGTGTAATTATTTGGAGGATCTATTGACAGAAATACAATATGATGATATAGATTACTATGTATTCAGAGGTGTATCAAGACCTTACATAATGAAGTGTTATGTTTTTATTACCTTAGAATGAGCTATTTCTATCTACATACACCGCTGGTCCCCTTGCATGGAATCCATGTTGTTTCCACAGAAACTGCTTTACAGAGCACATTTCTTAAATATGTAATCTCCTTCGGCAAAGAAGTAAAAACATGGCGACATCTTAGCTCTGTGTCAGCTGCCATAGTGCTTCGAAAGGGAGGGGTGGAGTGGAGTGAGCCATTGGTTGGAATTCGCAACCTCGCCGCTGGATGCCGCTAAATTTCATACACTGGACATTTAAAACCCTTTGAAATCCACATAAATGCTTTTGCACCTTTTGCATTCAAAGGGAAAGTTGACCCCAAAAATATATAGAATGTCATCATTTATTAACCTCGTGTCGTTCAAAACCTTTATATGACAGTTACAGACCTGTCTCTCTCCTCCCTTTTATTGCTAAAACTCTAGAAAGGGCAGTCTTTTCAACAAAGTTTCTTCATACCTATCCCAGAACAAACTAATGGATGACAAGCAGTCTGGCTTCAAAACAAACCACTCCACTGAGACTGCACTGCTATCGGTCACAGAAGCACTGCGGCTAGCCAACGCGGAATCCGAATCCTCGGTCCTGATTCTGCTGGACCTATCTGCAGCGTTTGACACGGTCAATCACCCTACTACACTGCTACAACCCATCAAGAACCCTGCGTTCGGAAAACGAGTGATGCTTTGTAATGCCTTCTCATAAGGGCATTATATCGCTTTCATGTCATTCTCCTTCACAATTCCTTCCTGGTGGAACATTCTTCCTAACGCAGTCCGGTCAACCACATCTCTCACAACCTTCAAAAAACTATGTTTTGAGTATACTTTCTGTGAATACTAAGACAAAACAAAACCCTCTCTCTTCTCTCAACAGGTAGTGGTCTAGCTTTTGTTTGAAACTAGTAACTTTGTATTAGCACCTATCGTACTATTGCTAAATAAAAGACTATCCCTTTAAAACCTTCTAAACTGTGTTTGTGTCACCACACATGTGACCTTCTCTACAGTATTTACCAAGGGAAGTACACTGTGGGATGCTACGGTCTATAAGACTGTGATTTTTAGTTTTGTAGTAGTTATGCATGTCTTCTCAAAGACGCATGTTTTTTTGCACAATACTGCTAATTCAGGACTGCTGATATTGCTGCTTTCTTTGTGTTGTGAAACAGGAAGAGAACATTACCCTCAAATAACAGTCTCAAGCTGTGTCTGAATTCTCCCCATCTCCAATATAGCGCACGATATCAGGTGTCTGCCATTTCGTAGTGTTGTCAGAATTCTGAGTGAACAACTCATTCCCTACATCTAATGTTCACTCATTGTTTCCCATGATACTGCATTTTCATGGAGAGTGACCGTTAATGCCGTAGATATCAAGTTAATACCACGAATGCACGTTTATACTTTATACTACTTTAAAACATTGTTCTTGTTGACAGTTAGTTTCTACTTTTGGAGAACAATCAGATTAAACGAATCTATAGACAGCGGCGCTTTATTTTAAATATATTAAATCATCTTATTAAACGTAATAAATGTTATTAAATAACAGTTGTTTGGTTCTCTTTATTAAAAACGAGTTAAAATTTAAGTAAACATTTTATTAAACAATCCATAAAGCCACACAGGGGCATTATAAGCGTTATGACGAATGTCCATGACTGTTCATCAAAAATGTTATCATACGATGTGACACAAACCGTTCGGGAACATCCCCAAAACAAGGTCTCAGAGGGGAGATCCTGTTGGAAAGTCCACCCAGCACTTTCCAGATCAGTTTCAAAGGTTCCTCATTTTATCTTCTGAGCTGGAGCACACCCTTCCCAACTTCCAATACACCCATCCATTTATCACTTTTGCTCTTTGACTGTTTTTCACCCTGCTCAGGATTTAACAAGAAAGTTCCTTTTGAAACCCAAAAGAAGATATTTTGAGTAATGTCTCTGTGGTTTTGTCTCTAGACAACGGAAGGCAATGGGTACCAATATTCTTCAAAATATTTTTTCTGTTGTCCAGTAGAATATAATCATACATGTTTGAAATGATATGAGTACATTTATACTTTTGGGTGTACTGTCCCTTTAAGTAACATTTAAACCCAACATTTCATCACCTGGTCAGAATAAATGTAACAATGAAATTTACATGATTTATTTGGCATTTTGCAGTAGCTGTTATTCAAAGCAATTTACAATACCCTTATTGCAGGGACAAGGACTCCTTATGCAATTATGAATATTATGCAAATACTCAAATTCAAATATTCATCTATTTAAATTTGGTGCATTGTGAACCCATCTAAATTAGTGTTTAAGGCACACGGAAAAAACCTAGTGACACATGACTACATTTCCGTGCCGAGCTTTTCTAACAAGAAACGACAGTGTGGAAGTCTGCAGACATGTCAAAACCAAATAACAAGCGCTACCTGATTTATCTCAAAACCTCAAAACTGACCTGGAGAAAACCCAAGGCAGCTATAGACAATACCAGCATAAATATTAAACCCTGCGATTAAATAAACAGGGAAACAGTCACGATTCACATTTCAACTTTCAAAAGCTTTACTGTAGCTCACTGGTTAGAGAAAGGCGCTAGCAAAGCCAAGGTCATGGGTTCAATCCCAGGGATTAAACATAATCTGATACGTGCAATGCAAGTCACTTTGGATAAAAGCATCTGCCAAATGCTTAAAAAAAAAATGTAAAAAAATATGATTTTTCCATTTGTAGGTTTAAAAAAATGCATGGACGTCAGAGGAACAGTAGGAGGTCATGCAGAGTCGGGACTCTTGAGTTGAGATACAGATCGATTTTGTCCAGAGCAGCAGACTTCATTTGGCCTTTTGTTTTGAAAGACAGATGAAACTGTGAAACTGAAAGGCTGAATTCTGTTGAAAAACTATAATGTCAGATGTTTGGGTTTCCCCTCAATTCCAATTACACTTCTTTATAATTCTGCAGCAAACCCCTAATTTCTGACCACATGCTGCCATAAAACATTCTCAAGATGAGTGTACTTGTTTCGAGAGACTACAGATGGTGTTTTCATAATAAATACAGAATTCCATTAAAGGATAAAACATGATATGGGCACTTATACAAATACAGTATAGTGCCAACCAAAAGGTACAATTTGAGCTGTTTGTAACAATCTAGAAGACAATTGACACTTTTGCACACAAGCAATATTTAGTCACTTTGCATAAGATAATTGATCAGTTCCTATTGGGTATATGTTACAGTAATCAAAATTATTAGTTACGAAATAATGAAAATACAGTACTTTAATATCAAAATGCTGGGTCATTTTCAACCCAGCAATAGTGTTGTGTCCAAAACGGACGGACCCAACATAGAAATAAAACACCTTAGAAAAAACAAAACGTCTGTTGGGTTATTTTAACTCATTGTTCAAATATAAACCATTTAACCACAGCTCTGGTTTTCCTTTTTTGACCCCCATGATCCATTCTGAAAATAACCCAGCATTTTATGGTGTAAGAATAATGAGAAAGTGATGGGTAAAGTTAACAAAATTATATCAAAAATCAAAGAATGCATGGGATAGGGGGTGCTGAATGACAAGGACATAAATATAAGCTCACACACAATGCAGAAATGTTTATGAAAGAGAAAACCGGGGCTAGTTGACATTCTTTGTAATTCCACTGAACATCCCCTTTTCATTTTAAACTACATATCCGTACAGGTGTTGGCTACAAATATCTATGAAACATTTCCACCATTGCTCAGGGGAAAGCAGTTCATCATCACACGCACATCAACCTTTTGTGACAACATGCCCCTATGTCATGCCAATGTAACAAGGGTGGTCCATTTTCCATTGTTTTCTTTCCTAAAATAGCACATTATGCTCCAGTCCGTTTGCAATGATGTTGTGTGTAAAGGATTCTGAGAGTGTCAAAGTTAATGAATACGTTTAGTTTGGAGATTTAGTTTGGTTACGTTTTATTTTCTCGGTAAAAAAACAACTTTATCTTAGACACATAAATGATTCAATGCAATGGCATTCTTAAATCCACACTGTCAAACTGTCCGGATGCATAAACATCTGTTATGCACAAAGGATCTTGTTTTTGAAATGCCTCGAGAGACTGAATCTCAAACCCACAAACTATAAGGTGGGCAGGCAAACACCAGCAAGGCCTTTGGTTCAATGGCTTGAATCCCAGATGCACAGCCTACGAATCATAAGCCCAAGCAAGCCTTTCTCTCTTAAACTGGCTCTCGGTTTGAGAGCTGTACGCTCACGATGCTGTGACGATCTCCTCTTGAACATGAGAGGTCCTTAGGACTTAAAAGCACACTGTGTGACCTACAAACCCAGAACATCATGACATGAGAGTGGTCACTATGCCAACAGGGAACAAATACATCGGACAGGGGCGTAACAATACCTTTCTGTCTTAACAATTCTTCTCAGTCTATCCACTAGTTCACCCATTCATGTCATGTATTCATTTTGGGACTTTCTTAGGAAACTGTTTCTGTCATCGTGACGGACTTATACTGATATCATTTACAGGATGCTGGGCTTTCGATTGATAGTGATTTTACATCACAGTTGCAATGCAAACTATCTTTTATTTAAAAAACGAATTCTGAAAGTTTCGCACCAATATTTAAACTACAACATCACGCTTTCGTGTCTTATGGACTTTCTTTTCTAACATGCTTTATGTTGTTTTGTACACCGCTTTATATGAACCTCAGGACAAGATTTGTGATTATTTCTGCAAGCTCTATTTTGTGGAAGCAGATGCCATCTAGTTGACATCTTATGTTACTGCACAAAATGTTTTGATGACAAAAATACCAAACTGGACATACATCATAAGTAAATCTAGTAAATATTTGCACTGCAGGTGTTCTTTTCATCTTGTTTTATAAATGATTCAACATGCCGTTATGCTGGCCTTATAGTGAATAACTAATTTATAGACATTTTTTGATAATGTAAGTTTGCTCTAGTGATGGACAAAAAGTATATAAAAGTAGCATTCATCACTAACACTGTATGACTGACTAGACTTGGTATGGAATATTATTAATTTGTCTTGATGTCAGTGTAAACAGCCTTTTCATCAGCAGCTCACATACAAACCCAAAAATGCACCGACAGCAAGTTTTGACAGTGAGAAATGGATTCAAAACAAACCCTCCATTCAGCCTCTCACTATCACTTACTGGAAGAACGGATTGAGTGGGAGGAGTTAACTTCATTGAGTGACAGCTGAAAGAGGTAAAGTGAGGACAGACTCAAAGGTTTCCTGTGCAGCTTTGCTCTTTCCTGGATGTGACACTATGCCACGTCTGCAGCTGTAACTGTGGTATTGAGAGACATATCCCAGTCCCACATAAGGGATAGTTCACCCAAAAACGAAAATTCTGTCATCATTTACTCACCCTCAAGTTGTCCCAAACCTGTATAGATGTATTTGTTAAAAAGATATTTGGAAGAATGTTAGTAACTGACATTTCTGGGACATCACTGACTACCAGAGTAGAAGAAAAATGATGTTTTTTTTCAACCCAAAGTAAGATATTTTGAAGAATGTAGAAAAGCAAGTTCTGGGCCACCTTTAACTTACATTAAATGTTTCCTCCTATGGTAGTCAATGGTGCCCCAAAAATGTCAGTTGCTTAAAATCTAATATATTTCCATAATTCATGACAGAATTTTCATTTTAAGTATGCATCTTTATAGAAAGGGTGGGGTGCCTTTAAAGGGATAGTTCACTCACTCATGTCATCATATACTCATACTCGTGTTATTTCATACCTGTATAAATTACTTTGTTCTGATGAACACAGAGAAACATATTTGGAAGAATGTTAGTCATTTTCAGTTCCTGGACATCATTGACTACCATAGGAGGACATTCTTTTAATTTAATGGTAGTCAAATGTGCCCAAAGTTTGTTTTCCTAAATTCTTCATAATATCTCATTTAGTACAATATATTATTCCTACTATGGTCGTGGATGATGTCCCAGAACTGAAAATTGCTAACATTCTTCCAAATACCATTCTTCAAGGTTTGGAAGTAGTTGATGACAGAATTTTCATTTTCGGGTGAACTATCCCTTTAAGTTCCTGCTGTTCATGAGTTCCATTCATTGTCCGGTCAGCTATCCGTTCCCAACCTTTGGGAATAAAGTTTGGGAACAACAGTTTGGAATAAGTAGTCTTTTCACTGCTCTTAAGCAAATGCCACTTTACCTACAGAAGTTGACGTTACATTTTCACCCATGTACATAAAACAGGCGCCCACATGCTCTATTTGTGGTGTGTCTGTTGTTTTTACACAGGATATCCTGTAACGTCGTTTCAGCTACACTGACTTTCTACAAAAAAAAGCAAATATATACCAAATACCAAAACTGCAAAACATCCAAAAGCACTTTGGGTTTAAAAAGATCCTAAATATATGAAACACCTCAACATGACAGTAGTCTTGTGTGAAGTGGATGAGATCTGATTTGTAAACATTTAGACTTCAGTGAAATCTTTTGGAAAGAAATCTAAAACAACTTCTCATTTTTTGTACCTCGCGAGAACAAAAGCACATACAACTATAAACAAACACACAAACAAACAAACATGTTACCATGTGTATGTCACATATATGTATATACCAAGTTCCGATCAAAAGACATCATGCACGTCACTGTTATGAAATCACGTTTTGCTTCACCATTCAATTGTTTCATTGTTGCATTTAAGCTCAAGCAAAAGACGCATCTGTACCTTTTTTTTTTTTACCGTTATGCACACGTTCTCCATTCCGTGACAGCCTTCACAAAACCTTACACTTTTTTCAGTCGTATGATCTCCTAAAGATGTAAATATGTTCCTAAAGGAATGCAAACTTACCATAATCGTCCGCCTCCATCCTGCAGTTGTTTCTCTATAGTGTTCCTCCACCGCTCAACATCACTTGCCCGCTGCACTATTTTTTTAATCTCCGGGTTACTTTGTTGCGTTACTTTCCGGCGTTGAACTCTGCACGCGCACTCCAACCGGTCTCATCTTTATAATCGCACACTACACAGGAACTAACTAGATTTGTACTTTGTGTAAACTAACACTAAAAACACGTTGTTTAACCCACGAAAAGGTTCAAAATGTTTTAAATATTCTTAACTTTAAATTGATCTGCAATTATTAATCCTGTCCAGCAGGAGTCCCCAAAACATCTTCTTAGAGAAACTCGCAGCAAATTAGGAGTTCAAACGAGTAAAATGATACAATGTGTCATTTTGGCCTCTTATCCCTGCAAAGATAACCACGCGTGTATTTGGACTCGATGCTATATTTGTGTTGTATTTACCCACCAGAAACCAGAAATACAAGAATTCTAGCCTGTTACCCTCCTACATGTTTTGTTTTATTGTTATCCTTGACCGTAAATGTAAAATTGCTGTTTGTTGGGGTGGTTTCACATGAATTGGTTAGAACCTAAATTAGCTGTTCTTACTGTCACACTGTTCTTAGTTGCAGTAGTGGTGATGTTGAATCTAAATATAGGATTTATAGAAACAAGATTTATCAGTGACTATAAATATATTCTCGACGGCCTGCACCCTCACATCTACTCATTTAAACAATGCCAGTCACAAGTCATGGTTCATCTGATGGTTATTCCGATCTCTGCAAACACACATTGAAAAATATTCAATGTTTTTCCCTACAGGAAAATCTATGTTTGAAAAATCCAGTCCTCTGTTGTTGGAAAAGATGTGAACTGTAACAGTAACTATTCTGCACATGATTTAAAGATATCACTGTGGCCACAAATTGGTAACTACAAGGAAGTTTGGTGCATCGTATTGTTCTGTTTGGGTCATTCAGAGAATTTCCAAAGGATGCAGAAATGGCAAAAACACTCCTCCTGAGCACCACATACACATTTTTCACATAGTTTCCCTGTTGAGTATTACCACAGACACTAAATTGCTTTTGTCTGTGCCGCACACGCCATCATGCACAAAAGCAGACCGAGTCACAACGTTTTTTCTCCTTTAGAAAAGTCACACCACCAGTAGCAAGCTTTTAGCTAAATGCTTTCAGACCGCTGAAGAGTGTGATGTCTGTGGAATGAAGGATTGTTTTTCTTATCTTGTTGTCCACCTAAATTCAAGGATGCATTCATTCTCTAAAGAAACTTGCTGATGAAACCATTTTTCAATCAGATATAAAGACAGAATTATTTTATTCATTACATTAATTTACTTATACGTTCTCTTTCACGGAAATGAACTATCATTTATGTGGCGTTGGTTGGTCTATCTTATACACTGAAAGACAGTTCATGTCTGAAACTTGCACTGCTCCCTATCTACCACATATGGAAATATAGATTATAAATCAAAGAAATAAGAACAAGCTACTGTAACATTTTAATCTGAGTCTGCAGGGTCTGTGCAGCCACAGAGAGGTGATGTCATCACAATGACAGAATCATTGCCAACCAACTTGCATGAGATTTTCCAACCCTTGCATTAATATATTTATTTAACTTCATTCTCTCATAGCAGCACATTGTGGATTTTTTCTTTTCCCTCTAGTCAGAGTGGAAACAGTGAGCGTGTGCCAGATGCAGACGCAGCCCCATAGCAGACGCAGCATCGGCGAGAGACTTTTACTGCTCTTCTGAGTGGCAAGAGAAACAATAAAGCGACTTTGGTATAAGCCTACAAGAGCAAATTCCTCAGATAGCAGCTGAAGTTACACATTCAGCATCCCTGCTGTGCTTTTGTATATTGATATAGGTAGGAAATAGGGTTTGAAATGTATAAGTGGTCCACGTAAAACAAAAAGATTCGCAATTTAGTAAAAATATGCAAACAAATTCAATTCCAAATAAACACTTGGATACCTGCTTAGTTTTGGTGACCCGTTTACATAAATGACCCTTCTAAAGTGTGTGCTTTGGGGTCAAAATACTGTTCTAAGTAGGAAATGGGTTTGAAGGGTTTCATTGTGAGATTGCGGTTTATAGTAAAAGAAAGTTACACAAAGGAAAAGGGCTTTAAAATGACAAGAAAGAGAGAATTCTTTTATTCTGTTTTATACAACATTGCCACAATTATTTTTGATATTTATACGAATTAATGTGCCTTCAAAAATCATGGTCCACGACACAAACATCAGCAATTAAGTAAATAACAAATAAAAACAATAACAAATCAAGACACTTTGATAGTTTTCCTGACCTATCGGAAAAACATCTGTTTAAAAAATAATATATGAAGAGTTTGGTTCCAAAATTAGATAACTTTCAAAAATCATGTTTTCATTATGTAATCCCGTTTCATTGTGTTAATTAGCTGTATTTTGTTCAGTTATCATAAATCAAAACAAACCAACTGGAGTTTGATTGGAATGCACAATAAAAAAATCTCAATTTCATTTTGGACTCAAACTCTTCAAACAAAATAGCCTAATAAAAACGTCACGATTGAGCTTTTTTTCTTTTAACACAGAAGAATATTATTATTCAAGGTTAAAGTTGACATTTTTGTCAAACTCAATGTTGACGGAAAGAGTGAAATAAATCTTTTGAAGAGCTTTACGGAAGCGCCCACCTCTGGCTGAATCTGGTTTGAAGGGAGGAGTCCAGTCACAGTATTAAGGCATAAACCTGGTCTGTGTGCAAACACACCCATAGAAGGCTGTGGAAAGAGAAGGAGCTGGAAAGACCATTAAAGAGCAGCGGGGCACTTTCTTTATTACCGACAAACCCGTTCGTTTCCGTGGAATAGTAATACTCAACGCGTGGGCATCTCAGACGGCGGCGGACGTTGTACTTTTCGCTTGTGTGAAGGGAACGGATCTGGTTTGACATCGCAGAAGATCTTGTGCCTATTTGCCTTTCAATTTGCAGTCAAGTGAGGGTAAAATGAAAAGCGTCAGGAGCTGTGTCGGCACACTTGTGGTGCTGATATTGTGTCGGGTGGGAGAAATCGCAGAAGCGTGCAGTTGTTCTCCCGTTCATCCTCAACAGGCGTTCTGCAATACGGATGTCGGTAAGTGCGTTCCAACGTTCTTTAAACGCTCACACGTCACAATGCGAAATCTTTACCGCGACGCGTGACGAGTTCGTTCTGAATGGATCAAAACAGTTCACGTCAATACGTGCAATGAGCTCGTGCGCGTATGCGCATCCATTGGCATCCTGATCTTGTTTTCGAGTCCAGCTTGAATATTTGAAACTCGTCGCTGTGCTGTTTTTTTCTCTGTTTACGTGCATTTTATATCGTGTTTATAAACAAAACTTTATTGCTAGACTTTTATGATGAACGATTATTAAACCACTGATCAAGATGGCTCGACCTGAGACTAGTTGTTTTGTTGAATGACACATGTGGATGTGGCACAGAATATATGTTGGGGTTACAGCATGAGACATTCACGCCATTCTGGTGGCTTGATTCACACCGATTCACTGTATAGTCCAGGATACCAAAATCTCTGCGGTCTAGTTTCTACTGTCGGTGATCAGATATGGAGGATTTATAGCAGATCTTAGTTAGAGGCAAAAGATTGCTGTTATCGTATTGCTTTCCGTGGTTAATAACACTGCACTGATAAGAGAAAGGTTATGGACCTAATAACCGTACTGCAAGTCAGCATTGTGTTTTCATGTGAGAACAGTTGTGTTATTATTCTATCAGCATCAATCTTTAGTGAGGTTTTTTGCCTCAAACAAGAAAAATCACAACGGGGAATACACACATAAAAGGATGTTTAGATATTTTTCTATTAAAGAAAAAGAATGTTGAGGAAGAAACTTTTGCATTGCAAGGAATACTCAAACACAAGCTTTTTTTATGTATTACAAGCATTTATTTTATAACACGATCAATTTGGCAACGAATGAGATGTTATGAAGTGAGAGAGAGAGAGAGAGAGAGAGAGAGAGAGAAAAGAGAAGTACTGTTTCAAGTGGTAAAGAGAGAACAAGTAAGGTCTTGACTTCCAGCTCAACTGGTCTCTATTTCATATTTGTCGGAGATGGAGAAAACCGAGGGATAAAAAAATGACAAGAATGTTTCACGTCCCACAGGGGCTTTCCCACCCAGTTCATGCTTAAAGGGCTAGTTCACTCAAAAATGAAAATTCGGTCATAATTTACTCACTCTCAGGTCGTTTCAAACCTTTATACATTTCTTTGTTCCGTTAAACACAAAGAAAGATATTTGTAAGAATGTTTAGTTCTGTGACATGATCCACTACCATTGTATGAAAAAAAATATTGTATCTTTTTTGTTCTGTTGAACACAAAGTGAGATATTTTGAAGGATTTGGGAAAAACCTTTGACTACCATTACATTTTACCTACTATGGCAGTCAACGATGTCACAGAATTGAAAATGGACATTCTTCCAAATATCTCTTCTCTGTGTTCAAAGTAATTTATACAGGTATGAAATGACATCAGGCTGAGCGAATGATGACAGAATTTGCATTTTTGGGTGAACTATCACTTTAAGTCAAGCCCTGTCCAGAGATGGTTTGCTTGGTACGCAGCTGCTGGAACAGAACCAAAGTCCTGTCTCACGCTGGTAATAGAATTTAAAACAAATGCGCAGAGGCCTGCTCCCTCTTAAAGTGTTTTCCAGGGTGTTATGCAGTGTGGTTTGATTAGAACCACGCATCTCCTGCAGAAAGCATCTGATCTGACATCTGGCCTACAGCTCTGGATGTGCCAGAGAGGAAAAAGCTATGAAAGTCTCTTAGAAATATGCATGGCATTCTTGAAACGGTGAGAAAAGCGCAGTCTTTGGCTGTACAACCCACCCTTGCCTCAGCTCACTGGCTTTGAACCAGTTCTTCTTGGATCGGCGGAGAAGGGTTTTTTCCATTGATTTGTAAAAAGTTGACCTTAGTTGCTGATCCTTGATGCAGTATGAACTGGCTGGAAATGAATTCAGACCTTGTATTTCATGACAAAACCTGGTACTTGTCATATTAATAAAAGAAGCAAATGCTGTCATTTTCCTTCGCGGTCTGTCCGTGTTTTTGCCAGTGTTTCTTTGAATCTGTGGTTGGCATTAATAAGGTTTATATGTGCCCAGCGTTGGCACACATATAGTACAGATGCACGTACAGAAGCCAGACTTCTGACTGATAATATCAAGTCTGGAACCTTTTTAACGTTTATTCTTCCCAAGAAACGCCCATTCAGAGAGGAAACAAATGTCTGATTGACATGAAATGCAGCCAATCACACATTTAGTTTTTACTTGATACCTAGACTGTATTACAATAATAGATCAGGATATGAAAAAATGGGTGTGTCGTCTGACTACTAACCTCATAACATTGAGTATTTTCCTTGACATTAACTGTTGAGTCACAACAACATGAATGTCTGATCAGTGACTTGTTCAGGGTTTGTTTCATGATTGACAGCTCCACAGTGAGCTGTGGCCTTTTACATGTCCTTTTAAAGTCGGTCAAAAATGCATTTCTAAGCTCATACTGTCTAAAACAACACTGACAAAGCCATTTATTTTTGTCAAGACAGTGGAGTGGATGACAATCAGAGAATTCAAGAAATAAAACTCATGAACTCGTGTCACCCAATACACTGCTGCGGTATATGGCAACGTATAGTCACAAACCTATTGATTCAGACATATATTTAAAGGACAGTTCACACAAAAATGAAGATTCTTGCCTCATTGACTCACCCTCAATCTGTATAAAACGTTCTGATGAACACGGAGTAAGATATTTGGAAGAACGATTGTAACCAAACAGTTCTTGGTCACAAATGACTACCATAGTAGGAAAATTGCTTTATACATTTCTTTGTTCTGTTGAAAACATAAGAAGATCCCTTTTGAAAACACCATTTGCTGGTTAGGTAGGTTTTGAAGCATGGTAGCTGGTATGTGTTGATTTTATCTGGTCATTTGCTGGTTTAAGCTGGTCCTAAACTGGTCATGAGCTGGTTTAAGCTGGTCCTAAACTGGTCCTGAGCTGGTTTAGGACCAGCAAAAGACCAGCTAAAACCAGCACAAACCACAAAGCTACCATGTTTCAAAACCGATATAACCAGCATACGCTGTCTTACACAGGGATATTTTGGAGAATGTAAAGCAAGCAGTTCTGGGGCACATTTGACTACCATTGTAATTTCTCCTAGTGCAGGGGTGCCCAAGAATGTAGCTATGGCTTCACGCTGCTTGGCCTTGGGTGACCCAATTTCAAGTGCCAGGTTTAACAGCCTTTTTTTGATCCTGTCCACTTTTCCATCACTTCCTGTTAGCTTTTTCCACTATACATCTTTATATAAAGGGGAAAAGGTGATAAAAAATAGCTTACTAGAAAAAATAGAAGACAACACCTCTATATCAATAAGTGCAGTCTCTTTTTTTCTTCAGTGGAACTTGTGAGATGTTACATTTTTTTTTTTATTCTGTATAAATAAAAAGTAAGCTACCCAACTGAATGCTTAACAATAATAATGGCGATCATCTTCTCAAGATGTTTCTCAGTTCAAATGTTTTCGGGCTCGAGCTGTAGCCATGCCTGATCTCTTTTTGGCAAACCGTGCGGACCAGCGTGATTTCATTTCTACAGTATGCCGTATACTCTAGGCAACACGGATCAGAAAGAAGACCAGGGTGTGGTGCTAAACATTCCTGAATAAAACAGTGGTAAATTCCTTTTGGGAAGGTTCAGGGAAGTTATAAATTGGTTAAAAAGGAGGAATTACCAATGTAGGATGCCAAATTCCTCTCTGTGCAAACATTTCTCATACGAGCACAGGTAGGCCTTTGTGAAGTCGGAGCGTACCAACAACCGGCGTGTTGTGGAAGCAGGGAATTTCGAATGTGGTATTTGGACGCACAACGACAACGGTGGTCATTCATGCAGAGTAACAAGGGAACAATGATGTACGGACACAAACATCAACGTGGCATGTCTAGCATTACTGATGAGCTTTACTGTATCCGTAAGCTATCTGGTACAAATAGTTCGACCACCCAGTTTTTAGTAAGCGAGGCTGTATTTGTTGATTTCGTATAAATGTTGTGTGACCAGATTCAATGATGTGTTCCAATAGAACAGGTTAGTTAGACGTATCTTGTGTTCGACCAGAGCATTTCTTCTTTGATGTCCCAAACAAACAAATAAGTTACGCAGCACAAATTTAACCGATAAACAGCTCCTTGTTGGGATAGATGGTAAAGCATGGGAATGCAGGTTATGCATATTTGGCGTGTTGTACAGGGAGTGGGCTCCGAGCTCGCCGGATCTATCCGAACCCTGCTCAGAGCAAGTGCTCCGGGCTCGGAACCGGCTCGAGTCCAGACCACACACCCCCCCCGAGGGTCCTGCGGGACTTAGAGAAAATGAGAGGAGCTGGGGTGGAGGAGGGATGCTTATCTGGCAAGATGCAACAGGTAAGATTGTTTGTCAATTTATGATAGAGCTTGCTGGAGCTGATAGGGTAGATACGGTGATTGCTGATGGTGAACCAGCCTAGATAGTTAAGTAGAGATTGCGTGCTCGGCTGATAGGTGATTGCTGCTGATGGAACATCGGGCTGATTTATATGCTTGGGTTCCTCCCGAACTTTGTTAATAAAACATCATATCTCATCTCATCATCTAATCTGGAAAGATGGAGAAGCAGCAATCTAAGACCCAACCAGCCATTAAGACCAAAGATAAAGTTATCAAAACTGATTGTTATTTGGAAACACGTATTTATGTAAACAACTTTCAAAAAAACTAGCACGACACGCTTGCTGCAATCACCCTGCGAAATGCGTGTTTTTCATCCTTCACATTAATTTCCTGTTGTTTGCTCATATTCTGGATTGCCTACTGTGAGCCGCAGTTTGCGTCAGACAGATTGTCGTGAGGGTGTGACTTTCGCAAGCTACATGTCGACAATCTTCCCCCGCGTGTGGGCGCTCATTGCAGAGAACATGAAGTATAGACATTGTGATAAAAACACCCAATGAGAAAAATTCCCCTGCTTGTATTTTGATAAAGACAGAAGATGGGGTTAAGATGTAGTCAGCAAACCTCACCGAGACCAGCGCCCTCTCTGCGGGTTTATGTAGCCAAGCCTGAGGCAGCGGGCAGTTGTTTGGGCCAGACCTTTTTCATGTGGGTGAACCTCAGTCTTTAAAATTTGCAAAGGTTTCCTTGTACTTGTAATAATGACGATGCAGACAAATCCAGCTTTCTCTCTGTGGCTCTTTGCATCATTATAGGATAGTTAAAGTGATCGAGTTCTCCCAAAAATTCTTTCATCATTTACTCACCCTCATGTCATTCAAAACCTGTATGACCTTCTTACTTCTACAGAACACAAAAGAAGATATTGTGAAGAACGTTGTCAGCCAAACAACACTCGCTCCATTCACTTGACATAAAATCACTTTATTTCATTTTCTTAAATATCTTCATCTATGTTCAGAAGAAAGAATCATACATGGTTTTGAACGACATGAGGGTGAATAAATGATGACAGAATTTTCTATGTATGTCTTTTTCTTTCAGTTTATTGAATAACATCATCTAACTATATTCACCATTACAGATATAAGACATAATAGCAATATGAGCAATAAGTGGTTCCATATTTTAAGGAAAACTTAAAGATTTGCTTCCAAACTACTCAGAACAGCCACGTGACCGGTGTAATGCCTAAAATAAAATCGCAATCATTTGATACCCATGAGACGGACTATTTTTTGGTCGCCATCTGTCTCAGTAAGGCCTTTGAGCGGCGTCTGCAGAGGTGGGAGTCGAGGAGGAGATTTGGGGCTTTCATTGCAGTGGTCTGCTCGGGCTCGGCGTTAGTCGTGATTGCTAAAAGCTGTGCAGTCGTACGGAAACTCAGGATGTGGCGGATATTTGTGGTGGCCATGTTTTCATGGAAACTATGACTTTGTGATTATGATATGTGCATATATACATAAGAGAGTGGAAGTCATCCGTGGAGGCAGCAGGCGTTGTGGGATATGCATGATTATCGGGCCACGGGAATGTGGGTCAGTGAGGAAAGATGAAGCTAAAGAACTGTTGAGCTATCAGTAACCATTTGATGCTGTGTCATAATCATGTATTTTAAGGAAGTTGTACTATAATGTAACCAATTTAGCATGCAAGTTTGTTTTTCTACCTTGGGAGTATGTTTTCTATACCATACAAACATTCTTACACGTTTTAAGATTTTCATTGAGGCATTAAATATACATTAAATATGTAATATAATCATTTTGCACTGTTTTCCTCAACATTGGAATTGTGTCCAATAACTTAAATTACATTGATCGCTAGTGTACACATGAACATTTTGCTATTCTTTTCTCAATATTTCTGTTATTGGAAAATTAACCAAAAACACTGATAATCTTGCATTAATGGGTATATCATATACATTTGATCCACCAACATGCTCTTTAGACACAAATAGCATCTTAATAGTAGACGACAAATCAGAGTGCAAGGCTGTGACAAGCTAAAGGTTAAGGGTGCCACAATCTCCTGGTTTTGGCCGTAATCATACTATAAAAAAACCATGACTATCCATATTGGGTCGATTCTACACATAAGATAATACCGTAAATTATTCGGCACCCGTTTGAAGCTTTGCCTTAAGAGGCCACAATGGTTACAAACTTTCTTTAATCCTTACATTTTAGTTTTAAGTGTGTTTTTGGCCCAAAATTTAGAAATATTTAAAGTAAATTTGATCGAAAGGATAATTTGTTTATCTAAAAAACACACATTGAAATAGATACCGTGATGATATCATTCAAAGGAAGTCTTCGACCACGATAACCATGAAGTGTAAATATAATATCAAGGCTACTAAAGGCTATACCTATCCAAACCTGCCCACCCTTGTAACCCATTTCAGAGTAAATACGTAAATTCTGAGATAAATCAAATAAACTGTCCTGGAGAGACTGGAGACCCATAATGTTCTCAAACCCAACAGTGACGTCTGCAGAGTCGGGCAGTTGCCACTGGGATGTTCTCTGAATCCTTTGGAGAATGGCTTGATTATTTCACCAGTATGCTTTTATCCTAGCATTTGCCATCTGGAATTTAAGATCTAAAACAGCTTGTATCATAACTGTTCAGATGACCTAGTTTAAGGACGGTATCTTTTGGTACAGGGCTGTCACAGCCTCTATGTCCTATAGAACATGTCATCCAGATAAACACAAGAAGTCCTGACATACACGGAAAAGCATACAGCTCGGACAGGATCGGGAGGGGGACTATTGTTAACTTTATGAGAAATGAACCCTTCATATTTGTGCCTTTTTCAGCCCATAAAGTGAACCCATGGGTGTAGTAGAATGACTGTGCGACTGCATATGTGTTTTTTCCTTTTATGTCCCTGCATCTTATATTCCTGAAATCACATTTTCCACTGGTGCCTCAAAAACTGCAACCGTAGATTTGACCATTTCTGTCTCGGTTCTAACTTGACTCTGGCAGACGCTTTTATTGAAAACACTTACAGTGCATTCTTGATGTACATTGTATAAGTCCATACATTTGCTGGGATTCAAACCCATGACCTTAAACATTCGAGCGGTTGATAAACAGGAAGCCATTATTAGCCCCGAGAATTTAAGCAGCAGGTCTAATTCAACTTGTAAAATCCAGTTTGTCTCATAAATTCTGCTCCATTTGTATCTCTCTTTCAGCCTTTGCCTAAGTAGTTTTGCAGAAATGTTCCTCGGCGCAGCCCGATTGAAACAAGCTGTCCTAACAAAACACACAGCGGATCCAAACAGCTGGCAAAGCACATCGAGCGTCTGTTTTTGAAAGGACACGGGTGGGACAAAAGAGGTGGTGTGGCACAGCTAATATGTTAATCCTTCGGACCTCATTAAACTGACCTTAGGTCAGTTTTTGAATGTATGCTTTTCTGACTCACGCAGAAAGAGCTCATTGGTAGAATGTAACTTGTGCAGATGTAATTGAAGTCTTGGTTTACAAGACAGCTGCTACTGATGAAGGCCTACTTGAGAAGCTGTCTTGATTCATTTACATCTGCATTTGATGAACCGCGTACTGTAAATCTTTTCAGCTTCTTTATTGCTGTTTTAGTTTTTTCTGGGATAGACGGCATTCAGACAGCGTGTTTCCATCACCCAGCATGGTTTTAAAGGGATAGTTCGCCCAAAAAGAAAAATCCCTTTACCATTTACTCACCCTCATGTCATTATAAATCTGTATGACTTTCTGTCTTCTGTGAAACACAGGTATTGGTTTTCTGAATATCTTCTTTTGTGTTACGGAGATTAAAGAAGGTCAAACGGGTTTAAAAAAACACAAGGGTGAATAAATGATGAAGGAATTAAAATTTTGGGTGAACTATCCCTTCATGTTCATGTATTCATATAGGGCTTCACAACTGGTGGATCATGATCTAAAATGGTTTGCAGGTCTATTGTGATAGAAAACAATGCAAATCATAAACAAATAATTGCGTAAAGTAGGTACAGCAAAATAAACAAGCCTATGAACGTTTAACTTAAGAGAATCGATAACAAAACAATTAATATCGAATTAATAAAGAATATCATACGTCAGTAGAATATGGAGTATCAGTGGAATATTGGCCTCCTTTTGATTTCCAGTTTAGAACGTTGCGAAAGGGTTCATTTTGTGCAATGTTTATTTGCAATTCTCCAAAGACAAAAACACCATATCTCTTCCCCTTTTATGTTCTCACCTCAGAATCTGGCAATACTAATAAAGTCTATTGAAACATGTCCTCATTCGGTCACTTAATGGCTGTGTACACTGCGGACATGGACTGGTTATTTTAGGGTGAATAAATTGTTCAAATAGAGATTTTCAGTATATATTTGGACACCTTAGTAAGTAGTGTGTCAAGCAACAAGAAGACCCGCTGGTTTACACAGACACATTTAGCCCTGAGGGAAACATTAGCCTGCAATCACTTACTAATTTGTTTACATGGGAAATGTAGACAAGACAACAACAGATTCAATAACATGATGTTTTATTTTGCAGCGAAGATTATATTGAAGTAACTTATTTTGAAGTCCATTGATGAATTCCTACTTGGATTAAGAAGATGCTAGAACAATGTTCCCATAGCAAGTTTTATCATTTCTTTTAGTTTAACTAGTTCAACACATGTGTTTTTCATTTACGTTAGACATACAGCATGTTCCATAAAGTGTGACAACCAAAAATTATCCAAATTCTATTTGTCTTCCTTTTAAACAATATCGTTACCATTTAAAATGATGTGTTTAGCTTGCACTTTATCCAACGTGACTTACAAAAGTGACGAAAACAAGGGACAGTTGTTTTAGACATACCTGTGAGATGGAAGAAAGGAGGAGAGGGAGTATCTTTGAAGTCTAAATACATTTGCTGGGTGGGACATCTGTAT
Source organism: Barbatula barbatula (assembly GCF_947034865.1). NCBI lineage: Eukaryota > Metazoa > Chordata > Actinopteri > Cypriniformes > Nemacheilidae > Barbatula > Barbatula barbatula. Next base: position 5,398,873 of record NC_136779.1, read on the forward strand.
AATACACATTAGGGGGGCTTATCAAACACCGTAATGCATGAAATCATTGTTTAAAATATGCTCCATTAGATTGCGGTATACAATTTATATTAGAGGACTTCGATCTCCTGTGAGTGTAGAGCTGTCCTCACAGTCTTTGTTTGTAAAGGGTTAGAGGGTTCTTCTGATGGAGTTCAGGGTTATGTTGAGGTAGCCTCAACGCAGCATCCATTTGGATGCTTCTTTTGTCCCCTTCAAAGTAAAGTTTATACGTTTATTAATGACAGAACATGTTGTTCCAAAACTGTACACCGTATGCTTTTGTGTCTGCGTGGAACACAAAGGATATCACTGAAGAATGGCTCTTGATATATAACGACAATCTATGATGACACAAGCTTAAGCCAAGGCAACAATATAAGTGAATGACTTCAAACAATACTTAACACTGCTTCCTATGATCCACGGAAAAATATCAACGTTTTGGTTTGGAAAGACCTGAGGGTGATCAAACGATGACAGAATGTTCATTTTTGCGTGAACAATTCCATTACCTTGCATGTTATGTTTCCGTCTTGCGCTTTCATTAAAAACCGATTAAGGAAAATAAGGGCGTATGTAAAAGGCTGGAGATTGAATGAGTCAGCTGTAGGTTGTCCTGCGTCCGCACCGCACGTTGGCTGACCTGACAAAGAAAGCTAAAGAAAAGGCGTACAGCTGCAAACGCTCAGCCCGCAGGAAATGGGATTTGGGTTTGGGGGCATGACTCCGTGACTCTCTGCGAGAGAGACCACTCACTGCTGTTTAGACAAGACCTCGGATTAGAGGTGAGCACCACACGAGAGTCATGCGTCTGTTTTCGTTGTGACTCAACAGAATCCCTTTGTTAGATTTGTGCTTATATGTTTTACTGAAACGAGAAGTGGTGGAAAAACCTGCTTGATCTCACGGGGAATTTGTAACTGTTTTGTGAGGCGGCTAATTTGTGTGAATTGCAACAGTGCAAAGTGTACTATACAAAGTGAATCACGCAAAATAGCGAGACTATTAGAGGATAAAGTCCCCTAAACCTAATAAAGAGATCTTACAAATGTAAACAAAATTGCCATCGCATAAGATATTTATGAAATTGCAGTGATATGTTGGGAAAGCAGTGAGGAAGAAAAGCTATTTTGAGCTGTCGCTTTTACATTTACATTTATGCATTTGGCAGACGTTTTAATCCAAAGCGATTTACATTATACTATATATTTGTTTCTTAGTATGTGCATTCCCCTGGGATCAAAACGCAGAACCTTGGCATCGCGATTGTCATACTCTAACCATTTCTGCGACAGGAAAGCTACGCTTGGCTATTGGACACCAAATTTAGTTTTTTAGCTATTGATGAACTTCATTCATTCAGGTTATTATAGTTTACATAAACAAACTACAAAACATTTCTTATCAAGTTAAATATAATCCCGAATATTATTTAAATATGTATGTATTATTTAGATTGTGATATACAATTAATATTAGAGAACGTACTGTTCTTGTTAAACTGAATGAAAAATAGAATTGTGGCCTTGGCAATGAACTAAGATAAGTTTTATTTCAGTAAAACTATAAAAAAAACTAAAACTGAAATATATGTTACATAAAAATACAAGAATTAAGCATAAAGAATAAATGAAAAATGACAAAAGCGCATAACAAAATTGCAAAAAAAAAATTCTAAATTTAAACCAAAAGTAAAACATATCAAATCTATTTCAAAGTGTTAATAAAACCACGATAAAACTGAAAAATAAATGTAATAACTGATTTGAAGTAATCGTTGTTTAAAACAAAATTGCAAACTTTTACTTTGACAATAACTTGTTGCTTTAAAAAATGGTGAAATGCTTTGGAGAAGCATTCTAAAGAATCTATTGACATTTGTTAATTTTTTTCAGAAGTACGGTTATGAAAATAAGCATGTCATCAATCTCTCTTTTTCTGCAGTGATCAGGGCCAAGGTGGTCGGAAAAAAAGAAGTGGATTCCGGAAATGACATTTATGGCAATCCTATCAAACGGCTCCAATATGAGATTAAGCAGATCAAGGTAAAACGCGCCTTTTTCCTCTCCCTGCCCAGCCGTCTGTCAAATCTAACCTACATAAAAAACAGCACTGAATGTGAGACCGTGTATTCCCTTAGATGTTCAAAGGCCCGGATCGCCACATCGATTTGGTATGGACCGCACCTTCATCTGCTGTTTGCGGGGTGACAAATTTGGAAACAAATGGCAAAAAGGAATACCTCATCTCAGGTAAAAAGAAAATCCCTACGCCGATATGTTTTTTGTGTTGTTTTGTGGTAGAATAACCATATTGCGCTATTGGTTACTACCTTCGTTTTCCAATTGAGTCACTTTTAGAACAGACAAAGGTTTACAAACCGTGACATACAACGTATTGTGTATATGAATGTATCTGAATATGCTCTTTTAATGAACTTGCTGAGCAGGCAACTCTGACGGAAAAAAAAGAAGAATTTTAAAGAACGTCAAAAGATGAACACATCTTCTGGTTTCCCCATCTCCGACCATTCCAGCAGAACCCAAATTACAGAGCTGACAAGGCAAAAGGTCTGTGGAGGGTAGCAATTGCCTTCAAAAGCCAAAGTTTGAGAGGAGGAGGGGGTAAAATAATGAGAGAGCTCAATCCTGGAGTGCAGAATAACTGCTGAGATGGCCATTTTAGGGCACACGTTCCCATCCGCATACGGGGTAGAAACAACCCACTGTTCCAGAGCAGGAAAATCATGCTTTGGGCGAAAAAACAACCTCAAAATGGTTTATGTCATTGTAGTTGTGTCCCTGCCCATTCAGTGAAATCCTGGGACAGCTACCGGTAGTGTTTGAGTGGCTTTCCAAAGACCTCTTGATTCAGTCATAATACACAAGGGTGCACTTTATTCCAAAACAAAACAAGGCCTGTAAATGTGGCAGCTTTATGTTATCATGTTATTGTCTGTCGGCCGTGACTATCAGATGTTCGCAGTCTGTTCATATTATTTTGTCTGCACGTTGTGTTTCAGGCAAGCCGGACGACAATGGCAAAATGCACGTGACTCTCTGTGATCTCATCATGCCCTGGGAGTCCATGAGTGCCACCCAGAAAAAGAGTCTTAGTCAGCGCTACCAGATGGGGTGTGACTGCAAGGTGATTTTATCTGGAGACACATAATAACCACTACTGTTGCACAGGATGTTAAAGACGTCTGTCTTTCTCTGAAAACAGACATTATGCAGTATGTTTTACTATTTAAGACGTTAATGTCAAAGGAGTAAATGCCTTACACTGTTAAAAAAACATAAAACACATCTTAAATGATGGTAACATCTTACATTAAAGATAATAATAAGAAAGATAATAGTAGTAGGTTAAATTAAAGGTAAAATTATACTTTAAATAAGTGGTATATGCTAATGCATACACCTTAAAAATCTTCTGTAAAATGATACTTTTCCACTGTTTTCTTGTACATTTGTGGTCTTTTTTAAAGTAGACAAAAAAAATCAAGTAATAAAAAGGAAACTGTCCCGGAGCTGGGGCGCCAGAAATATACTGTAAAATAAGTAGTTTTTATCATATTTCAAAAATATGTGAAAAATCTGTAAAACTCTGTAACATTGCAAAATGTTTATCATGTCCCAAAAAACCCTGTAGTGTATGAATTTAGTTCACATTTGAGTTTCGGGCCACTTACATTTCCTTAAATAAATCGATGACATGTATTTATGTATGGAGTTAATACTTTGAATATCAAAAGAAGATATTTTAAGAAATGAAAAGTGGCCTTTTGTCCACACAATTGAAGTCCATATGGTCCATGTGGTTCGGTTGCCAACGTTCTTCAAAATATCTTCTTTCGTGTCATACAGGTTCAAAATGGCATCCGGGTGAATAAATAAAGAAAGAATTTTCCTTTTTAGGTGAACTGTCCCTTGTTGTTTTTGCTTTGCCCAGATCACACGCTGTGCGACCTTCCCGTGCGAGATCAGTGCCCCTGAGGAGTGTCTGTGGACGGATTGGGTGACGGAGAAGATCATTCACGGACGCCAGTCTGACCACTACGCCTGCATCAAAAGAGGGGACGGCTCCTGCGCCTGGTATCGTGGAGTCGCTCCCCCCAAGAAGGAGTTCATGGACGTGGAGGATCCTTAATCTGTCTCTTCCTCCCTCTCCACGTCGCTCGATCTGAGGCTCTTACAAATATCATAGATGTAAGTTAATATCAACATAAAGACAAAACTCTGCCAAATTGAAATGTTAAGGTTAGATTAGTATAACGTCTTCATTAGATATCGCAACACGAGACAGGACTGGAGTAAACTGGCACCCAGAAAACACAGCCCATTGTGTGAGGGACAATCTTTTAATGCGAGCACTTTCTGCCCCCAACAGCGCTTAGATTTCTCTCGCCAAATAGAGCATATCATTTTTCCAAAACTGCAGTTTTTAAACGTCTCTCGATTTCTGGCATTTTGCTCCAAACCCACACGGGGCGGGGGCGACAGTGACAGTATTACTATTGAAGGTAGTGTAATTTCCATGGCAACTGGTCCACTCAGATAAATGGTGAGGCAGGACTTCCCAGATTGTTCAAAGGTGTGCCGGGACCACGAAAGAACTTTTAACAGACGGCGGGGATTTGGAAAAACACAAATTTAAGACCAAAATCAATGTCGCATGAATTTGTGAGGGAAGCAAAATAGTGCTGCTGACCAAATTGCAGAATGTTGAACTGTTGTATATGAAGCTGACGCTCACTTTTATCATGCTTTACATTCCTACCGTGTGTATCTGCTTCACGTCATATCCTTTTTATATACAGAAATGAGGGAATTACAATGTAAACTCTACTATACTATACAGACGACAGTTCTAGTGTTCATAAATTTAGTTATATACGATCAATTCCTCACCGTATTTGGATTTTTATGCGCATTTATGATTGAAGCATCCCCTTGTTTTGTAAGTATGTCTGTTTGCTTTTCTAAATCTTTATTTACAAACACATTCAATGAGTTGATTTGTTCGATTTACGCATTCATTGCTCCGGTAATGAGTTGAACTTGTTGCACTTTCTTAAAAAAAAAAGAACAAGACAAAACCAGGAGGCCTGTCTCTGCTTTTTGTAACTCTGCTTGTCTTTCACAATAGCGACTTTTAAATGCCTTCATGCCTATTTTGCAACCGTTATCCAAGATCCCAGTGAGCTCTTTTACCTTGCGTATTGTTTTGCTGTGTCATTAGATTATGCGCCGAAAAAGGTGCATGAGAGTTTAGTTGCCATGGTAACGGGAAGACCCTTAGTTTTGCAACAAGGCCGATTGGATTTGCATGCAAAGATGCGGACCTATAGCCTTCCCGGATTCTCCACACAGAAAGAGGAAACGGTGACATGGGTTCCTTCTTCCTGTGATGTCAACAAATTCAGGAGTTTATTGGCAGCTTGAGAGAAAACAACAGAGGTGGATTGTGCTGCTGTCCCCTGATTGGCCGTCGCAGAGTCATGTGATTGACTGAGGGGTGTGGCAATAAAATACTAGTTGCTATGCGCTGACAGGGTGAACCATGTGGCCCAGTGTGGTCAGGGAGAGAGAGACGGCATGATTGGAAATTCGGACAGTTTAAAGGCATCACAATCATTGTATAAAGTCAACATCATTTGGGAGCATTATTTAGAGTACTTGTTAAATTCACGCCTTTATATTTTGGCTATCAGTGTTCCAGCATAAGTGTATGAAGCTTTTTACCTTAAGTGTAAATTAAATTAAGATTTGTTTTTAATATCATCACTTTTTCCTTCATGCAGAAACATCGCCATAAACAAGCTTGAACTCTTGCGAATACGCTCTATACCGTTGATCTACAAGGTTAATGTTTAATACACACCGAGCTTTAACTCCTTACAGTAAACTGCTTTGTATTAAATGTTAAATGGCGTAAGTTAAATGATTTTTTTTCCATGTTTCTACTTTTTTTATATGTATTATTACCTTTGATTTATATGATCATGGTGTTATTTTTTACTTGTCTTTTGTCTTTCTCTTTAATGATTTGCGGAAAAGTACAGGAATGTGAGCTCGTGTCTGAACCACATGAGAGTTGTGGTAGAAAAACCAGACTATGCATGTGTTTGATGCTTTCTGTTATTCCCATGTGGATGTTCACTTGACGGATAAATATACAGTATTACCAAGTAAAACATTAAACTACATATTTTTGTCTCGCTGGTATTTTTTACATCATTAAATATTTGCACACGCACATTAATGTAAAGACTGTTAAGGCTTTGTGGCCCAAACTTTCAGTAGACCTCCCAAAGAATCAAAAACTGTTGAGTAGTTTTAAATTAATGCAATTCATATAAAATATGAATCTAAATTAAATAGTTAAATTACTAGCCACTAACCAGACTGATAACTAAACACAGAACAGAAGTTAACTTTGTGCCAGATGTTTACATCGAAGAAACCATCTATAGGCCTAGATATAAATATTGGTATTAGTGGAAGGGATTATTTCCCATTCTAGAGCTATTTCAATAATATTTTTACACTAACTGTGTTCAAATATTTCATAAGCATCTGCAACTAGACGTTATTGATCTCTACGTAATACAAAAAAAATCCTAAATTTTAACTTACAGATAACAAAATCAATACATTGAACCAATATATAAAAGTAAACTGTTTAGAGCTGCTGTCAGCTGATATCATTTGTCGGTCCAATACAGGCAGTCAGCCGTCTGAATCATAAACCAGACACCAAGCACGTGGCATCAACATCTGTGATGTCTCCTGTGTTAAATAGTTCAACACATCTGTCAGCTGTTTATTCATTAGTCTATTAAGAACCGTTATTAAAGCGGGGCTTTCTGTGCCACCCACTGCCGGGTTGAGTATTTTATGAAAGTCTTGGTGCACATAGAAATATTTACAGTAAATGTGCAAAAATTGTTTATGCGCATCATCCAGCATGATCTTCAAATGATCGCACACTGCCCTCATGTGTCAGGAATGAATACGTCTTCAAAAAAATAAACAAGGTCCACTGTGGGTTCACTCCGTAAATTACAACAAACCACGGGTTTATTTTGTCAGCTGTCTGTTTATTTCATCATGTCATAATGATGAAAACAAGTACATAACTCAGATCAAAGTTCACAGTGAGTGCAGAGTATGGATCCGACAGCCGAACTGAGGCTTTTAGTCTTTAAGGCACACTGGAACCATGAAATGCTCTTAAACACCATTTAATAGTGTAATGTATTCAATTATGATGCAAATGTCATTTCAAAACGTTAACAGTATGTACAAACTGTATATCCTAAAAGTCTGATGGTTTAATGATTTCAATGAAGGCTTTAAGAGCATTTAAGCACCAAACCTTTAAAATAAACTCTTCCTGAGAAATGCGTGCAATAAAATATGCAGACTGCCCTTTTGGCATCAAGTGAAATAGTTCTTAGGTATTAAAAATCTGTTCTTGATTATTCAGGGCAGATCATAGCCAAGGAATAGACAACAGCGGATCGAAAATTGCAGCATTTGGGACCAAATACAATTCTCTGTAAATTATACTTTAAAGGATATAGATTTTTCAGGTAAATTAACAAAACTTTGTATTTAAATTTTAAATAAATAAAAAAACAATACCTCGTGTGCACTATACAAAACAGTCACATCCTTGGCAAGCTTTTTTTTATCGTTTTTGCAAAAACATCTTCAAGAAGAACGACTGATTGGACAGTGACTCCTGCATTGAGTCTTGATGGGACAGTCTTCTGATCGGCCGGCGCTCACAGCCCTTTGTTGAAGTAAACATATCTGACACGGTCTCCATACTGTGAGACGATGGATTCCCTGAGCTCGGGTTCCAACTTGGATACAGCAATGGAACTGCAAATCAAGAACCACATAATCAAAACCTTACCACGGTAAACAATCTCAAATGACCGATAACTCCGGTATGACAGGGAAACCACGGCTATTGCTATACGAGATCTGAAATGAGCTTTTTAGTGAGAAATAAATTCAAAGAAAAGCATCTGGAAATTCATATGAATGAGCGTCATTGCTGGGATTCAAACTTCCTCACAGGACAAAAAGCTTGTGGGTTTGATTTCCAAGGAACACACAAACAATAATAATGCACTGTAAGTCACTTCGAATAAAAGCGCAAGTCAGATGCGTATCAGTAACTGAACATAAAACAAAATGTTAAATGCTTTCGTATTTGCAAATCACTTTGTATAAAAGTGTCCAGCTCATAATGTACATGCAAATATATATGTGTTTGGAAACACTTCGGTAACAGTTTTCGGTGAAATAAAAAGTGGCATTTGAATGCAAACTTTACCATCTCTGAGGAAACAGTGAACACGCTGCAGGCACCATGAAGACCAAACTATGAAGAAGAGAAAGCATTTGAAATCGAGTCCAATAGCATCTTCACAAACTAGCATGTGAATGGTCAATATTTTTATAATAAATAAAGTGATCACTTACAATACACCAACCATCATGACCTGCAGTGGCCCATGAAGAAATTTGATTTTCTGTAAATAAATATTTACATGTGTCATATTTTGCACATCATGGTGGAAGACCCCTGGTTCAAAAACCCTTTTAATAGTTTTTTGCCAGACAGTACAGTGAAGAGAGACAATAAATGATGGGATGAGAGAGGGTTACAGGAGCTGGGAAAGATACATGAGCCGGGATTCAAACTGGAGTAGCCTGCAGCACTTTTTCCTCAACATGTAAATCCACTGGACATCTGGCGCCGACCCAAAAACACATTTAAATTAGTTTTGTCTATATGAGACAAAAAGCCACTCTAACTGCCTTTATATTTACTGAACTTTTATACCATTCCTTTGTCCACAAACATGTTTCAAAGACATTTTTAGATTTTCTTGTATAAAACAATGATGAAGGGGCATACTGTATGTATGCGTTTTCCATCCAAAAAAAATCAGTGAGTTACAGATTAAATGTTTATGAGACTGACCGCTTCTGCTTAAAGGGTCTTTCTAAAGCCAGAATCTATACCAGACACGCATGCACATCATGAACTGTCTCCTCTATTGCACTGCGAGGTACTCGAGCGCTAAATGCCATGAGACTCACCTGCATGAATCGATATTTTTCCAGCCTCTGCATAATAATTGGAAGTATAACTGAAACAACACAAAAAGAAAAACAGCTCAAGTCACTGACAGGTGAGTGTCGTCTGTTTTTTAGCTCTGATATCTAATAACCCTGGCCGTACTCCGTCAACTCTCTGTACTTACTCATGCCTGGTGCTGCCATGGTAACACGAGAGATGACCACCTGCGTGATGCCCTTGACAGCTGCTTTCTATAACAAACAGAAAATGTGATCAGACGACAGCAATCGGTCTTCTAAAAGTGTTTCTAAAGTCAGGAAAATGCTAACAATGAAACATACCTACGCGTCAATATCTATCTATGTGGACAGAACTCACAAGTTGAGCAATGTTCATTTTGTAAATAAAATCACTGATTATAGGCTGTTTTTATTTAATCCTACCTGGGGCCTGTTTCAGAAAGGAGGTTAAGTGAAAAAGGCGCATGCCCCTGGGAATACCTGCTTTAAGACCCCGGGAATCCCTGGGCGGAGTTAATTAGGAGGAAAATTAGGAAGGAGTTAAAGATCGTGAAATAAAACAATAGAGAGCAAAAATGCAGTGTACATTATTTACAGCAATAATATGACATTAAATCGATCTAAACGGATAAATAAGAAGACGGTATTATGTGATGTCATCAAGTATGTTGTTGAAACAACCTTGTTCAAACGACAGATGTGTGACTAATGTTTTTGGGAAACAGTCCTGAGCAGTTAGTTTCTCATTCAATGCGTCGTACTATGGTGGTTAACCAGCGAGTTATGTCGAACCCTGGTCGGGAGAAGGTTTCCTATGGTAAACTCAAGAGTTTCTTCTTATTACCCTCTTTTTATTACCAATTCATTTCATACATTCATTCATTCATTCATTGCACACATTTTGACTAAAATGTCATATGTGCTTTTATAGAGTATCACATGAAGAGGCTGAATTAATTCATAAGGAGGTACATTTATTTGTAACAATTTAATTGTAACAAACTTTTTGGATTCATTTAATGATTAATTTATTTGTTTATTGGCACATGTATCGGTTTGGTAATTTATTGATATATTTAAATATATATTAACAAATATAAATGTAAGTCATTGTCCATCCTCCGTAGCTTTCTATATAACACCGGGGATGTAGAGTACATTAGTAAATCCACTGCATGCAGAGCGGTGACCAAAGTGTGCCTCGAACTCAAGCGCTTTCTCAAGCTTTTTTTGTGCCATTGCCAGGGTGAAGCGTAATATCGGTGCATTAATCATGGCTGTGGTGCATGCGCTTAACTCAATCTCGATCTCAGATCAGCTGTTCTGAAATCCAAAACTCCAAGTTTCTCATCTCAAAGTAAATCAACTAAGAGTTCAAGGTTTAAATTCAGGTTGTTTAAACCCCCTTATTGAAACAGGCCCCTGGAGGATGATTTCTGACAAGATATTAACAAATATTCCAAAAGACAAAATAGTCAAATTACATAATTTTAACCGATTAACATACGGTTAGCTCTATCATCAATAACTGAGATGCTTGAGAAGTAACGCATGGATTAATACGTTTTATTCACTGTTATTATGATCTTTCTCTGAAATGAAAGATAAAAGCATCATTCGAAAATAACCATGTTGTCATATAACTATGTCAGTGCCATGGTTTTGTCTCTCAAGATGCAAACCAGTGATGTTTTTTCTAAGGCATTTTTATAAATGCGACTTAAATATCCTAATATATCTAAGGCATAGTCCTGGCTTAAGTTAAGCCTTGTCTGTGAAACCGGGCCTATAAACTTACAAGAAATGAACAACAAATGTGTGTTATGCCGACCAGGGCGGGACGAGAGCCGCGTGGGAACGCCCTGCTCGCCACATGTGTATTTTCCAATGATGTTATATATCTTGTAAGGCGAGGTCACTTTGATATTTTGCTTACCCTTGATTGACCCAGTTTATTTCCATCTTCATCTGTCACAGAGATGCCATTCAAAATCTCCCTGAGCAGGAGAAAATGCACTTAAGGCACTTAAATGCAAATCTTGACATGTAAACTTACTAAAAAAAGAAAAATATTATGAGTTCTCACTGTTGTCTCATCATTGGAATGTTCACACAGTTAGCAGCGGCTACGGCAGCGAACGGGACCCAGCGAGCCACCAGCGGAGGAGCTGTCTGTGAAGAGGAAGGTTAAAGAAAAGGATGTACAATGCTGGTGCTTCCATATTATTTATATACTGTAGTATTGAACCCAGAACACCGTTTTGGTTATGTATTTGCTGTACAATTGATACCTTTGTGTAGAGGTTAAGCCCCACCGCAGTGGCCAGTGCTGTGCTGGTGGCTGTTACATAAGCAACTCCAATCTGCCTGGGGCAAAAATACACAAACAAAATAGTTAACAATGCTTGTAAAGCTGTTTTTAAACCTTTACCTCTCGCTGGTGAGTTCTTTCCCAGACATCTGTTACTGATTCTCCAAGTATCACGGGATTGTCACATATTGCGCAGTAACATCTAGACCCAGTCTTGCTTGGAGATGAGTGAAGTTCAAACTGTGGTAAGAATGAGGTAGCAAAGACTTACTTTGGTGTGATGGGTGATGCAGCATTGCGATTGGTGTAGTTGACCAGAGCGTTGAAAGACTGATTGACCCACTGCCAGAACACTACAGCGGGTACCGTCCTACAACATAATGCAAAACAATAACTGCACTAAACATTCTCAATCATCTTGGAAAAATCTACATTGGATCAACTGTGTACACTGCTAAATACACCAAAAATCCTAAGGGACAGGTTACCTAAAAATAAAGATTCATTCATTCGTTCGTTTACCCTCATGTGTGACTCTGTCTTCTGTGGAACACAAAAGAAGATCATTCGAGAAAAGTTTCAGTGGTTTTCTGTCAATGTGGTCCAGTGTTGTTCGGTTATACAGGTTCGGAATGACATGAGGTTGAGTAAATGACTTTAGGCTTTACTTTGCCACAGTCCTGAAACACGTGTGGTTGCAGTAAAAACATGCTAGAGACCATTTGATTGGACAACACTGCAGTGCGGGATGAGTCATCAATCATTTTTTTGGTTTTGTTTCTAAAAAGCAAAGGATGCTTGGATTTGTTTTGTAAATGTGAAGGAATATAACAGCTTCAAAGCGAAGAACTTGAGCATTCATTGCTGTGCACTTTAGCCACTGACCTGTAAAACTGCAGCATGAACCCTGTGATGGCCATTCCTCCTGGCACCTGAAATGACATTCTTCCTATAAAATTCATCCTGTCACCCGTGTCGGGGTGAAACGCAGAGTCATACAGCTTCTTTGCGTAGAACAGCTGCTCTTCAGCTGTGCCTGGAGGAATAGAGCCAGCTCTGGAGATAGAGAGAATCACTTTAAGATAGATCACTTTAACATTCATCATGGATATGGATGAACAAATAATGCCATTGAACAAATGATAATCCGTCTTCATTTCATTCACATAGTCCTTGATTGAAACGAGTGAAAAATAATGCTTTGTATGGGCAGATCAAAATAAATGTGTAGTTGAGCAGGGGGCATCACTACTAGCCATGAATCTTGATAGCTCTCAATGTTTGACAGGAAAAAGGGTAGAGAAATTAATTAAAAGAACATTTCGCCCAAAAATTTTATTTTGTTGCTTTACTTCCCACCTCACTTCTGCAACAAGGGTAAGAGGTTAGGTTAATCAATCAAAAAAAGGGAAATGCCCTGGATGGCCTTTATATCTAGCAATGACTCTGATTCCCGAGAGTCAAAAACCGTGACCTTAAAGGGTAACTCCACCCAAAAATGAAAATTCTGTCATGAATTACTCACCCATGTATAAATGTCTTTGTTCGGTTGAAAACAAAGAGAGAGATTTTGGAATAATGTTAGCAACCAACAGTTTTGAAGCACCATTGACTGCCATAGTAGGAAACATTTAAATGGTAGTTTAAAAAAAAGTGCCCCAGAACTGTTTGTTGCTGACATTATTCCAAAATATCTCTCTCTGTGTTCAACCGAACAAAGAAATGTATACATGTCTTGAACAACTAGAGGGTGAGTCATTCATGACAAAAATTTCATTTTTGGGTGGAGTTACCCTCTACAGGAAAATAAACAGATGTGAATTTGTGGTTTTCATTCACCTGCAGCTCTCTACTAAAGCTTTAGCTTCATCGAGTCTGGAGTCGGACAGCATAACAGTACGAAAGTCTGTGATGTTGAAAAAGTGTTTGAGTCGGCCCATGAATGTGGATTGATCCCATCGTGGGGCATCAATATCAAAACCTTTCGGAGCTGCCATGGTAGTCTCTCTGGTTTCAAAGGGCCTGGGTACAAACAATGCAGAAAAAAAACAAAGTAGTTATCATATTGAATAGAGGAATAAAGGTTTAAGGACTCATACTGGAGGTCAAATGACAAGAAATGCATGATCATGTCCTTTATGATTAAAGAGAAGAGACAAGTTTGTGCTGTTGAAGGTTGTCTGGGATTTCTTTTATTTGGAGTTTAGTTGAGCTTTCTATCAAACACAAAAGTGCACCTCCAAGCGATACAAAAAGAAACAAACTGATATCGTAGTGAGGCCAGTTGTGCAAACTGAAATAAAGATAACCTAGGAGACCTGGGTCTGACCGAGTTTTTGCAGTCTCAGCAGAGTTCGTGCAAACTCAAGAACCTTAGTTTTCAAATAAAACCATAACCTACAACATTCACTCTGTGTGGTCCAAAGAGAAGAAAATCCAGGACACTGGATTTCGAATGAATGAAGTTGTAGATTGTGCATTTACTAGCTTAGTTCTAGTAATGGCACTTAAGCCAGGCATTGACATAAAAGCACAAAAGGCACAACGAAAATTAAGAAAAGCATTGCAATGATCGTCAAACATGTCAAGGCCGTTTTTAATGTATCAGGAGTGTTTTACAGGTTCAACCTGGTTTACAGGTAACCGAGAAGTATGCATGTAAAATATACACTTAAGTTACAAAATAAACATCACACAACCTAAATGCATGCAAATGGTGCATGGCTAGTTAACTAGATTGGTGTGAAAGGGCAAGTTTAAGGAATGAGATACCCACGCCATGTTGTCATTCGCGATGTGGCATCACAAGATATACACAAACTATTACTAAATATGAAACATTAAGAGCCAAATTTTAAACAGCTAAACAGTAACGTGAAAAGCATTAACAGAAACAGGTGATCCTGAAGCAGGAGAAAGACATCGGCGCAAGTTCTCCAGCAGCTTGCGTCATCGGTTCACGATCACTAAACCAAACCCGGATATGAGCTCTCAAACCAACCCAGACACGAACAACAACAACAACAAATAAATACCTTTATATAGAGTGTCAACACCCTGTTCGGTGCGCTGAAGCTGGTAGTAAACAAAAAATGAAGTAAGTGTAAAACACTGTGATGATGCGGGTTTGAAACAGTAGACGAGCACGTGGCATTATCCCGTCCAATCACCGATCAGCAGATTCTCCCTCCCCTCGTGCATAAATAGAGCACATTCAGCTAAACACATATTTCACACTATAGCGTTACACATATGTGTTTCTACACGAACATATGTACATTTTCTTTTTATTTCCTCTTTGAAAGTGTAAAGAACCTTGCCATTATATCACGCCATTCGCTTGAACCAATTGATAAAACGGTTCTATTTATTTAAGAAACGTTTATTTATTATCAGAAAGAATATTACAGAAATGGGCAAACCACCTCATACATTAAACATGTTCATAGGATAAATAATACGAGATAAACAACGTAAATATATAACTTATAATAAAAAACATAAGAATGCATGGTTAATCGGAAAACATGGGAATAAATACCGTAATGATAATAATAATACGAAGAGTTTGATTCCAAAATAAGAGAACTCCATTTACATTTCTTTAAATGTTAGTGTTTTATTGTGTTATTTAGCTAGGTGTATTATTTAGTGTGTGTTTTATTATTTTGTTATTATGGCTCAAATCAAAACAAACCAAAGTTTGATTGATATTATTTGGACTGCACAATAAAAAACAGGATTTTAAATTGTTTTAAAACGAAGTAACAAACTCTTCATATGTTTAAATACACGCTGCTTCGATTGTTTTTATCGTGCTCTACGTCATTTATTTCGCGTAGGTTTTGCGTACTACGTCATCCCCTCTTCCCCCTAGTAACCCTCGTCGGCGTCTCAGGGAGGCAGAATCACAAGATGGTGAGTTAAAGCGCTTATGATGAACGTATTCTTACCTGTAAACGCGATAAAGATCTCGACTGAAATGAACTGCGTCTCCAATCATTTATGTTTTAAAATCTATCAATGTTTGCCGTCACGTCTTTGGATAGCTGTGGATTTGTTGTAATGAAAGGCTATTATTAAAGATGAGCAGCGGTTCTCGGTCGTGGATGCGATTAGCCCGCTATCGTTACACAGTTTAGATGTCACGACTCTTCTATAGTTGCTTATGCAATGCTCTTTATTCATAGTTTTATACGGATTCGAGTGGAAAATGACACCAAGAGCTGTTTTATTAGTTTTAACGTCATTCGAGCGGAATTGCTGCCTTTGAACTCTGTTTGTTGACGCTCCTGCGCACGACGTCATTGTTGCATGTATGGCATACATTCAAAAGATTGTATAATATTACGTTTTTATTGGACTTTTAGGGTTTGCTATCAATTTTACGGAAACTGAAAAGCACCCCTGATCAGGAGGTGCGGATCTTGCTCCTGGGGCTCGACAATGGTGGCAAGACCACCTTACTGAAGCAGCTGGCGTCTGAAGACATTACTCATATTACTCCAACACAGGTGACAAAGTTACTCTAAAATCTGCCTTTACATCTCAAAATAAAGCTTATTACATTTGCAAATGTATCAGATGCTTTTCATTCGTAAAATCTACAACATTTATTTTTCTTTAGGGTTTTAATATCAAGAGTGTCCAGTCACAAGGGTTCAAGTTAAATGTGTGGGATATCGGTGGTCAGAGAAAGATCAGGCCCTACTGGAGGAATTACTTTGAGAACACGGATGTATTGGTGAGATTATTTGACGGATTAACGGCATTGCGACACTTCCAAAATACAATTATTTACTAAACACTCATTTCTATTTCAGATTTATGTCATTGATAGTGCAGACCGCAAAAGGTTTGAAGAAACGGGACAGGTGAGGCACAGTTACCTACGGTTCTTTCCCTGTAGTTTGTGCATTCAGTGTTTAATACATTTTTGATCTAAACACAGGAGCTGGCTGAGTTGCTCGATGAAGAAAAGCTCAGTGGTGTCCCAGTCCTGGTCTTTGCTAATAAGCAGGACCTGCTGACTGCAGCTCCAGCATCTGAGATAGCTGAGGGTTTGAATCTACACACTATCAGGGACAGAGTGTGGCAGATCCAGTCCTGTTCTGCCCTCACAGGTGAAGGAGTCCAGGTAAATTAACTTTATGTACAAGAGTGATTTACAAAACATTCACCACTGTTCTTAATAATACGTTCTTATAATTGACTCGCATGTTCTTTTTCAGGATGGCATGAATTGGGTTTGTAAGAGTGTGAATGCCAAGAGGAAATAGAGCTGTGTACTCTCACTGTGGCTTTTACCCCTGGGCATGTCGGGGGTACCTTGGAATGTTAAAACAAAGGTCATTAGTTTGTCAATAAATGTAGAAAATGAAGGCAACCCCTAAAAACTATTTTTTAATCGGTTTCTGCCTCTCTGCAGAGGACTACTATGGTCAACGGAGCTCTGTACTGAAAGGAATTATTTCAGAGATTGTCCTATTGCTAAACTTAGAAATGATAAAAATGAGAGATTATAGTCTTTATGGTTTAACATTTCACTTCCGTGGATTTGGAGAAAGGCAATGTTTTCATTTATACATTCCATATCTTAATTCTACCTTAATTTCTCGAGATAAATCACTCATGTTTTTATAACGAATGTTCTAGATATTTAGAAGACTTTGTTACCGATTTGGTGAAGTGAAGTGAGATCCTTCACAGTTTCATTCAATAGCTTTACTTCTGCATTTTTCACGTCACTGACAAATTCCTAGTTACAGCATCATATATTTTGAGAATGTTTTTTGAGAGTATAAAAGAGATGATGGGACCCAAATACAACATATCGTTAACACCAGTATGTACAAACGGAAAAAGGGAAACCATCTACAGATAAACAGAATATGAAATACATTTTTAATACATGTAAATAATGTTCCACACAGCGAATTATTTTTCAAATGCTGCATTTTGAAAGTTCTATACTTTGTGGCCTGTACAGCTGTAATCTACATAGTTATTATTACAAAATATTGTAAATTTTGTGTCACCACATCATAAATATTCCTGTAATGAATGCCATAATGTGTGTCTTATCACTGAAGCATACTGAATAAAAAAACTGAAAACAACTGTTTCAACAAAATTGTGTTTTACTATTAGAATATGATATTCTTACATATATTTGAGAGTTTTAGTGATTTACTGTTCCTGTGCTCATATGGATGCAATGTCTGTCAGACGCACACCATCGCAACATATGGTGTCGACAGAGATATAGCAACTCTTCTAGCCACACTTTCACTACACCTTCACCCATTTAATATTCCTCATTATGGTATATTTCCTGTATTCTGTTGCTCTAACACGAAGATGTCTAATTTCAGTAGAAAGTCAAGTGTTTTATCATTTAAAGGGATAGTCCTCCCACAATGAATTCTTTCATGAATTACTTATCCTTACGTTGTTCCAAACCTGTATACATTAGTTTGTTCTGTTGAACTCAAGGAAAGATATTTCGATGAATGATAGCAACTGTGATTTCTGGAGGACTATTGACTACTATAGTAGAACACATGTTGTATTTTTTGTCTTGTTAAACACAAAAGAAGATATTTTGAAGAATGTAGGAAAACAAACAGTTCTGATGCACCTTTGACAACTACCCCAGCAATCTCAGTTGCTAACATTCTTCTAAATATCTTTCTTTGTGTACAACCAAACCAAGAAATGTATATAGGTCTGGAACTACTCGAGGTTGAGTAATTCATGACAGACCTTTCATTTTTAGGTGGACTATCACTTATGACATAAGTGTTGTAAAGGTGGCGCTATTGTCCACA
This sequence comes from Barbatula barbatula, assembly GCF_947034865.1. NCBI lineage: Eukaryota > Metazoa > Chordata > Actinopteri > Cypriniformes > Nemacheilidae > Barbatula > Barbatula barbatula. The sequence continues at coordinate 5,417,163 of NC_136779.1, forward strand.
TTTACCATCCTTGCAATCTTTTTTTAGTTCCTAATTTCGATTGAACTGACATTATAAGGTTGAAAATGCTTATCTTTTATTATCTAACCGACATAATGCAGTCTAATACAGTTATTGAGTTTGTTGTAACGGTAAAAATATTTGTATTTAATATTCCAATATAATGCGTTTCTTCCCATGGCATAATTAATTGTTTCATTATAGAAAAAGTGAAGTAAGCACAGACCGACTGCCATTTATATTACCACAGTATACTATAAGTACTATAAATATCATGGTTAAACTTTACTAAAGTGAGGCTATGGTAAATTTGTAGTTGCTATGGTTTTCTATGAGAAACTGTTTAATTTCATTAATGTTTATTTTTCCAGATAAAGCAGTGCATTATCTCTTCTTGACATGTATGAGCCCTTTATTCGGCATTAGCATTGACACAAATGTCAACAGAAACCGTGATTGCACGTCTGCCCATTGTTAGGACATTCTCCTGTGAATTTGCATGTTTAGTGGTTCTCTAGCTTTAATCTTAATCGAATCAATTTCAGTTCATTAAATCAAAATGAGCCGGACTGACTGTGTTTGATCTCTAATGAGCAAAACAGGCTGCGTCTTCTTAAAAGAATCTCATTTTGTCTTTATGTTCGTGCTATTAAAGAGTGAACCGCAGCCAAACATAAACATCGACACACTGTCCCCCCTTTTTTCTTTTGAAGCAGGTGTATTTCTTTAAAAGGAGTAATGAAGACATGAATGGCGATCCCCATAGCTGAATAGCCAACAAGACTTTTGTTTATATGTGAACACACCCGAACACTCCCTCTGTTTGTTTTTGGCCTTAAGGGATACAGCTATACCCCCAATAGGCATGAGCACTTCAATACCGCATCATTTTTGTCACGCCGACAACAGTTAATTAACATTTTTTATTGTAAGGTTGGGTTTAGAGTTTGGGTAGGTGTTGGCATTAGCTTATGTAATTTATTGTAATTTTGTGGCGAGATTTTGCACCACTTCCGGCCGTAGCTGTTTCCCTTCTAGCCACACCTCTGCTTCCACACACACCGCGTCTTCAAGCGACACTCAAGCAAGCTGACACATGCACTCTCAGTGAAACGGGCGGGCTTTAATAAGCCTGAATAAATCCTTTGCCAGCCTGCTCTTTGAGAAAGGCAATTAGACAGGCCTCAATACCTCCCTCTACATGCTAGTGAAGGACCAAGCCCACATCCAGCATTCTTATCCACAGGTTTTTCTTCCATCTGGCCTTTAGACAAGCTTGAGTAGAAAGTCTGCGCCTTTTTGAAATCTGCTTTTTGAAGTGAGAGGCTTTTCTCTGTGATTTTAACTAGTAGCCTTGAAGTGTGGCTAATTTTGTGGGATGCAGACAGACATCCTTGAGCAACAAAGTTCTGTGGAATGGATTATTACGGTGTAAAGGAAAATGTCAGGGTATGATGGCTTACGGTGGCTTGATTTTTTAATCTTAAGGTATTTCCCAAAATCGTTTTATATTTGTTTATATTTTTAGAGCTGTCAAACGATTCATCGCATCCAGATTAAACGTTTGTGCTTACAAAGTATATGTCTGTGTACTGTTTATATTCCTTCTTTCATTTATAAACACAAAGACCGCCATTTACATATATTTAGGAAATAGTATGATGTATTTATTTATATTAAACGTTTATTAATTTTGATCATTTAGAAATTGCTTAAAGATTAAAAGTTTGTCTTTACATAATATATGTCTGTGTACTGTGCATATGCATTTTGTATTTAGAACCACATACATGCAAATATTTAAAATATTGATTTATTAATAAGTAAATTAACGTTTATATATGATTTCTACATAAATAAATGCCTAAAAATATTTCCTGTATAAAAATGCATGTTTTGGTGTTTATAGACACAAAACTAATATGCAGACTACACATACATATATAATGTAAACGCAAATTTCTATTCTGGAGGAGATTAATCGCTATAAATCGTTTGACAGCCATAATATATAATACATATTATTTTAAAATGTATTTGATTCATTTTATCACAAAGTTATTTTAACTCACATAATTTGAAACCCATTATGCGGTAGAAACCTAAACATTCTCGAACTGACCAACATTAAAATCATTATTCATGAATAATCTTCTCCAATGCAGCTCTTCTCAAAATATAGTACATTCTGGGTTTTTCTGTTGGGTGAATTAATGTTTGTCTACAGAAACAGAAATAAAATCAACTGCTATCTCATGTGTCTTCTCTTCTTTCAAAACAGACCGCCAGGCTTAAAGGAACAGTTAAACCAAAAATGATAATCATGTGACTATTTACCAAACCTGAATGGCTCTCTTATTCTGCGAAACACAAAAGAAGATTTTGAAGAATGGCGGTAACCAAACAACATTGGATCCCATTGACTTTCATTCTTTAGACTGCAACATTTCTAAAATATCTTCTTTTGCGTTCCGCAGAAGAAAGAGTCTAAATGAAGCATGGGTGAATAAATGAATTTTTATTTTAAGGGATCAACTATCCCTTTAAATATAATACATTTGTTTTGTTGGATTAACACTTAATTTTAAAAGCACATGCCCATCTAACAGTAACAATGGTGCGATGGCTCCTGTCTTCAAATCTTAGTTTGTGCTTCTCAGCATCTGTTCCTTTGACACAGAAATGGACTAGTCCAGGGTTGGATTAGTGGTCGATCTCACCTTATCTAAGATCAAGAGGCTTTCTTGCAATGACATCCCGAGGTCTGTGTAACCATAGCAACTCTGAGGGACCTTATTGTGGCTTTAATGTTGCACCAATAAAAGAACAACATCAATTTTGATCTCATTGATGGAATATACTCTCATTTGACTTTGAGTTTATTCATTTCCATTCTGGACACGCTAGATTTATACCTGCTCAGTGCTGCTGATGATACTATCGTCTTACTTTCATTCCTTTGTAGTCTCGCAAACATATTTCCCCACATCATTTACAGTCGTGCATTTGGCAGACGCTTTTATCCAAAGTCACTTACAGCGCATTTGTGTGTGACCTTGACATTGACAGCGGCATGCACAGAAAGCTACATAACCTGCATGCTAAATGAATAAAACTGCCATAGACCTATTTTAGTGTGTCACTATTTATTTCTATCCATGACCCTACATATGCATATGGATTAGTGAAGAGATATTTGTATGGCGTCATAAACACACATGCAGACGGAAGCACTCACAGCGGTTTCATCGGCGGTTCGGGCAGTAGCACCTCTTTTTTTGAGTGCCATTAAAATACAGGCTGTCAGAGGGGTGCAGTGAAGGAGATATAATTATGCACCTCAGCCAGACACAAAAGGCCCAACACCCACACAGATCTCCACACGGAGCAGTCAGGCTTTGCCACACGGGACACGGTATCAAAGATCATCTGGATCATGTCAGCACATTCAGATGTACATCTAATGACAGCGTTATCATTCTGAAAACACATGGAATGTGCTTCATCTCTATCCGTTGTTGTTGCGGATATCTAAGCGGGTCCATACCTGTTTTTCTCAACCGTGCGCCACTATATATGTGCATGTGTGTGTGAGGGGGAGGAGTTAGCAGCACAGTCAATGTCTTGTTGCGTTTTTACTGTGCATTTTGATGGGAATCAGGCAGCTGTTTTGCAGCTGCTACATAAACCCTGAGTCCTCATTGGAACGTGTTCTAGAAAATAAAGGGAAAGTTAATAGAAAAATGATTCATACTCATGTTGTTCGAAACGTGTATGACTGCAAAACACAAAAGAAGATATTTTGAGAATGTCTCAGTGGGCGTAAGTCCATGCAATGGAAGTCAATGGGGGCCGATGTTGATTGGTTAATACTTACTTGGTTCTAAATGTAGTGCATTTTTTAGAAGAAAGTCATATACAGGTTTGGAATGGTTTATGGATGAGTAAAAAATGAAAGGATTTTTACTTTTGCGTGAACTGTCCCTCTAGATGCAGAATAGCCGAAGTATAACACAGTAGAGCCCTGCAAGTGCCTTAAATCCAGGCCCCTTCCCGGCCCTGGCCAGAGACGCTCAGGTCGGTGCCCGCTTAGAGCCAATGTTAGGTAAAAGTTTATTATCACCACAATAGTAAGGGCACTTTTTTATAAACTGAGGTACTCTGCTGCTTGCACGGCGAACGTGCTGAAAACAAACGAAAATGTGTAAAATAATAGGCAGATTTATTTGACCTTACACTTAAAAGTCTAGTCCCAAACAGAAAATGAGACAGTCTCAAGAACAATCTCTTAAAGAACAAGGTTTTAGTCCAGTCCTAATTTCCTTTACCACTTGTCCTGCTGCGCTGTTGGAACGCTCACTGCTACAGCTGCTGGCAGGAACACTAAACACCGTGAAAAGTGGACGAGGTAAAACCTGTGCGAACGCGCTGGCTCAACTGCAGATCTTAAAAATCTGGTACTTGAAGAGTGTTTTGCAGCTGAAATAACAGTAAGACGCAGTGCGAAAAGTCTGTCTAGCATAAATCATTAAATGTGTCTTTTAATTACTTTTGTTAAGGAAAGCAACGCTTATTGTATAACATCTGAAAGTCGCTGAACAAGCCCTGTGTCTTCAATCTGCACAATATGCGTTTGAACCTCAACCTTTCTTCAATTTTGGCCAGCGCTTCCCCTTTAGCATTGCAGAGGCTGTCAGGCGAGAGAATGAATGAAGGGGAGAGAAAGAGGTTTGATGAAAGAGATGTGGGGGGTGGAGCGAGAGGAGAGAGGAATAAAAGCGAAGCCAGGAGAGATGCACAGGTGTCTGTGTCAGATCATTGGGTCCGCTGAGAGTTGGCAGAGGAAGGGGAGGGGCGAAAGAGGCTGGTGTTCTGTAACAGCGGGCTTATGTGGAGGGATGATCTGGGTCACAAGGTTCCCAGCATCTCCACTGACACACACAGGGGAGTGAAGCTCATCACCACCATCCTGTTATTCATTCTGTTGGCAGCATGAAATGCAGGAAAAAAATAAATGCCGAAACTAGTATGATATGGATATAGCTCATCCTGAAGTCCTGCGCAATAGTATAAGTTCGTTTTTTGCGTACAGTTATTTTTTCAGATTTTCACCTTTTAGGAATCAAATGTCGTGATTTGTTTTAAGAGGTTTTGTGTTAAACAAATTTTTTTTGGTATAAACTATTTTGTAGGACGTAAACAACACGAGTACAGCTCTCCGTTTTTATTTTCACATTAATGAGTCTTAAAAGGACAGTTTACGCAAAAATAACAATTCTGTCATCATTTACTCATCCTCAAGTTGTTCCAAATCTGTCTACATTTCTTTGTTCTGATGAACACAGACAAAGATATTTATAATACCTGTAACACAATAGTTCTTAGCCACCATTGACTACCATAGTAAGAAAAATTACAATGTTTGTCAAAAGTGCTTCAGAACCGTTGGCTTTCCTACATTCTTCAAAATACTGTATCTTATTTTGTGTTCAACAGAACAAAGATATTTACAAAGAAATCCTTCCTACTATGGTATGGTCAATGGTGGACAAGAATTCTTCAGAATATCTTTCTCAGTATCCAAAACAAGACATGTATACAGATTTGGAACAACTTGAGGGTGAGGAAGTCATTTATTTAATGAAAATGTTTGGGTGAACTGTTCCTTTAATTCAGTTCTAAATCTTCAGCTTTTCAAATCAAACACCAGTCACATTTATTACCATCTGAGAGGGAAACAGCCTCCGTAAGCACTTGCCAAGACATTAATCCATCCAGGGTCACTGACAAAAAGCAGAGATCTATTAAGTATTAATGACAGGCTGAGCACTGCCAAATCCCTGCTTCCCATATGTAAAATGAGGGAAAACAACTGCATTGTTGTATTCGGAAGCACATTTATGAGTGGTTGTGTGCCCATACAATGAAAGTCAATAGGGGCTGATGTTGTTTGGTTACCGCATTCTTCAAAATATCTTCTTTTGTGTTCTGCAGAAGAAAGTCATACAGGTTTAAGATTACATGAGGGTGAATAAATGATGAGAGTGTATATCTCCTTAAAAATCTCTTTGACATTTTTATTGCCTTGGTTAATGTAAAGTCTGAGGTCCCAGTCAGGTCTATCTTCATCTTGGTAACGGCCACGTTCCACGATCCAATCACTTCATGTTGGAAAATGCAAACCACGCCCCCTAATGTTATTCTGTTTCACTCAATAGTATGTTACATTACATCAGTAAAACGAGTTCCGAATGCCATTTCATGTTAGCTTCAATGTTTATTGGGCATAGCACATTAACGCTCGGTTCTTGCTGCTGGGTAAAAAGGAGCAATACAGACGCAATGGTGCATTGAGTTCTATCTTCCGTTCCTTGCAGCTGGTGCCCCCTCCTCGGAGGAAATGTTTAGCGGTTAGACGTTTCAGTATCATCATTGCACATTTCTTGAATCAAAAGCATCTCTTTGATTAATGTCATTATCACTTCTATTAAATCGTGTCTTAAATCATTAACTTCAATGGCTCAGATGTCTGTCCTGGAGCTAACAAATTACCAGTTAAGACATCTGGCAAATTCACTCTGCATCAGATCTGCGGAGACATCACAGTGGCTTTCTCAGCCTCCCTTGTCATGGCGACCAACCCCCCCTTCCCCGAGTCCCCCCGTCATTCTTGCCGACTCCGGTCAACACATTCCGGGCATAAGTGGGCAGGAGGCAGCCGAGGAGGAATGACAAGTTTGATCGTTCAGAACAAGGCGGTCGGCCTTTAACTAGCATTTTTCCTTGTGGAGACAAAAATTGCCTCATTGACACATACATAGATTCATTCAAATGGAGAAACACCCCGAGGTCATAAAAATCTCTCTCACTAATGCACACGTACACACATACAGCGAGCGACTCACCGCAGGGGCTGGGCGAATAATTTCATGGTGCCAGCGGAGACAGATTCCTCTCAAATATGACCAAAGGCATTTCCAACGGCATGACACACACTCCCTCCTTCCGCTGATTTTGAAGGCTGGAAAGGGCACATGATGAAGAGGACGATCTTGAGGCAAATATCAGCAAAAAATGTTGGACAATGGAGGCCAGTCCACACTTGAACCTGCGCCTGCTTTATTAGAGCCTTTTAAAATAGCTCGATGGAAGAATATATTCTGAGCTTACTCCTGTAAAATAGTTTCACTTTTAAAAAGATTCTTATAAACTCAGCTGAGGGAGTTTTTAAGAACATTGAGAGCTGACACACATACACAAACTGCTGAAATGAGAGAGGCAGTGGCCAGGACTGCTGAAGTATTTTGGCCTGTGAAAACAGGTTTAGAGAGAAAAGGGGATATTATTGCCTAAGAGGAAAACTTTCCATAAATCTAATAGACGCTCAGCTTCCTCTGGGACCCTCTAATAGAAGGTCTGGCTACAATAAGCCTCAAAATCAGCTACTGAGTATAAAATTATGCGAACCATATGGGATTTTAAGGCGGAACAGCAGATGCTTGTGGGATTCCAGAGAGAAATATTTAGGAGTGCCACACCCACTTATTTACAGTATGAATGTTGATTCACAATAATTTAATGAAAATAAAAGAAATTGATAAATTAAGCTTTAGTCACCTTGACAAATGCAGTGTTGGGAAAGCAACTGTATCTAATTAAAAACATGTTTTTTATATACATAAAGCCCCTATAGAGTACTCCAGAGACGATGTATTTCTGTATTAGCATTTTGCAGTTCCATCGCCTCAAAGTCTATGTTTTAATGGGTTTTTGATAAATCGCCTGAAAACTGTGGTAAACAGAACCTCAAAATATTTTCATGTCTTATATGACACACCTGATAACCTGCTCTTCAATCCCAATATCTAAAAACGTGGATGGAGATTCATTCATTACTAACAAGGGAACACGGTTTTAATAAAGTTTGAAAAAGTTGTCGGAGGCTTGGTGTTGGTGAAGTTGACATCGAGCGACCGTAGTGTAGTCTGTTTATAGCCGCATGTTAGCTTTTTACTTCTGGAGATCGTATTCAGGCTTCAAAAGTAACAAATGTGTGTTAATTTGTAAAGATTATCTGGATAGACAAAATGTGTATACAACATAAACCTTTGTTAATCACGGATGTTATTTTATTTTTATTTTCAGAAGACTATGGGATGAATGCATAGGTCGAGGGAACTCGTGCAGCACTTATGCAGTGTTCGGAAGTGGGATATATCCCAACACAAACCCGGAGGTAGGCTAAGATCTGGATTTAATAACATTAAAAGTATTTAGCCTATAAGCGGCCGTTGTCGGCCACAAACGATAATTGAATTCAATTAATTTCCAACTGCTCAACATTCTTTGCGGAGGTCTACCGAAAGTTAGATTTGGGCCACATAACGTTTATGTTGTTGCCGCTGAAACCAATCTTTTTGGGGTCCATGGATACTAGATTTAATATAGGGGGTTTTTACAATGTGCATCTTAGCAAAGCAGCTTTGCCGAAAACATGAGCTACTAAAGAAAAGTCGCTTACACGTGTGAGCTTTTGAAGGTAACAAAATCTTCATTTCACTATAGATACCTAAGATAAGTAAGGGTTAAAAGTAGTGTTGCTACTTTTAGTTTGTTTGACAAACTGCTATGATTGGTTTGCCACGCAATGCAGTTGCAATGTGACACATGCGATGTATATGCCATCACATTAATACACATGGGTTTAAGGCACTGACTTCATCTCATCTCACACTGAGCAATATACAGCCGGCTCCGACAGGGAAATTGGCCACACAGAGACTGTTACTACACGTGACAAATTGTACAGCATTGAGAAATACCAGATGTTTTTTCCCCCTATTCTATATGTTTATTTTCTACTCCAGTCTATGAATATCTCTGACTTTCTTTTCCATTTGCTGCATTGAAAATGCTGAGCTGCTATTTAGAGTCGAGCATCTCACATTCTTATATGAAAGTAAAGGGGCTGCCCGCTCTCAGGTTATACAAACAGCATTGATCATTCGAGCCTCACACATGTAGCCACTTGTGAGGAGAAAACATCCAATTCAGATAACTCTGGTTTAGACACGCGTTTCATTAATAAATCTTTGGTTCAACGTTCCCACTCCCTCATACACACACAACCAAACTGAAATACAGTCCTTATTTTTCTGTCAGTTGCAAATTACATTCATTATTTCCGTGGTTTAGTACAAAAAGCAAATGTCAGCGTATGCAGATCACAACCACGTTTTTCAATATTTGTTCCCAATTTATCACAAGCCACCTCCAAAGCATTGACAGGTAACTGGGTCTGTATAACAGCGCTAAACAATGAAGTGCTGGATGTGTACAACCTTATATTACACCTCGAGTAGCTGAAAAATATAAAACACAAAAAATCCAAAGCTCCAACTGAATTGATTTACGTCTCACATGTTAGTCATATGGAGAGTGAGTGGGTCCGTTACAGTTAGGAGATAAAACAATAACTGCCTACCTTTTTCTGTCAACGTATAGATAGACCAAAGCATTTTGACTTTTCATTTACATACTGGTTTCAGTTTCACAGTGTTTGTTGGGCCACATTTCATTCACCACGACCTCTTTGCATTGAATTTTTTTTTACATGAAAGTACAGTTCGTGTTTATAAAAATTCATTCACATGTAGTTTAAACCGAAGTTTGATCACATTTAGTTAGGATTTGTTAAAGATGACAGAAATCTTATTTTGTGGAACTATCAAAGTCATTTGCCCTTATGTCAATGAATATTGAAGGTGGATGTGAAGCTGGCCTATTCCCCATATCTTCCTTTGTTGGACATTTTGTATAAGCTGTCATTTTTTATTTGAACTACGCCGCTGTTTTGAGTTTAGTGTTACTATAGACCACCTTGTTTGATGTCAACGGTGGTTGCGTTTTAGTTTTTTTAACACAAACGTATGAAAAAATACAACGAACTGAATATTCATAACCAATTTAAACTGTTAAACAAACATCTTTAAGGTTTAATTAGACATTAAAGATTTAAACAAATATAAAATAAATAAAAACTGAAAACAAGAAGTGCTTCAGGACCAGGGTTTACGTTGCGATATAATCGTGCAAAGTCCTCTATAAGAGATGTTTGCAATGGTCTATTTTGAAACAGTCAGCAAAAAGAATCCGATGTTGAAATTCATTAGATAACTTTCATTCAGTCACACAAAAAGAGACAGAAATAAATGTATATAAATTTGGTTTGTCTAAAAAGCTGTAAAAGGACATGTAACAAAGTCAAGTTTATAACCCTGTGTGTTCAAATATGCACGTTTGAATCGTAAACCATTTTGAAATGATCGTTTATTTTCAACAAGTTTTATTTCCAAATTACAAGCCTTTTTCATTTCACAAAATATTTACAACAGAAAACCTTCCCTCCATTTTATCCCCAGTACGTAGTTAGTTTAATAACGTTCATTGGTCAACATTTCCTTTACGTAACTTCTTGAAAAAGAAACCCCCCAAAAAATCTCATTCCCTGTTTCAAAGTCTTTTTATAACTGCAAGCAGTTTTATTATTTTTCTACGAGTGCATATAAACTCTTTTCCACATGCACTCAGCAACAAACAGGAAGTCGGAGCCTCTGTTGCTCGGAGCCGGAAATGCTATGAAACACAAGGAAGAACAAATACAGCATTGACAGAAAATGCGAAGGAATCAAGTGCACCGAGACCCTCTGAATACAGGGCCATTTTGTCAGTGACTGACACGTGAGCGCTAAAGCCGACCGTCGAGTCAGATATAATGAGAGACCGTGGCTAAACGAAAGAATGCGAAACCAATACATCCTGTGTTTAACATACAGGATGCAAAGGGGAGCATTTCTGTGGCTTTGAAGGGCGTGAGAGACAGACTGAGGACCATCTGAGGTCCGGACTGAACGCTGAAACGTTTTAGAACCGGTCAAGGCCTGTTACTTAGGAGGCGTGAGCAAAACCACGAATCAACGTAACAAGCGTTTCCAGTGAAAAAAATTGAATGGAAATCGTGACGGTATGAGTTTCCTCACGTGCCTGCTAAAAAAAGTCACAAGGTGGCTGTTAAAATCCGAGCTAACATGTGCTTGTGCTATTTGTGATGAATAAAAAGACCACAGACTCCAATTTAAGTGAAAACAAGCTGAATATGGAAGGCTGGGAAACTATACAGAGTTCTCGCACATGCTGCATATGGGTACTCCAACAAATAACAACCATGTGAAGATAATAAAACTTTTGTGGGCTACAATTCTCTCAATGGTAGACCATTAGGCGCTCACTAAATCATTTTACAGCTGACGTCCATGGTTTCATCGAACGAGTCAACCGTAATTGCGAAAATTGGGATTTTACCAAAGAAAGTGCGACATTACCGATGACAACAACCTCCATTATTTCTGCATCCCCTGCAAGAACTGAGTGTTTCTAGAAGAGCAACTTGCATTCATGGTGTATCATCACAACACCATTAGTGCCTAAATAATGTGCAAATCTATGCTTGACTTTGTGATATTAACTTTTCCACTGCGTTAGCAGTTTATTCTAAAGGATTGATCCGTGTACAAAAATGCCCCACATGCATTTCTCACACCTGGTGACTGACAGCAGTCACTACAGCACGGGTTAACTGGTGACGTAATGCTTGGTGGAAGACTGGCCGTAGAGGCTGTAGAAGTCAGTGTGCCGATGCGACTGCGAAGCATCGATCCAGTCACGCATGGACAAGCTCTGGAGGGGCTGCGACATGGCCGGCGCGGAGGGCAGAGGGCCGTGCGAGTACTCCTGTGAGCTTACCGGCCAGGGGAAGGAACTGGAGCGAGGGTACGGCGGATGTCCGCGGTGGTTGGACACGGAAGGCACCCCTGAGCAGTAACAATTGTCGACCGTGCACATCAGGATCTTCCGCGCTCCGTACTGGGGCAGCTGGGAGGCGCTGGTGTTCGGGTAATGGGAGTGGGGAAATACGGATGCGGAATGGGGTAGGGGTTGAGAGCCGGAGGCTGAGCTGCTGTTTCCTACGTGCTGGGAGGAGCCGCACGGCCCTAGGGCTTGCTGGGAGGACTGTCCCTCGCCCGGGGCGGAGCCTTGAGTGAGACTCAGGCATGGTTGCTTAGCAGCTGCAGGGCCTGATGAAGAGGAAGAATCCATGAAGCTAGCGCCCGCTCGGCTGCTGCCACTGCCTTCGGGGAACGCCACGGAATGCCTGCGTTTCTCGCACAGGTACGCAGGAATACTCTGGAAAAAGTTGGCAGGAGCGCTGAACGGAGCTAAAAAAAGACAAATCGGAATGAATGATTAAAATATAACTAAAGGGGAATTGCTGCGGTAAGATACGACATCAGAAGATTTCAGATCATTAATTAGCTTTAATATATTATTTCAGAAATAGCCTACCTTCCAGCATTTTGCAGAGGTTTTTCTCTCTTTTAGAGATTTCGGATAGAAAGAGCTTGGAGTTGAGGCTGCCCACTTTGTACGTTGACAATGTGCCGCCCACATATGATTGAGACCTACAACCACAGAAATGTAATCACAAAAATTAACCAGGCAAACTGATATTTATATTTACACAATAATAAGAGAGGGGTGATGACTTCTGAAAGATGAGATGATGAATAATGTATGAACATTTTGCTGTTGAACTGCCTCGCTGACTCACCTGTCCATTAGGATTTTTACAGACTTTGTGTTCTGAAAATAAAAAAACAAAAGCATATATTAGAGTTACAAGTATACAAATACTTTTTTAATAAATTACATCTCAATTTTGACCTGAATTCTGGTACACTTTGCAGTGTACTGTTGGGGCAGCAACATTCTTAAAGGGATAGTTCATACAAAAGTTGAACACGAAGAAGATATTTAAACAAGTAAACATGTTTTAATGGTAGTCAAAGGTGATCCTGAATTGTTTGCTTTCCTAAATTCTTCGAAATATCTTCTTTTGTGTTCAACGGAACAATCATTTCTTTCTTTTCCTACTATGGAAGACACGGATGTCCCAGAACTATCCGTTTCTAACATTCTTCTCGATATCTTTTATTGTGTTTAAATCAGTAAATAAAGAAATCATTTTTATTTTTGGGTGGAGTATTCCTTTAAGAGCATCTTATTTTGTGTTCTGCAGAGGAAAACGTCATACAGGTTCGAAATGACATGGGGACGGGTAAATGATAAATTAATTTTCATTTTTGGATGAATTAAAAAAACAAACATGGCGCACAAGTTTCAGAGAACAAAAATCATATGGAATATGCAGTTATGCATGTGATAATCTAATGTACAAGCTACCGTGTGCCTGAAACTACTGCATTTTCTTACTGTAATTTGAGATGTATTTTGTATACCGTATTCTTTTTTAATATATATTTTGTGCTAATGAGAAATTTTGGCATCGATACGTAATAATACTTGAATCTTCAAATCTTATGCTCTTATATGTAGAGTATAGGGAGAAACATGAAACAGTAAACCATATTTACATGTCGCACAGAGTTTAGCTCAATAAAAACATGTAACTTAATCGGATTCTGTGAATCTGAACGAAGAAACCAAATGTGAAAAATACACTTCTACATCCTGGATTAAAGAGAGGTGACCTGTGCATCCAGCAAATGAAAAATAGATGCCTATTCTACATGTATGTTCTAAAAATAGTCATTTCTGACATCTTCGTTCACGATCACGTCATTTTGCTGGTTAAAAATCTGAGTTCAACCATAACAGCCTGGCAGAGTGAAACTCTTCATCATCCTCTTCATGACACAGGACAAAGACTCTTTAAAACACTGCTAAATGTTACCATTTATAACAATCACAGACCATCTCGCAGTGACAACGGCAATAAAAAAATCAGGTCACCTTCATAAAACCGATGTCCTCTGCCTTATCGAAAACCATCTGGATGGAGCCGAGCAGTTTCTTGGCTTCTTGCTGTTTCTGGTGAAGCTGGAGGGCCTGAGCAGAGTTCTCCTGGCAGAACTTGGAATGGGCTTTATCCAGAACCTCCAGGGTCTTCCCTAGATCTTCCTCCAAAAGCTGCTGCATTTTCTGATACTGCAGTTGTACCTCCTCCTTCAGATGCTGCACTTTGTCCTAAGGTTCCGCGGATCAAAATCACTTATTATTATTCAGATCTTATAGCACCTCAGCAATGAGGTTACACACTGCATCTAATTGTGAGCGAATGATTAGCAAAGACCACTGTGGAAACACGGTTTCTTGTTGCAGGGAACTAGGCAAGAGAACGTTGTACAAATGTGCTAATGTGGTCATTAATCACAACAACAGGAAGAAAGGCATGGATTAAAAAGCTAAGTGTTTACTTTGAAAGCTTGCAACGGATGCAGTTGTTCTGCTAATAATAATAATAATAATAATGCATATGCCTGTCAATGGATGAGGAAGACACACTTACTTCCATGAGACATTTGTCAGATTCTAGTTTGTAGAGTTGCTCTTCGATGTCTTGAACCCGGTCCTCAATCCGATCTTGTTGTTTAATCAACATTTGCTGAAAGAGATAAAAAGATATTCTTAGATTAGTTTTTTATATTGTAAAATTCGGTTGACTACATTTGCATTGTCGGTTTTTAAGCTCATGTACAGCTGTTTTTCACTATATGAATACAACAAAAACCTTTGAAAATGATCATTTGCCGTACATGCAGAGATAAAACGATGTAGAGCAATGAAACAAGAATGCAAATTCATTAACAAACGTGTTTACTTAAATATAGTAATTAAATGATATTTTTTGGAAAATTTGCAGGATTAGTAAGATTTAAGAAGGCAACTCTAAAATAAAAAAACAAAAATATGAGATCATTACTTAGAAAAGCCCAGAGAAACCTGACCACTTTGTTTTTAAATACCAAGAACTCGAAAAAAAAATGTTAAGGAAATGAATAAACGTGGTAGTTCAAACTAAAATAAACAAATCTGTCATGATTTACTAACCCTCTTGTCATTTCAAACCTGCAAACCTTTCTTCCGCAGAACACAAAAGAAGATATTCTGAAGTAAGTTGGTAACTTCACTTCCATTGTATAGACAAAAAAAACATCCAAGTGAAATGGTACCAGTTAACAACATTCTTCAAAATATCTTCTTTGGTGTTCTGCGAAAAAAAAGAAAGTCCTACAGGTTTGAAATGACAAAAGGGTAAGTAAGTGAGGACATTATTTTATTTTGGGGTGAACTATCCCTTTAATTTTAAGATGAATCAAGGTTGAACCACACGGCCAATTCACCTTGATGAAAAAATTCGGAATTCTATTCAGCATTTGTGTACACCACATTCTTAATGCTTGAATAACTGGTATAGATACTATTTTTGTATTTTAAAATCGGCATGTTGAAAATCCTTGTACATCAATGAGCCATGTATGTGAGGAAAAAACTGCCAAATAAAGTGCACAAAATCATGTGAATATTCATGAAGCTGATTCCTTTTATACCACTAGCTATTCATCATTATGAATATATTCGTAATATATACACTATATGTCGTCTAACCCCAAAGCTCAAATATAGAAAAAAGTGGGTGGGTGGGTGTTTGCATGCCATGCATAATTCATCAAGGGAGACTGGATTCAGGTTCCACATTACTAATGCAGAAAGACAGAAATGAGAAATTAAAATTCACTTCAAACTACAAACTAGCAATTCTTTGTAGTAGACTAGCATTCCCATAAAAAACGTCTTTTAAAAAAATAAAACAAAGAACGTGAGCAGACATCAGACACATAAATGTATCTACTGTTGTGATGGTACGAAAGTAACTTTGCCTTTGCTAACTTCCTGTTCATTTACTTTCAGCAACACAATTGTCAAAGCCCCCGCAGAGAGTGATCGGTTTCCGAAGAGGAATTTCAATTATTTTCCTTTCATATTCCACGGCAAACAAAAGAAAACCACCATCACCAGACGACTTGACAGAAGTTCAGTGGTACCTAAGGAACGAACCAAATTAGCTTTAATTAAACAAACGCCCCATGCAAGAGGCGGCCACAAAAGCGAAGGTGGGGGTGCTGTCATGGCAACAAAGCTCTTTTTTCATATCTGTATATTCAGAGGGGAATATGGGAGAGGGAAACGGCGAAGGACAGACAGCGTAAAGGAGAGAAACGAGAATGTTCGCACCGTCTTTCACCATTTTGTCTTTGTCTGCGACCGAGGCAGAGACAAATCGCATTGACCCCGCGAGTGTGCTTTGGAGCCGAGCTCTGTAATGAATGCAGGCCAGCTCATAGATAACTGCTTCCTGTTCAAAGAGGACAAACCTCAGCCACACCAAGCCACTGGAAAGCTCGCTGGGTTGTGCCGGCAAGTGCTAATGTTAAATTCAGTAGCATCAAATTTTTATTTTAATTAATAATCTCACTCGCAGAATAATAAAAAACCTTATACAAAACAAGTAGTCCTGAAAGAAGGAAGCATAAAAATCTATTTTCGAAATCTGAGGAAGTAATGCCCCGATTCATTCAAAGAGCAAAAAACACAAACAAAGAGAATCAATGTCAATGGACAAACGGAAGACCCAGGGAGGGATTCGCTGCAGACTAATGATCCTCAATCACCCCGTCTGACAGACGCTTATAACAGCTGACTGTACCCTCGGTGCCAAATGAACTACATCAATCACTGCAGATGATACGTGCAGCCCAACCTTTTCCTCTCAACGGATTTTGTTTGCAGAGCGAATGACAAATTGCATTCGCGATCACCAAGTTTTAGCGGCCTGCGTGAATGACGTCTCTGCATGTGCGTTTTGCATCAACTGATTTTAGATGTGGCACAAATACATTCGATTTGGCAGTGAATCAGTTTTCAGTTAAGTCTATTACGGATACAGATATCTAGTATGAACTGTTACAGCGTTCACATTATTTTAAAGTGTTAGTTCACCCGAAGATAAAAATGCTGTCATCTTTTATTCAGCTTCATGGCGTTTAAAACATGTATGTGACTGTTTCTTCGTTGGAACCCAAATTATAATATTTTGCAAAACGTCTTAGTGGTTTTGTGTCCATACAATTGAAGTCAATGTGAGCCAATTTTGTTTTTGGTAACCAGCGTTCCTCAAAATATTTGTGTTCTGTAGAAGAAAAAATTGACATGTTTCAAATGTATGACTTTCTATATTCGGCAGAGCACATAAGAAGATGTTTTTAAGAACGTTGTCAACTAACACCCATTCGCTTGCATTGGTTTTGTGTCAATACAATAGAAGTGAATGGGTGCCGGTGCTCGGTTCCAAACTTAATTCAAAATATCTTCTTTTGTGTTCTGCAGAAGAAAGAAAGTCATACATGATTGAAATGACAAGAGAGCGAGTAAACGCTGACAGAATTTTCATTTTTGAGTGAACCATCCCTTTAAACACGTTGAAGTCATTCCTACGACAAGCCAACTGACACGCAACATGATGTGTTTGGATTGCAAAAACAAGTTTGAAAACCACCCACTACTTTACAGATTTAACTGCTGTTTATCTACATCAACATCAGGAACAGAAGGTCGAGGCATAGAAAACCACACGGAGACATAGAATGTCTTTGAAGCTCTAGGATCTAAGACCGTGGCCTAATTGTAATGACTGATGAGCTTGGGCTGCCGGCGGAGGCCTTAAGGGTGGAACCTAATACCTCATGGCAGTGGTGCTGGCTTGCCATCCAGGACAGACCTCTCTCAAGGGGGAATGGGGGTAGGGTGCTCGGAATCACTGTCATTTCAGACCAACGTCTCTTGCGCCAAGGTCAGAGTGAACGAGGCAATAGCAACCTTGCCCTGAGCAACAGTCCCAGACAGGGGCATACTTTGCGGCATATGAATGTGGAAAGTGTGTCAAACTAAACTGTACCAGGTATGAATTTAGAGAAATGCACAATATCACTGTACATACATGGATAAACTAGCCTGTGGAAAAACTGAAACCTACTGGACAGACATGGTTTAAGTTGCAAATGCATGTGATAGAACAGAGCAAGGTTGGTTGGTTAGTCATGGCTAGGATGTCGTTTGACAGAAATGGCTTTGACGCTGTCAGAGAAAAGTCATAGCATTGGATTTTATATAGTCAGCAAAAAGGGAAATTACACTGGCACATTCAACCGAATGAAACCAGTGGCCCAGCCTCACCCTTAAAATATAAACGCAAATGTAGAATAAAAACACATTATTATTGTAACAAACGACACATAAAATTCAGGCAAAAGACCACTGTGGTTGTGAAACGGCACTTTGCTTTGTTTCCCCTTTATGAATCTGCTGCTTCTTAACACTATAAAAGCCTTAGAAATGATATTTCCAAAGCAGTGTGCATTGCAAAAAGGGGAAAAGGACAATTCAGGTCATTATGTTGCAGCAAGACTAGGAAAATGCAGGGTGATGTTAGGGGTGAATTCAATCCCAATCTGGCATTTTCCCTCATCTGTGCCACAGAAAATAAGAGTCATCATTAAATTCTCCAGTCGCAGTCCTCCCCCTCCCCAAAATGCCACGCAAGGATGCACCTGTGCTGGGAAGATAAGCCCAGAGGAGAGCTTTGGTATTGTTTGCAGCTCTACCCAATTGTTTATCATTCAAATGAAAGAAAAAAGGGGGAAGGGGACAGAATAGTTAGGCACGACGTCGATGAAACTCAACCTTCATTTAAAAACGAGTTGAGAAACACAACCACTGAAATGACTTGATGTTCTGAAACAGAACGTAGTGGTTTATGGCTAGCAAGAACTGAAAACAGATTTGTATCAACGATCAGGCAACTCAATCTGACCACTTACCCTGATATCGTTTCGCCTGACTTCAATATCACACACGGCATGGCCGTGGTTGGTAGCACATCTGGAGAAGCAGCAGTATTGGCAGACAGCCACATGCTCGGTTTCACAATGATACAGTCTGTACTCATCATGCTGTGGACAGCTCCAGGCCATGACGTCCTCCGCGTCCACCAGTAAGTGTCCAGCATTGGAAGAGGGTTGTTGGAGATGAGTCTGTACATGGGAATGGCAGCAGGGTGCGTTACACCTAAGGCAAACCTTCTGGGCTTGGAGCGGAGGACCGCGACGACACAAGATACAGTGCAAGACCGCGGGCGTCTTCTCGACATTTAAAGCATTAAACTTCTCAACGATGTTGGACAGTTTGTGGTTCTTCTCCAAACTGGGTTTTTGGCTGTAGGCGTGGTTGCACTCAGGACAGCGTACCATTCCTGCATCTTTCGACCAGGCCTCGTTTATACACACGCGGCAGAAATTGTGTTTGCAAGGGAGTTGAACCGGTTCGGAGAACACATTCAAACAAATGGGGCATATAAGCTCTTCCTCGAGACAGTTCTTCCAATTCTCCGCCATCTTCGACGCTTTGGAGTTCACAGCTCGCCTGAAACTTTAGAGGCAAGTGGAAAACTGCATAAAAACCTTGTTGAGGCGTTTGGAGAATCTTAACTTTCTCAGGGCCTTTGTAGTCAAGACCTGTTCCTCTGTCAGTCACAGACGCCGAGAGATGAACAAACCTCAACTTGGTGTCAACACTGCAGAAAAGTATAGTTTCACACAACACACTTTTGCTCAAGGCAGCAACATTACACCACCCACTTCTTTATTCGTTCGTGTCAACTGTAGGCGTCCCGAGAATTTTGTACAACAGCCAAAGCTGTAAAGTGGACTTTTCTGTCTTGTGACTTTAAATGCCAACACGCTAGCTCATATCCCGCGTGTGTAACGATTCTTCTCGCGCAAACTATTTATCTATGACGACTCTGAATAATCCAGTCTGCGCGACCAACCTTACAGCTCTCGTTCGGGAGGTTAAGACAAGCCGATAGGCCGTTTTTCGAGATCGGCCTCAAGCAGGAGACTGTTTCATGAAGTGAACTATTATTCTCTCGATTTTCGTTTATTTTGACACGTATGACAAGGTTACAGTTTTGCTGCGCACCCGCTTTTGAAATAGCATCACGCCGACACGAAGAGGATTATAATCTTTCAGCCAGATCTCCCAACACAGACGAGTATTACACTTTACGTTCAAATATCCTTCCCTCGCATTCGAATAAGCTTTATATTTTAATTTCACACAAAGTGAGCCTCGTTAAACCCAACCGATCGGTTAATCCCTACACATACGTGTAGACTAGAGGCATATTACACTTCCCCCTCATTATAACAAAGGAACAGTGAGAAAACATACACTGGTATGTGACCAGTCAATACTCCCAAGTCTAAAGGAAACCGGACTGCCAAGTGCTGCACTTTGATCTCTTTAAAGCGCCCCGCCAAAGGCTTTATTCAGTTCGAATGTTTCAATGTATCCTTCAATGTTACATTTAAAATACTTGGTATCGTTTGCCTACTGCGCGGGGCCAGTGTCCGTGTCCTTTGATTCCTGCACAGAGAAAAAAAGGCGAGGATAAAAGAAGTGCTTAAAGGCAACCAGCTCTAATGTCATATTCCGATACACGTCCAAAAATAAACAGGCAGCCCTTCTTATTTTAAGGGAAACGAAGCCGATCTCTCTATTGGCGTCTGTCATCTGCCATTTTGCGTTCCTCTTTAGAAATGAAAAAGAAAACGTATGTGCGCGGCCCCATCGAGCTTCTCTCGCTTCAGTGCTGAAAAGAAATCAAAAGTCGATTACAGCCGTGCGTTCCTCCGCGGTTTCCGAGTCCAATCGAGGCCGATTCGTGAGAACGCGCGTCCATGTGCCGATCCTCAAAACGGCCCGATCTCACCATGGTATTATTTATGGATTTCCCCCCTCTTCTCTCTTTCAGGATTTCATGAGGGTTGGAATGCAGGAAAAGAAGCGAGAGTTTCAATACACACAGAGCTTGGCGTTCGCCCCTCCCATCTCAAAGACCGCTCAGCCAATCACGTGACGCGTCACGGTGTGAAAAGGAGGGGCTCCGAGGAACAGGGCGGGGGCTCGGTTAAAAGGGCAACCGCGTCGGAAATAACGCGAAGTCAAGTTTATTTATGTAACAGTTTTGACAATTTTCATTGTTAGAAAGCAGCTGGACATGAAACGTATAAGACAAACATTCAAAGTCATACAAGTAAAAACAAAAACGGTGAAAACACAGACGTTGTCATGTCTAAAATCCATCGTAGGTTCAAAGGAAACAAACCATTGTTATAGATCGCATCATCTTCATGGAATAGGTTCCACCAAACGTGGTTGCCCCTTTAAGAGCTTCGTCATAACCAAAGCCGCGATCAGTTCGGGGAATGGGTGAGGGGGATCACGGGGATTTCTTACTTTAGTAGCTTTAGTGACACGAAGTTGTTTAACTCAGTGACATAGTCCAGTCCTTCCCACATAGGAAACTTCTCAAACACCCTGTTGATGATGACGTGCACAAGACCCAATAAAAATCACCTTTTGTATTGAGCACGTGTCCATCTCATGACTAATATGGCCGTTACAGTTTGCGTTTACCTTTGGTTTCCTACAACGTACCAGACAAAGGGACTTTATGTTAATTAAGGCAAATCACGTGTTCTCACGGGAGCCAATTATCCTGCAGTAATTTGAAACCCGAACCTTCCGAGTCAGGTGAAGCCTGGTGGTTCATTATTCACGAGGCGCTGCGTTCCAGACACTTCGGATTTAGGATATTTTCCACCTCAAACCAGGAAACTACGTCTGGATTTAGTCACATTAGAAGTATTTATTAACATTAAAACACTGTAATAAATTAATAACACTAAAAGGTGTAACTTTAACATTAAAACAGCGCCGTTCAAGAAATTATTTCCGAGGTGGGAAGTACCCTAAATCCGAGGTCCTTGGACTCAGCATTAGATATTTGTCGATGTAAAGTAACGTTATTGATTGTGCTATTCAAGTAATTATTAATGTTTATAGCATTATTTCACTATAGTCATTATAATACACAAAGATTCCCAGCTGTGAGACCAGATGAAGTTATTTCCGAGAAAAAATCTGTATTCTCATCCGTGGTAAAATTGTACAGATGAGAAACTACAGAAGTAATAATTACTCAGAGGCTCAATAAGAAGCCATCAGAAATACAACAGTATCCATTATGCTCACAATATATTTTCGACGATTGTCCTTTTATTTCATGTAACAGCTCCTTGAAATCTGCAATTTTATTATTTGATACTGGACTCGGTCTGTAAGCTTTTATACATCCAAACTTTCCTCAAAATTTTGTGACAAAAGTAGTTAGTGTTACACACCAGTTGCATAGTCACTGCATTAAAAAAAAGAACATCTAAGGGCTGCAGGCACACACAAAGACGAAGTCTTGAAACATTACTTTTCACTCATTATACCAAGGTATTGTCTCTGACACTCTAAGAACCATATATAAAAGTATTTCCTATGGTAAATAACGTTTTTCCAAAGGAAATATTCTTAAAATATGAAGTTACCAAAAGAGCATATGTGCCCATCGTGCAGGCAGTAGTTGGACATAAGATTCAACCATAATAAAAAAACGTTTTATTTTTATAAAAAGACGAGTCTGGTTCTCGTAGTATTTTTGCAGTATTTTCCATACCTGTAAATTCACTGCAACTTTATGTGTGTTTTGACAATAGGATCTTCACTAAAAGTTGACAATATAAATGTAACTTTGGAAAACTCTTATATAAAACTATTTTTGTACCTTCGAGAATTCTATTTGTATTGAAATGTCAGACTGGCTGAGTAAATAATCATGTCCCATCAGTTAAATTGACTCTAAAACAAAAATAAAGTGAAATTGGACATTTGGTACAAAAATAAGTTATACATGCACACTATAATATACATTTTTATAGACAATTATCATCAATGGCAATGACTGAATACATTTGAAAACGTTATATATAAAAACAAATATTACTGGTACGATAAAATCTAAAATCTTCAATGTATTTTCAGTCCTGATGGTATTAAAGAAACCTCCACAGATACCCATGCAAATCCATATTGTGTCCCTGGAATGTTGCTGAATGCTACTGTAAACATGCTTTTATCTATAACCACAGTGTTTTTCTGTATAGACCAATAAGGACATAGGCAAGAATCAACTTCTTTTTCGGGGCGCTTTGATAAAATCTGATTTGGCTTCATTATCAAGTCATCTAAATATACCTTGACGCATCATACCAAGATGTTTCAGGGGCAGTCTGATAAATATGGTCCCAAATCACAAGATTATCTTCACCGTTCATATTTGGTCACAAATATATACTCAGTATAAATATTTAACACTCAGCAAACTTAACAAAGTAAGGCAGGATTCAGCAAGATGCACGTTAAACTCAAACGTCTCTTGCCGTTTTGGCACCCGTATTCTTCATCTCGGGTCGGTCGGTTGGCAGAATTCCTGGTTTTGAGGAATGTTCAGGACTCGTCCCTCCTCCATCTTCTGACTCTGAGAGCATTAGATAGCCTTTACATCAATGAGGTGGTTGTGCTGGGCGCCCTGCCTCAGGGCCTTGATGCCTTGCAGTCTGCGTCCATGAAGAGTGAAGCGAGACCACGTCAGCAGCTGAAGAAGGGCGCAGGAGATCGGTACAAACACAAGCAGGTAAAAGCAACCCTGACGCAGTGGCATGGGGGACGCGGGGGCTGAGATCACTCCTGCGCCCACAGAGTTCCTCTCGAAGATGTCATATCCTGAAAAAATGAAATGAAAGGTTAGAATGAAAGGTTAGAAATTTCCTTTTAAAATGTAATTGTAATATAATTCATTGAGGAATGAGAGATAATCAGTTTTACTATCCAATACACTGGAATTCATCCATATTTAATCATGGTTTTATTATTGAATATATTTTGCTGCTGTCCTTCCAAACCTCTATTTGATGTCAAAATTGGCTTTTTTTCAGCAAAAGGAAAAATATTGCATTTAAATACTGTGTTGTCAAAGCTGACAAGCACTTTTTAATACTTTTTATTGGTTAAACATTTGCAAAACCCAGTGACAAACATAAAGGAGGACTTATAATAATGATTTAAGGCACAAAATATAGAGATACAAGGTTTCAGAAGGACAGCAGCGATCATGGTAGTTACATGTCATAAACACATACGATTATTTTTGCACCTAAAAAATGATGTATTTGATAAAACAAAAAGTACAGGACCGTATTAAATTATTTGGATAACCGCATCTTCTAAATTAACCACAAATATGATTTATTGTAATGTTGGTACAGAACTGTTTATGCACAATACATACACACCTGTGTAGACGCATAGCAACCAGGTACCAATGAGAGGGGCAAAGGTCTGGCCAGGCTTGGTTACCAAGGCAACCATGCCAAAGAGGAGGGCAGAAGCTGCTTGCTGCCTGCGGTTTAACACAAAGTCTTCGTCCACCAGGTCAGTGATTACCAGGTTTAGAAGCTTACAGGTTCCTTCGGTGAACACGCGGTTACTATGGAGAAAGGTTCAGGAACAGAAAAGAATGTTGAAAAATAACTTCAAATGAACATTTTACTTTTCTGTTGACCCCGTTTTTATTTAAAACCTGTGTTACTTTCTTTCTTCAGCAGAACACAAGAGAAGATTTTGTAGAATGTTGGTAACCAAATAACAAAGGCCCCCATTGACTTATATTGTATGGACATAAAAACCGATGCAAGTGAATGAGTTCCACCATTACCAACATTCTTCATAATATCTTATTTTGTGTCACACAGCTTTGAAAGTATAAGAGGGCGAGTAAATAATGACAGTCACCCAAAATGAAAATTCAATTACTTTAAATCAACTCTGAAATTCTAACTGTACGTTCACACGTTATGTCGCTGGCGGTGTGAATGCACAGTAATGCATCAAATGCAATATGCAGGAACCAAGCAAAGAGTTTTACAAACATCTGAGAATTCTTAAACCCTCCCTGCTACTTTGCAATTTGATATAAGCTCATTTAGCTCGGAGTATGAATACTAATACGATTCTAGTCAGCACTTCTCACAGTACACATCTTTGGACTGTTAGCATGGATATATATCCTCTGTCTTGAACCAACAAAAGCACACCTGCCTCAAACAAAGATTAATAACCAAAACGTGGAACTTTGAATTTCCCATCACGTAAGAGGCACAGCATCTGTAATCTCAAAGTGGAAGAACCTGCCGGACGTTCATTTCTCACCTAGCGATGAAGATGCAGAGCAGGTACACCTGGTCAGCCCCGGCTAACAGCATGGCTATGCTGAGTCCTAGCTTCAAGAGAAAGAGCCAGCGAATTACCTGGTAGACACCCAGTCTACGGCACAGCGTCAAGAAGTAGAGATTGTTCAGATGAGGCGCGATGTAAGAAAAACCTGTGCCGGGAAAATAGGTTCCATTAGGAAGATAATGAAAAAAGCAGCATTGTCCCCAGAGCATCTGGGAAATCTTCATTAGTTCTAATGAAGCTACTATTAAAGTCTTCACGTTCCCACAAGCATAACACAGCCGACATTGTTGATCCCACAGTGGTCATGTGACCATGTTCTTTATCTCCGTCGTTCAATAAAAGTCTCTTACCAAGCAGGAAGGAACCGGTGGAGGCAGATATACGGTCTGACAGGAGGTGCTCCAAAAACAGGGGGAAGAAGTTATTGTTGAAATGACAGTGGAAAACCTACAGAGGAGGAGGAAAAATATAGAATTGGGTGTTCAATAGTGCTTTTACTTTGTGTAACTTTTGCTTTATTGCACATGTGCACAATACCTGTACAAGGTTCATCGAAGCGAACCACATGAAGTTCCTGTGGCGTGACAACTGCTTCAGATATTCTCCAAGAGTAACAGACTTCTCAGAAGAGGTAAAAGGAGCTTGACCAACACTGAGTCTAGATAAACATCAAGAAAAACGGGCAAGAAAAAAAGGATTAAAAGAAGCACTATACTTATTGGTTGGCCATGTGTGATGCAGTTGTAAAACACGTAAAAGCGCACATTTGTGACAACAAATTGTAAATTAATGCTCAAATTTTCACTGTTCAACTACAATATTTGACCAAAATCATTCATTATTTTGAATTGAATTAACAATAAATACAAATATTTATTTGGTCGATAAACATGGGCTGTATCTTATATAGTCATTTTACCATGTTCGCCTCCATTATCCATTAAAAGGGACAGTAACACACAGCTTCCGATGGCTTTAAAATCTACTCGGTTTCACCCATAACAGAGAACCACATAGAAAGCGCAACTAGAAAACAGGATTGGCTGAGTGGAAACTAAATGACAAAAACAAAGGTGAAAACAGATGCAGCGGATTGAAAACTCACAACTTGAGCATTACTGTGTGGGTGGAATGAATAATGGAGAGCACAGCTCACACATTCTTTCTGAGAGAAACAAACTATCTGAGGTTTGGGGCTAAATCTATCATTTCTGTTCAGTTAACTATTGTTTAACTTTTTTGATTTGCTTGGCGAAGGCAATAGTAACTGTAAAATTCACACTTAAATAGATTTAGTTTTAATTTTAAATTAAATCAAATGATCTTTCTTATGGATAGCCCTTAAAGGGATAGTGCACCAAAAGTTTGACCTCTGTCATCCCTTACTCACCGTCTCGTCATTTCATTGTATGACATTCTTTCTGCAAAAGACAAAAGTAGATATTTTAAAGAATGTTGGTAACCGAACAATGGCGGCACCCATTCCCTTCTACTGTATGGAGAAGAAGGGTACCGCCGTTGTTCGGTTAACAACATTTTTAAAAATAACATATTGTTGTCCTACAGAAGAAAGAAAGTCATACAGATTTGAAATGACAAGAGGGTGAGTTTTCATTTTTGAGTGAACTATCCCTTTAAATTTTAGGGTTTGGGATGATAACCAGCATGAATAGTTTCAGAGATCTCTGGGAGAGAGGAGTGCATTGGCTTCAATTGATAAAAATGTTCACATTTTTGGTGAACTATTTCTTTAAGAAGCTTTTCTGATAACACAAATTTTGGATGTATGTATCTCACAACATCAACCAAAGCAAGATTTCTGGTTGCTCCATGGGGAGTGTTTTTGCAACTAGCTTGAAACAAATAACTTTTGGTGAAAAGTTGCTGCTAAACCACTAGTAATGAGCAATTGAGGAACATTTAACACATTATTAAGATATTAGTTTTTCTCTCACTCAGTGAGTTCCTCCTTCTTGCGTGGTTGAACTTCGTTCTGAAAGCGATGGCACAGAAGACGTGAAACCACAGCAAAGCCCAACATTGAGAGGGCAGCTAGCGTCACACAGAATAACCTGAAGGAATAGAAGTCCTCCTTGTTCCAGAAGGAGTATGAAAGGAAGACGGACAGCGAGCCCAGCGCGCTGAACAGGGAACTGTGGAAATTGAGGCGAGTGCGATCGTTCGCTGACACGGCAAGGTCGGCCAGGAGGGCGTTGTGGTTGAGATCCACCACAGTGAGGAACCCATCGTAAAGGCACAGGCAGATGAGGAACTGCAGTCCAGGCCAGGTCCAGGCCACCCAGAAGGTCAGGAAAGAGAGAGCGAAAAGAGGCCCGCTTCTGGAGAGCGCCTGCAGTCGTTTTAGAACCACCTCGGGGGAGGTGATCTGAGACCCGGACCTGAGCAGGAACAAGAGATTGTAGTACTGTGATATGAAAAACGAAGACTCTGATAAGTATTATCATAATGTAAACAGGGCTTTTATAAGCACAGTATGTTCAATGGGTTGGAAGGTTTTTAAATTTGCAGATTATCATATTACAAAATTCCTGGTGACAGAAAACTTTAGCGGTGAAGATATCTCTGAACAGTATTAGCCCTAGAACAATCTTTATGTCTCGCAAATCCTTGTTTTCATTTGTTAAAGATTAAATACGATAATACTTATACCTGTAATGCATGTAGAAATATAAAGGGGTCAGACTTACTAACAGCTTGCGGCAGCGCAAAAACACATCTTTTAGCGTAAAAAACGATTGTCGGTATTTACTTAAGACACGCTGGGGAAATGTGCGCTGAAAATGCGTGGACACAGCTGTTTTTGCGACTGAGCTTATTGCATATGCATTTGTAGGAGTTTCCTCTTCTGATGTGAGCTTTATGGGAGGAGAGTTTAGTACTATACTAAAACTTTGACTATACATAGGTTTTTGAAGTATTCAAATCATTTTGTTTTTGCAAACCATTGCAATATTTCAACAATAGCTATTTTAAACGCATTTTTAATCTTACGTCAGCTTCTATTCCGGTGTAGACACGGAGTGAGGATCGTGTTCTGGGATGTAAATGACTATTTCTTGACAATTGACATGTCATGCTCTACAAATTCAGCTACAGCGACATAAATGTGGTGACTAAAGGTCTATGGCTTGTCCACAACTGCAACGGTTATCATATGATCAGCACTTGCAACACTTCCGTAAGCGAAGTGATTTCTGAATAACTACATTTGAGGATTCTTAAAATAACTGCCATTAATTATCAACTAGTTTTGAGTAAGCAATTCACTTTAGTATTTTAAGTAGACTCATTAAATCCATACTGACACATTCAAGCTCACATTCTTAATGGGATTATCGTCAGGCTCTCAGGGCTGGTGGTAAGTGGGCAGTGTGAATGCTGTAAACTGTTACAAATGTGGATTTTCAATTTATACAGTAACTTTAAATGATAAGTGCAGAGTAAACAAAAACTTACAGAGGGGAGCTGAGGAAGGAACGGTCACTCAGCCAGCCAAAGAGAGGATCATTCAGACTGTTCCAAATCAGAAACACGGACTGTGAAAAAAGAGGTGTATTTCATAAAGCTCACACGAGACTGCTCTGAGACTTCAAATAAATTACTGAAATAAGAATGTTGTGGAAATGTTATTTAGGGACCAAAAACCTGATGCCAGACCTAAAATCATGATATAACTGCTTGTAACGTTAAAACTCATTGGTTCTTGCCGTGTCCTTGTAGATTTGTTTTTATTTCACTTTTGTTAAATAAGATCAAATTTAATTGTCTCACATAATCCTATAATTTCAAACCCCCAAAACCTGCATGGATTGCTTTTATAATTTATTTATGTTTTTGCTTTTCTGGAGTGCTGTGTAAGACTTTAATATAAAATTATTTGTTTGTGTTCAAGAGTAAATTATATGATATACTTTTACAGCATATTCTTTGTTTTCACATTTTCAACCACACTACTTATTATCTGAAAAGTACATCTGGGCTATATTTTAGATAGATGCAACTTTTTCATATTTTGTTGGTTTAGGAAATGACAGTATCCAAATGCACTTGGGTGCTACAATAAATATTCATCCTGCATTCTAGATTAAATATTCATACTGTATTCAAACATATTAACCCACCTCTCCCACCCAGAATGACAATTTGTCAATCTTGTAAACAGACACAAAGGTCTCCACGTAATACAGTAAGAAGACATTGTGGAGAATGGAGACGAAGAGAGCCAGGGAGCCATAGAGCACAGCTGTGGAGACGCCCTGCCAGCGGCCCCATCCTCTCCTTCCCATTCTTTGCAACTTCTCTACACGTCCCGCAGGCCGAGGTCATCTCTCTAACCACCCCTGCATACAGACAGACCAAACCAGCCAGATTAAAACCACACACATGTAAAACAGAGGGCATAAAAAACGTCAGACGTCTATTGTTGTGTCAAATATGAGGCTGGTTAATGTCTGTTGGTTGTAGGTAATATGGAAATTGACATATCTAAATTAGATTCCGAGAAATGTAATTGGTAAATAGCCAAGCCAACGGGAAAACAGCACATCTGTACTTCGTTGCTGATCTCTATTTAATGAATCAGCACTTTGCTTGAATTTGGAAAGAGGCTACAGCACCGACGGACATAACGGAAACCTCTCCGAGCTATTTTGACAAAATAATAAGTATGTTGGGGAAAAGGACAGCACAAGCATCTTACTCAAATCACCAAACATAGATAATCACAGCTTTAAAAGGTCAGTCAAGCAAACTTGGAATTATAAATATAATTTTTATAAAATACATGATGTGATTTGGAAGTAACAAAACACACAGCATATTTAGGCAAAAGATAAAAAAATTGTTTATATATATGATATTAATATATACATGCAAACATTTTCTAAATATATACATAATATAAAAATAAATATGCACAGTGCACAGCCATATGCTATTATGTAAATACAAACCTTTATTCTGGATGCGAATCGTTGAAAAGCACGATTCCCAACTTGAAACAATGCATGATACAGGGTTCATGACTATCACAATATTCGAACATAATGTCCACATTAAAAATAGGTCTGTCACTCTACATAAAAAAAAGAAAACTGAATCTTATCAAAAAATTGAATAAACAAAACTATTTCAAAATCTGTGGCAAAGAACACAAAAAGAAAACAAAAGTATATTGATGACATTATGTAACACACATATATATATAGTTGCATTGAGATATGAGCAGCAAAAAAATCTATAATCTTAAATTTGTTTTTCAAAACATGTCTTAAACAAAATGTTGACATTATTGTGATCAAATACAAAACACCACCATAAAAAAACTGGCCTCAAGTTTACTTCCGTGGAGTGTTTTAAAGAGTTAAGGAAGAAGCCAGCCACTTTCCCTTTTCAATAATTATAATGGCTAAAACTGCCTGGCCTTCTTTCCTCATTCTGGACAGTGCCCAGCAAGGGTGACGTGGAGACTCATGGGAGCAGATCTCCAGTTGTTTTGGGTTTCACATTGTGCCTGTAAACCCTAAAACCACTTCTGATTAGAAAGAAATCCTTTGAATTTCTAATAGCACACAAACCTAATAGTTTAATGAGCTCTCATCCCAAATTCAAAGACAACAAAGACAAGCGTTGTTATTCAGGACAGAGATTTCTCACGTGTCCGATGAGAGATGAAACCCGAGAAACATTATTGTAGGTGGAGACCTGCATCATTTATCAAATATTGAAACAATACCAATGGTAGGGTGGAGCAGACTGTTTTGGTGTGAATTTCCTTGTACAAAATAAACACTCTATTTGCAGGACATCTGACATCTATGACAGCTGCTTTGAAACGCAATCCCAGAGTGTGGCATGAGCAAAATGTAAAGAAAAAGCTTATTGTGGAAGTTCTCACAAGTTGTAAATTTGACTTGAAGCACTCATTCCAAAAACTGCATGTCTGATAGCAAAAGCTACATTTAAAAAAACTCTTCCCCTCTGCTCCTACAGAGGACAATGAAGGACAATTCCAGGCTTAAACATGCGATAAACATGCGTACTCTGTTATTCTTTGCTGCAAAGATAGACATCAACCTCTTTACAGGATCATAATGCAAACACGCAGTGATTCTCGTCTCAACTGTGCAGGACAGTAGGCTTCCTGGCAGATACGATTTGGAGCCAACAAGAGATCAAGTGATCATTGAGTAAAGGACCTACTTTTTTGGCAGTGCCCTGTTATAGTAACAGGTTGCCCACCTGTGTCATTCTCTGCTTGGGAACTACTCTTCCATACACACTGATGTGGCTTGTACTCAAGTCAACTATAAAACATTAAACATTCACACCCTTGTTTATTCTGTTTATGTTCTCAGAGATCCACATGCCATGTTAACAGCTATTAAAAGCTATTGCAACTAAGATAAACGCTTTTTACATGTTTAAAATAAATATATATATATATATATATATATATATATATATATATAAATTACACCCCTAAATGAAAATCAACCCATAGTTTAATCATGATATCTGTAATAAAACTATGGTTATGCAAATTTAAAGAAATAAAAATCAACTTTACCTGAACTCTAATAACAGTGTTTACTCTTTATGATTATAGGACTCTATGAATAATAATAATAATGATTTGATGTTGTTTAATGTCTATTTAATTATTACGTTTTTATTTTGTACAAGGGCACAAATGGGATCTTTGGAACTCCAAACATAAAAGCAGCTAAATCTTTATAACACATACGCTGTAAAACCAGCAGAGTTTGTTGTTATTTCACAAGTTAATGTTTAACAAAACAAAACAGTAACTTGTATGAACAAAATATAGCAAATATTTTCAATTTCAGCTTAGTTTTAGTAACACGGTCAATTTGACCCTTTTACTGTAACTATGGCAATAAGAGACCATAAACCAAGACACCATATGATCCCAAAAACCCGGCACCTGTAACTAAACATTGAATATACGTTACTTATCCATTGAACTTCTAGTAAAAAAACAACAATTAAAGAGGAAATAAAACCGCTTTTAACTTGACTTCAAAGCTATAGTTTCAAAATATGCAAGTTGAACCCATTTTGAATGTCTGCAGCAAAAGATAAATCCTAATAATGGGACGATAAAACTTATGTCTGCGCTAGCTTTTAACAACAGTTGACTTTATTAGTAATATTTGTTTGTTTTTTCACCGAGCAGAGAATCGGATTGTAACTTCTCTGAATCGAATCGACGTTTGACCCGCGATCAGACACTTTAAATCTTTGCCGACCCTTTAAACTACTAATCCTGGTCAAATTAAGCTCGCTAGCAGGCTATCCGCTTTCATATCTGTGGAAGCAGCGACGTGTCACAGTCCACAGACACCATCAACCGCCAGACATCATGCCGGGAACACGTTACGATCAGATCCTGTGTTTTACACATATATGATTTGAAACACTTACCATGTGAAGTCCATATTACGGTCAGCTGATAACGAAAACGGACGCCGTGCGGTCTCTCGATCGTGGAAGCATGTCATGTATTGGACGAGGAAACCCTTGACGTCACGAGCCCTCCTCCCCCACCACCACTACAGCTGCTATCGTCCACGTTCACACTTGTTCGACTTGATACGGAACCGCGAGATCCTACAGGCGGATGACATCAAAGTATCGCGAGAGCTAATCGAAGGCATAATTATGTGGGGGGGTTTTATTCAAGGAAATCTTTGAAAGTAACAATATTATACAGATCAAACAATAGAGCACACAAAGAGGAAGAGAAAAAAGGATTAATAAATAATAGAGAAAAAAAATTAAATTATATAGCGCCGCATCTATGGAAGCAAATAAGAGACATAATGTTTTGAAATTTAATAGCCAATGAATACTTGAGTTTGAATTATTTTACTTTGGAAACCTTGTATCTGAATTTATTTGTTTCGAATTTACCTCTATGAAATTTAAATATGAAAATTCTTGATTTCCATTTTAAAAACTGGAATTTAATGCTCACAAATTCAGATACAAAACAAAATCAACTTACAGAATTTCAGATAAAATACATTCAGGTTGATCAAATTCGATTGCTCTTATTCAGATCTAAAATTTCAAGTTAATATTTTTCAAAGAAAACATATGTCTAATTCGACTGCTCAAATTCAGATCGAAAAATTCAAGTTAAATATTCACACGGTAACATCCGGGCTACCCAGGATAGGAAAAACAGTTGAGCCCAGAGCCCGTCTGCAATTGAACCGCACCATTGAACCGAACCATTGAACCGAACCATTGAACCGAACCAATGAACCGAACCATTGAACCGAACAATTGAACCGAACCATTGAACCGAACCAATGAACCGACGTCGGGCGGCCTATCAGAGAACGTCAACCTGACTGTCTGTCATGATCCAAGAAGAGGCAAAGTCACGTATATTAAACCTGTAAAGAAGATGACTTCTTACGACAAGCCGTTTTGACATAAAAACCTTGGGTTTGACTATCCATAAAATATATTTTAGATAGTTTTAAATGTATTTCGACGAGTCATAATTGTAATTTCACTAGTCAAATTGATAATTAGAGATATCTGCATTTATAATTGCGCTAGTAAGAAATATTATTCGAGATATCTGTAAATATGTTTTGACCAGTCAAAACTCTATTTTAGATATCTGTAATGACCTCATAGATATCTAAAATTATCGCGTCACAAATACGCAAAGTATTTAAAGATATCTCTAATTCAGTTTCGACTAGTCACAATTATATTTTAAGATATCTGAATCGTGCCTGCTCCTAGTCGAATCTGCTGTTGTGTGACGTGAGACTTAATCTCCTCAGCTCCTCCCCCACGCCAAAACCAAAAGCGCAACGGCTAATGCTATCACCTTGGCTTCATCGGAACACAGCAAAGGAGACAACAGGCTAGTTTTTTTAAAAACGGATGTCAATGGGTTTTGTTCGCTTTTACGCTTTCTCTTAAAGACCCTTCGATCTAACTAAAATAAGGGTTTCTTATCTATGCCAGAGCCCCTCCTTATACCTAGTGCTAACGGCTAACAACAGTAGACAGCGTTTGTAACTTGTCAAGGAGAGAAAAGAACTGAATGAAGTACTTAAGGGATTATTAAATCATATATGGAGGCAGTCATGTATGCATAGCGCTGAGATTTTAATTGCAGTCATATTACAAAGCAGACCAAACAATGTGTAATATTCAATAAAGACAAAGATCAGCAAACTGCTCGTTTTGTTGTAATTTATTTTTTATATATTTTTTGAAGAGACATGAGTGAAAAACATTGCAATTATATACCAAAACGTGAAAAAGTACAAATAAGCACGTGATAGACAAGAATGTTGCATATATGGCACTTCAATCATGACCTGCTGGCACTGAGATCCGAATCGGCAAATTTCTGATCACAAGTCCAACGCTCTAACCACTAGGCCACAGACACCTATACAGATGTCTCGTTCTCGCTTCTCAGGGAACCGAGGTTACGAAAGTAACCGGAGACGTTATCCTGCTGGCTATAACGTGTTGCCTAGCTGACTTACCTACATAGAGAGACGAGTCACACAACAAACCATAGCTAACAGTTATGTATTCCAAAAAAATAATCAGCAACAACATACTTTTGTTCTGTCGAGTCTGATTGTACATAAACAGCAAACTACCGGATCGCCTTCGTTTTCCCTAGAAGTCATCTTCTTTACAGGTTTAATATACGTGACTTTGCCTCTTCTTGGATCATGAGTCATGACAGACAGTCAGGTTGACGTGCTCTGATAGGCCGCCCGACGTCGGTGCGGTTCAATTGCAGACGGGCTCTGGGCTCAACTGTTTTTCCTATCCTGGGTAGCCCGGATGTTACCATGTGAATATTTAACTTGAATTTTTCGATCTGAATTTGAGCAGTCGAATTAGACATATGTTTTCTTTGAAAAATACTAACTTGAAATTTTAGATCTGAATAAGAGCAATCGAATTTGATCAACCTGAATGTATTTTATCTGAAATTCTGTAAGTTGATTTTGTTTTGTATCTGAATTTGTGAGCATTAAATTCCAGTTTTTAAAATGAAAAATCAAGAATTTTCATATTTAAATTTCATAGAGGTAAATTCGAAACAAATAAATTCAGATACAAGGTTTCCAAAGTAAAATAATTCAAACTCAAGTATTCATTGGCTGTTAAATTTCAAAACAATATGTCTCTTATTCGCTTCCATACGCATCGTGTTGAACAAGCCTATGGTCACATGCACGTGTAATTTACAGTCGCGAAAACAATTAAAACATTACATTTAATTAATTTACTATAAAAAAATTCTGAATTAACCAGCTAAAAGTATAGTTTATGTTTTATTCTGACAACATCTCAATCAAATTATTGTTTTTTTTGCAGAATTTTTTTTTAGATTTGAACCAGTTTGTTTTGTAATCGAAACCCGACCTACGAGGGCCTTTGTCACATTTGAGTATTTTTACTCTCAATAGTTCTTAAAACTTGATTTTTGAAGACAAAATATTTTAAAAGATGGTATCACAGGACCCATTGTCATCTACGCATTTGGACTCCAAATCTATAGTTACTGAAATGAAAATGTGACTTTGAAAGATTTTAAAGGATGCCAACTTTCAAACAAAACGATTAGAATAAATTTAACAACATTACTTTTCCTATATTAGTTTATAGAAACTCTTTTTCAAAAGATACCATTCTCAGACCTCGAACCAAATATTTAAGTTTCCTTTGCCCCCAAAGTTAAAGAAGTTCATTTCAAAATTCTAAATGGGATATATCAATCGAGTGAATTTTTATGAATTAGATTTGGTTTTGACTCAAATAAATGATTATTTTGTGACGATATTGAAACCTCAGAGCATTTGTTTTTTCATTGTGTGTATGTAGAGGCCTTATGGTCTGATATGTATGACTGGCTTTATCCAAAGATACCTCACCTCGAAGACTTCACAGCAAAGGACATTATATATGGACGTTTAATGAAAAATATCAATGACAACTTCCTGGTTAACAATATCCTCATGCTTGAGAAATTTTTTGTACATAAATCTAAATACCTAAAGGTGATACCAAGGTTCTATGCATTTCATGGTGAATTTGTTTCATTAACAAAAGCCCTTACAGTGATTAAGAAGAAAAATGCAATTATTATTTTGTCTACCATGGAAGAATATGATTTAAAAGAAAAACCCTAGCCTCTCATATATATTATTTGTTTTATTTATTATTTATTATTTTTATTTTTTGTGTGTGTATTTTATGTACATGCACCCGTTTTGTACGTTTATTGGTAGGAACTGTTATTATTGCCATATTGTTTGTACATGAACATAAAAAAGTCTCCCAGCGTTGCATTTCAAATACCAGCCTCTGGGTGGCGACCAACACAAATAAAGCGACTGAACCACTGCAACATCATTCGCAAATTTCACGCCCCCCCATGAATACAAAGTAGGTGAGAATCTTTAAAACAAGACTCTGACCTGTAATTTAAAAGGTTATAAACGTGCACGCTTACACACACGTGAGGCAATTATGAATAAATGCACGAATCAATATTTCTCAATGCGCTAAATTGATAAAATACTCACTGTTATTGCGACACTGCGTGGAGGGGGCGTGTCATCTCATCAATATTACCAAAGAGGGCGTGGCCTGGCATCACCTGCGCTTGTTCTGTGGAATCGCATGTGGTTGCAGCGCAGTACACACAGTGCGTTGAGTCGCAGCGTGAGCATCACCAGCAGCACAGCGGCGAATTCCATGGAAACAAGACTGGCTGATGCTGACTTTTCGCTCATACAGTGAGGTAATGTAACTGGAAAGTCTGACAGTTTGCGTCTCACAATGTTTCTTCATTATTATTTATGAGCATCATATGTTTTAATATAAGATTGGATCTCAGCACGCAGGTGAAGGTGACTGGGATTTAGAGACAGAAGTGTCCTTTAAAAATACCGCAGTGGTGTGC